>NC_062983.1:15187871-15787871 GCF_023078275.1 Leguminivora glycinivorella
CAGTATCGTATTCTCATCAGGAAAAAGTAGGATAAAAATTTTTTTTCGCAAAAAAAATTTTTTATCTTTGTATGGAGATTCGACCGATTCGCGCGGCCCGGCTCATACAAAAGTTCTACTTTTTCCTGATAAGAATACGATACTGAGTACGCCCTTAAACGGATCACCACCATTTTTGTTACACTCTGTAGGTACTTACTTGAAGGGTCTGACTAGTTTCCTCGGGTCGTCTGTTTTCACTTTGACCTCGTATCCCGGAAAACTGTTTCTCAAGTGTTCCATATCCAAAAACGTGTCATTGAAATCCAACGTAGGGATTTCATTGGGCATCCTGTTATAACAAAAAAAAACTTACTTCAGTAAAATCCTGCAGAATAAAAGTCCCAGTTACGTTTATCTTGAGTTTTTAACATGGTACAGTCATCATCAAATATATCTTAGTTGTAGAGGTCCTTAAAAATATCTGAACACGCACTCTAAGTGCGTTTTCACATTATCCGATCCGATATCGGATGTAGGACCGATATCCCATACATTTAAGCCGCCATCTTTGATTTTTGCCTTTGTAATCCTTCCGACATCGGATATCGCATCGAATAATGTGAAAACGCACTAAAGCCTTAACTATAGGGGTGTCTTCAGCCGGCGTAGCCGAATGGCAATCATCGACGCCAGACGCCGACAGAAATGCAGTCTGGCTCTGTCGCGCCAATACGCAAGAGCGATAGAGATAGATAGCTACGAAACAGATATTATCGTGAGCGTTTGTGCATTTGGCTACGTAACCCAGATATTTGTGCGAGCCCTGGGGCCCGTTTCTCGAAAGGTACAAGCCTTGTATTACAAGTGAGCGAACTGTCAACTCGTATGGGTTGTCATGGAAACACACTTGTAATACAAGGCTTGTACCTTTCGAGAAACGGGCCACTGGCCGCTCCGATATCTGATGCCGACTGTACAGACAGCAGATTTTTTGACTACTTTATTATTAATTGGAACATTTGGAACCGACAACAATTAATCCAGTTGTCAGTCATGCCTCGTCAGATGTGTGGGCAGCAAGCGAAATAAATTAAAAGTAACAAAGCCATTTTTTGTGCACTGTCGAGTTTTTGATTTGGCAAAAGTGATGACTATTTGGCCCAGTCATTATGCGCAAGTGAAAAAAAATCAATAGCTTTTAAAATAAAATGACGAGGCAAAAATAGAGTCAACGTGCACTCAAATCTCCAAGTCGTGATTAAATGTTCGCATTTAAAAGTACTTCATATTAACGTGATATCAAGCTAACAATATGGGCCAAATTGTCAAAACTGAGGTTCAAAAGTTTCAAGCCTGCGTCGAGAGATGGCAGTCTATGCACTGTGATTACACATTTTACTTTGACAGTAACTCTCTATAATACTCGATCCTCTTTGCCGCATACGAAGCCAAATATGGCGGATACGATATTCAACTCTATTGATTGACTGTTAAAATTTAAACAAATGTTTTTTTGTTTTTATAGCCTGGCAAAAAAGAGTAGAAATAATAGGGGCGCCACCGTCAATGTAAACTGTTTTGCATGTTGCAACTATTTTGAGACTTTCGTATGAGAACAGTTAAGTGTGTGCCAACTGTGCCAAGCTGTCAGTGGCGTAGCGTCGATACAACTCGATTCCCGACGGATTCCCTAAAATTCTATTGTACAGTAAGCAGCAGAAGTTACGTAACGGGCAAGGTGTTCACAATGATCCTAACACGCTCTTATTGTCTTAAAAATAATATCGTGTCAAGTTCATTTTGAACACCTTGCACGCTACGGAACTTCTGATGCTGACTACGAGTATATCTGTAGAAGTCCATACAAAACAGATCCCAAAAACCCCTCCGGCTTTACCAACAAAAATTTTCACGCGTCGCCACTGCAAGCTGTAGAATAATGTAGTCAAATTACCTGGTATAATGCGCTTGCCCCGGATCGCCATATCCCAGCACGATATCATGAAGCCACTCCGGCACCACACACTCGGTGTTCATCAGCTCCCTAATCGTCTCCAGAACCGCTTTAAAGTTGTTCTCCTTCGGCTTTCGGCGCATTACGATGTTGAACGTTTCGTATACATCCTGTTGGCGAGTTATAGTACGTCAGCGGAAGAACTATTTGTTAGGTAAACAATAAGGCAGGAAGACACGTTGTTTAGTTTCTTAGGAATTCTGAGAATAATTTACGTAAAGAACTTTGAGGAATAATGCACGGATATTCTATATTATTGCAATTAGCAGCATAATAACTTCTACATTTTCTATTCAGCTTTTGATTGTAGTACAGAAAAAAATCATCATCATCAAATGCTTGTAATGTGCGATAGTAACCTCAGTTGAAGCACAGCTAAGCCACAGTATAAAAATGTGTTTTAGACCACTGAGTCTAAAACACATCAAAGTCGTTGAATCCGACTTTGAACAATTTATAATACTCATTCGAAATTCAAAATCTCGATGGAACACTGAAGACGGCCCGCTTCTCTCGCGGTACTCTTCAGCTATCTAACTCAAATATGGCGTATCGTCACTTGTTTTCACCTGAACTTAGTGTTCTTAGCTGTGAACTCATCTCTTTCCCTTTACTTGCTCGATCCAAATCAAGCCTAAGGTACAGCGGGGCAAATCTCGACTGGGGGGCAATTGTAACTGATCCATTTTTTTCATTATTACACTACGATGTTGAGTTCTACATGTATCCACTGAACACGCCTACCATATATAACCGGTGGACACTCTATTTAATAATGCAAACATTGTAAAACATGGAAAAAATGGACCAGTTACATTCGTCCCCCAGTCGAGATATGCCCCGCTGTACCTTATACTGGTTAGGATCAAGCAGCAGCCTCAAGGTCCGTGAGTACCCATCGAGATGGTGGCGTGGTTCGGGCCCCTCCTCAATGACACGCCCTGCCGCGTCAAGCATGCCCTGCACTTAGCACCAAGTCATATACAATGCCAGCTTCTTCTACCATGCTCTTGGAGTAAAATGAGCTGGTATCGTGTATCCTCTTGTATAAACTACAGTCTAGAATGTAACTCACCTCTTTCCCCTTACTAGCACGGTCCAAATCCAGCCGGTACTGGTTAGGATCCAGCAGCAACCTGAAGGTCCGTGAGTCCCCATCGAGATGGTGGCGTGGTTAGCCGTTAGGGCCCCTCTTCAATGACACGCCCTGCCGCGTCAAGCATGCCCTGCACTTAGCACCCTCTGACATATACAATGCCAGCTTCTTCACCACCAAATGAAGGTCCGTAGAGTAACTAACCTCTTTCCCTTTACTGGCACGGTCCAAATCAAGCCTATACTGGTTAGGATCCAGCAGCAACCTGAAGGTCCGTGAGTCTCCGTCGAGTTGGGGGCGTGGTTCCGGCCCCTCCTCAATGACACGCCCTGCCGCGTCAAGCATTCCCTCCACTTCGCACCCTCTGACATATACAATGCCGGCTTGTTCTACCATGCTCTTGCGGTAGTCGTATTTTGTACCTAGATGAGAGAAAAATAATAAAGTTGGAGTACTCTTAACCTCCTGATAACTGGGTTTTAAGAGGCATAAAGGCATAGGGATAAGTAAACGCAGAGTCAGCATTGTCAGCAAAACTATTAGCATGTACATAAATGTATACATGAGCATTTTCAGAATTTGGGACTCCCCAATCAGCGGAAGTTGTTAACAAAAATTAACTCACTATCAGTTTTGTGACGATAATTAAACATGAAATTTCTATAAAAATATTGTTTTTGTGTTAATTACATAAACTTTAAGCGATAATCTACGTTCAGAATGTGAAAAAAGTAAATTTTTAGACATATTTTATGCTTAATTGTCGTCACAAAACTGACAGCGAGTTAATTTTTGTTAACAACTTACGCTAATTGGGGGGTCCCATATTCTGAAAATGCCCACATACACATTGGGTGCTACACAAATAGTTATGCTGGCTGTACTATGCGTAGGACACCGATCGTCGGGAGGCGAAGAGCTTAAAATCTAGAAATTCTAATTTTGAAGTAAGGTACAGCGGAGATATTTCGACTGGGAAACAATTGTGTCGTTTAACTTCAAGTTTGAAGTTAAGCGACACAATTGTAAGTGATCCATTTTTTTCCATGTTTTACAATGTTTGCATTATTAAATAGAGTGTCCACCGGTTAAATATGGCACGCGGGTTCAGTTGATACATGTGAAAATCAACTTAATAGTGTAATAATGGAAAAAATGGATCAGTTACAATTGCCCCCCAGTCGGGATTTGTCCCGCTGTAGCTAATATAATTGCCCTAACTAAGAACATAGCATAAGTAAGCATTAGAGATTTAACGCGGTTCGTTGAAACCTGTATTTATAGTTATTATCTATTGTTGTCCATGTGTCATATCACGCCGTAAACTAATTATAGACCTAATAAACCTTTGCATAGTGAATCATAAGATTCATAAGCTAGGCAAATAGTCATAAATTGATCCTGTTAATATCGCAGTGTAGGTATACCATTTTTGCTGAATCTCAGATAGCAGATTTATTTAGATTTGTTACATTTACTAAAATTGGCTTTAATTATACATTACGACACACTTCAGTCACTCCTGTTTTTGGAAGACCATTATATTTCATCATATATTTCCTTTTGCTTAGACAAAAGGCCAAACGCTAACGCTCCGTGACAATCGAAACGCAACTGTCAATGTCGCGAAATACACAAAGCGGTAAACAAAATGAGGTAAATAAAACAATAAAATTGTGACGTTGATTAGGCCGGCAATATCTTGACCTGACACACCTCTTTCGTATTAAATTATTAAATTCCTTATGAGTCGCTTAAGGATATAACATCATCTCGCATCATTCTCCTAGAATCTCACCCATTTACATATAAACACTGTAATAGTGAATCAGCAGTCTTACCTATGCCCTGCGTGGGTCTGACAGTGATCAAGAAGCACACGTCATGTTTCCGGAGACTCTCCCACTCGTGCTTGATCTCATTCCTGACGCTGAGAGCCACGGTGACGTCAGCGCGGACTCTCGAAGGAGCTTTGTCACCAATGTTGGGCTTGGCGACTTCCACGACGGCGAAGGTTTGGATAGGGTGAGCCATGCGGGCCCAGCCACCGAAGAATACGTTCCCGTCTTCTGCTCTCCTGTTCAAAGGGTATAAATGTCAAATGAGGGTCACTTCTGGATGAGACTAGCTCAGGACAGAGTCAAGTGGCGTACTACTTGTAAAAGAGAGGTCTATGCTCAGCAGTAGATGATAAAGGCTGCTGGATAAAATGAAGTGTCCAATGATCAAGTGCTTCGTCTATTGTGTTATAGCAGACTGAATAATGAATGTCTACACTCGACAGAATTTCAGTTCCGTTAGAAGATCGTTGATAGTTGATAGTTATCAATTTCAAATGTTTATTTCCTTAGGCTCTGGTCCCACCGCGAGCTAGTAAGCTATGGGGCTATAAAAACGAACAAAAGATAAGCACTCGCAAGCGGAGGACAGAAAAGACCTTTTAATTAGAATGTATGTTAAAAATTTAAACCCTTTGTTCGTTTGCATATGCCATGAAGTCCCTTTCATTTGTTTCATAGAAGAATAAGAACCATTCTGAGATTGTAAGCCAAATATATGTAAATTGCTTATCTAAAAATATTTTAAGCGGGTTACTCACGTATTAAGTCGATATAGCGTTCGACATGTTTCGGTTCAATTTCGAGAACCTTTCTCAAGAGTAGCGACACCCCGCCTTTACATGTCGAGAGCGCGACATTTATATATCGACTTAATACGTGAGTAACCCGCTTAAAATATTTTTAAATATGTATGAGTCTCACGGGCCGAGCAGGATCCGAGGTCAACAAACGTGTGATTTGAGCTTTCTTATTTATTCGTCAAGATGTGTAGAGAGGTATATGTACTATTTTTATGTTCGACAGAGCCGCGAGGCGGTAATTTGTCACTTTTGGCCGCCCGGAGGACAGAAAAGACCTTTTCTGTTCGTTTGCATATGCAATGAAGTCCCTTTCATTTGTTTCAAAGAAGAATAAGAACCATTCTGAGATTGTAAGCCCAATATATGTAAATTGCTTATCGTTTTAAATCAATGTAGCACATTAAAATACCTATGTTTAGAGTTAACGACTTTAGAACAATGGGCTATGAACATGTCTGCAAATCTGCATACGTAATTGAAAGCTTAAAATAATTTATAAAGCGTTTGTTTACAATAATTTATTATGTTAACTAAACGGATAATAAATAATGGCAGTAGATATAAACATAGAACAGTTTACAGTCGGGCAAGCCATAAATAATTATTACTAGTACTTACCATGGAGCCAGTCTGTATACTGCATCCTCGATGTCCTGTCTTATTTCATCTAAAAGAAAAGTTTCGTTAGATTCGGCATGTTCAAATACATCAGTGAAATGATAAAAAGGTGTGCCATTACGTTTTACGGAAAACATTTATTTATTTATCCGCAAGGCCTGTCGGCTTATGGGCACCAAATAAATAAGTCAGCGAGCCAAGCGTGCAGTGTGAGCCACACTGTGTGACGCAACTACTCCTAAAGCGAATTCATCAACCCACCGCGTTGTAGCATTCCCTCAAGGCATACCAATCAAGATCAAGGCATATCAGCAAGAGAAAGTAACAAAAGGTAGTGACTCCCGTGTGAATAAAAGAGACGCGATGATAGCGCGTGCGAGTTATAAATAGTTCGTCGATGAGCGATGAACTATAAATCGCTCGCTCAATCTTTTATTCACACGGGAGCGACTACCTTTTGTTCGTTTCTATGGCTGATAGCTCATCGCTTACTCACTTTTGATGTGATTAGTGCCTTAAGACGCTGACAACACCCAATGGCCTTGACGCTAGCGTACACTGTCTATTCGTATGGGAGTAAGTGAGAGCGCAATGTCACTAAAAGAGGGAACGAAAAGTGCGGAAAATTTTTAAAATAAAATAGAAAGATGCATTCTTTGTGCAATATGTTTCGTTAATGTTCTAGATATGCTACGTTTAATGACGAACTTGAGACCTACTATTGTATTTTTGTAATTACAAGTAATTAAAGTCAAAAGTAGTGCATGAAGCCAAACTGTCGAGACCAATTTTGTAATTTTTTTCTATCGAGCCGATTTCATTAAATCGATGTAATATAAATATGCTATGTTCGTTGAAATATAATGAATAATAACATAATTTACTTGCAAAAACTGCACAAGTAACATCAATTTTGCGCAATTGGATGTTGTCAGCCCCTTAAGCTGTTTAAACTTACATGTGCTCTCCAATCTGAAAAGATTGAAGTTCCTCAGCAGATAATCGTGCAGCGTAAGAAACTGCAGGTTAAGCTTCGGCAGCGCGAGACAGTTCTCTCCGCTGTATATCTCTGTGGGGACCACGTTTTCATCCCAGATCACTTCCTCGGTGGGATATAATGGCATGGAGTTCAGTTCTTCCAGTTGTGAGATGCGGCGCTCATGTCGGGAGATCTAAAGAAGAATGAAAAAATGTAGAATGAATATAGTTATTCATAAGTGAACCATTCGAAGAAAATTAATAATTTTAGGGAAACATTAAATAAATGTCATATACAAAGAAAAAGTGACCAAGGGCTCCAAGTTCGGAGCTCAAATCGAACCAGCGTACTCCGTTTACCGATTCCACCTCGGAACACTTGGAGGCCTTGGTCACTTTTTCTTTGTATATGACATTTATTTAATATTTATAACTTAATAGTAGTGTGACTACTTAAAAATACAAGTTAAAATATTTTCTAATATGAAAATAGTTTAATTTGTTCTTAGAATTTTAGGGAACCCTCTGTTTTTCTCTTGTCTTGCCAAAATAAACTATGTTTCTGTTACCTTACATGATCTTAGTAATGCTGGTTTTAGTGTCACGCGGAGCGATCTGCACAACCAATTTATATGAAGTCAATGTTATCGTCCGCGCGGACCCGCCCGCGCCACCCTAAAACGCTCCCTCGGTGCGTAGCCGAATGACACAAACGCTCACTAAACGCTCGTAGATATCTATCTCTATCGCTCTTGCGTATTGGCGCGATAGACCCAGACTACCTTTCGCGGCGTTTCGTTTTCGTTTCGCGTCGGAGAAATGCCATTCGGCTACGGCACCTGAACATATTAGTCCGGCGCGGATCGCTCCGCGCGGTCGGTCCGCGTGATACTGAAAACAGCCTTAAGTTTTTTGCTGGAGTTTGAAATTTTAAAAATCGTTATTAGTTAATATGTGTGTTATCGGTTTCTTACAAGCACAGAAGTCAAAATGACGGATCAAGACGGACGATTAATAGCTATTTGAGGCTTGTGGCGGCTTTATTAATGACGCTATTAGTGGTTATCGAAAAATGTGTTCCATCCAAAAATAGTTTTTAAACATTAGTAAAGTACAAAACACCGAATATTTAGTGTACTTATAATTGGACATATTTATAACTATTTCAAATTTCTGTTATTTACTGAGCGCCGTGCTACAGTGGGTAAACGGATGTAATTGGTTCTTAAAAGTAACCATTGGTGGGCGATGAACGCGATTATCGTATACGCTACTTGCCTCCTAGTCAAATCAGCTTATTTTTAAGAACTGTCAAAAGGAATTTGAACGACTTGCTAATATGGAATTTATATGAAATTGAATTGAGTGACGTCACGGTCAACTCAGTTACTTTATTTATTTCTACCTGACTTATTAAATAGAAATTGGATTTAAAAATAACTTCTGTCCATGTTTTTCTTATAATTATCTGACGCTTATTTCGTGCATGGTAAAATACATTACGATACAAGTGCGTAAAAAGGAAGTTTTCGCACGTGTATCGTACGACGTTTTTCAGTACAGATGGCCCTCCGAAGTTTCGACCTGGCATATAATGAACCACTTCTCGCACTAGTGCGTAAAAAAAACACCATCTGTATTGAAAAATATTCTATTTTAACTACATCCAGTTCCCTATTCTCGATAGGTATATTTTCCGTGGCATTCTCGATAGCGAGTAAAGTATTCTGAACTCGTGGTAGCTACACAGGTAAATAAGAGTGACATAATAATGCATATCGAATTTCAACCTTGAGTCACCTGTTTTAATCAGTGTAAGATTAGGTATCTATAGGCATCGACGTATATTGAGCGCGCGGTCATTTGTCAATTTTATTGTGTTTTTTTTTTGTTCTTAAGTAACCATTTTAATAACAGAAATACCTAGTGAAGATAATGACATATTATATTTAATCTTAAGGCAGCAGGTGAGTGCGTTTAAAAATATTACAAGCGCGACTCGCGTGTGATTTTTTTTAATTTAATATTGTTTTAAAGTATGAAAGTGATACGATGGAAAATAACTTAACCTACTAACACTAACACAACTTTGATTCAGTATTATCGAAATACGGGTGTAAATTAAAACGCAATGGAGGACTAGCCGTTAGGAGACTTCGCAACTTTCATAATATTCCAGTAAACTTACGCTAGCAAAGACGTTGCTCCTTTCAATCTAGGATTTAGCTATTGTTTCCCATCTTCAACTCGAGAGCAACTGAATAAACTGGAGTGTATTCAGAATGTCAATAATATATCTAATTACTAGCTTTTGCCACGGCTTCGCTCGAGTTCAATTCGAAAATTGCGGAATGTTCCATACAAACTTCCAACCCCCATTTTAGAGAAGTGGGGGGTTATAATGAGACAAAAAGTAGCCTATGTCACTCTTCATCCCTTCAACTATATCCTCTTAGGACAAACACCTCACTTCGTCACTCCATTTTGCCGTAAAGGATGGACAAACAAACAAACACACACACTTTCCTTATTTTGTATACGTTTGCTTTACGGTTAGTTTTCGTTCGCAACAAGTTGATCCTCATTCGTCGTAGACGTAACCATAATAACAATAACTATTACTTTCTTTATACTTTATACCATACTCTTTAACCCTGCATCTTCCCGCTACCTCAAATATTGGATTAGCTTTTTAAATGTTGAAAATTGTAAATGTTATCTGACTGAACACATGAAGATATTTATTATTAAACTTTGGATATGATTCGTCATCGACGTTAATATTCAATAACGATAATAACATATTAGCACATTACTATAAAATATACAAAATAAATAAAAAATGCCGTCATTGTAACAGTCGAATTCTATCACCTTGGGAATCATTCATAACGCCGTGAATTATAGGTATTGCTGGTGGAGAAATCGAGCATACAACAATATTGTATAGACAAAAAAGAAACTGAGTGATTTTAAATAATTTAATCATATTTTCGTGCCATGTTAACAAAGTCTCAAAAACGCACTATGTATTCCCTAAGCGAGGTGCTCAGCTGTCCTTATTATGTAAGTTATTAACCTGTCAAATATCATGCAGTCAAATTAATTCCAACGGGTACTGATCATCAATGCTAGCACATGCTATAAGATTACGCGTATTTATGACAATCTGCGCCACTCCTTTACGCACCTGCCAATAGAACTTAAATTGGCACTTCTTATACTTTTACTAAAGTAGGGCCTCCGATAGCTAATAAGAAATTGTATGAAAAGCGCTAAATGGCGCGGGCGTGTGCGACGGACTTTACTTATTGGCGGGACCCGCGAGCGACCGCACGCGGCGGGCGTCTGCGCCATCTAGCGGAGGACCTTAAAGGTTTGAAAAAATTAACATACCAACAACTCTTTGAGAAACTCCTTGTCTACTCTGTAATGAGGAGCTTCATTTTCTTTCCCTTCTGGAGGCACCAGGTTCAGATGAGTAGCTATAGCTCGAAGTGCTTTGTCACTAAACAAAAACAAAAAAATCAGCACTTGTAAATTGTTGCTGAAATAAAATATTTACATCTTATCAGTTCAAAATATGATTAAATGAATACTCAATAAAATAGGTACTTACATTTTAGAGAAAAAAAAGCTTAAAGGTAAATGAAAATATGTCAATATACATAAAAATATTATTATTAAATCACACTTTTTATAGAGTATTATAAATACTAAATAAAATATAAATAAACTTGTGATATACAATATATTTTAGTAACCTGTGAGTTATAGTAACATTCCAGGTTTGAATTCTGGCAGGGTCGCCATGTGAGGTATAGACAATTGAGACAACTTATAGGTGGAAAGTATAGATTAATGTGTGAAAATGTGAATGACATACCTACGTAGTGCACACATACCTCAAACTGCCAAAGTGCTTCTGCAATGAGTCACGAGTGTCCACACTGGCAACATTGGCTAGCGCGAATAATCGTAGGTCGGGAAATTTTGCAAACGCTGCTTTCTGCAACAAAGTATTATATAATTTAAAATAAGTGCAGGTAATAATTAACAAAACAAATAATAATTGACAAAACCCGCCCATCAAGAATTGGTACAATTCCTCGATAGTCTACATGTGACCACGAAAATAACCTCACGCCAAACAATACCGAAAGGTCAGAAAAGGGTGGATTACATGTACGCTATAATTTAACGAGCTAAGCAAAGCGGCCGGATACTTATACCTACCTTTTCTCGAATATCACTTTTAACTAACACATCTCGGTAGAATTGGTTTCCTATTATACATATTCTAAATTAAGTCAAAATTAGGAGCCGTACTACTAAATAGGATATTGACGTTACGAGTTCGACCAAGAAAGGAAAATTTGGTTTCCTTTAACAGACATAGTCATTTTTTACTTCAAGGTTAACGTATACGTTATACGGAACCAGTAAACATCTTCAATATTTGAAAAATACAGATGTTTAGGAGTAGTGTGTCTTGCCCAGAAGGAAGAGCATTATCTTATATAGTACATATATAATTTTAAAGTTATATCATTGAAATAGGTACAGAACCTAGATATATCACTTTCACCATAAATTATTATTACATTTAACCTAGATTAACACTGAGACAACTTGAGTTTTAGAGACTCATACAATAGGGTACACACTTAAGGTCTTATGATTGATTCATAATCAGTAGCTAATGTACTTGGCGGCGTCGGTTTCTATAAAACATCAACACAGATTGGAAAGGTATTCTGTACTCTCAGTGCAACTTGCTGGCTCAAAAAAAGTCGCGAAATATACAACTGTGTATTTTTGAGTTTGAATACCGCTCCCTGGGATTGGGATTCATCGCTTTTGAAATTGATGGCAACCACTAACAACTTCAGATGCCACTTGTGATACATTAACCAGCGAAGCGGCGAGGTCTTCAAATTATGAGACGATTTACTCGCCCATGTTCTGTAAGCGATCAGAATTGCAGCCATGGCCTTGGTATTGCCAAAATTGCCACATGGTGTAGCTCTGTTTATTTGTTGACAACTCCCAGGCGTCGGATGAATTTAAAAATCTAAAAAAATGTTGTCCACGTTGTAAATTTGGTCTTATCACACAGCGTTGCGGCTTGCTGTTCTGTAGCATATTTTGCATGCGTTTCGCGATAGCAAATATTTGTTCAGATTGTTTTGTCAATAAATATATTTTTTGCATGCAGCGATACTGTAAATGGAACGCCTTACCTCATTACTAACAATTTGCAACGCTGTGGAAACTATAATGCAAAGATAACGGTAAGAAGTGAAAGTTCATGATGTCGTCTACTTTACCTGCAGTGAGGTTATTCTCGAGTAGTGGAGGAGAGTCATGTCTCGATCCGCAAGAGGATCCCCAGTCTCGTCGCTGATCTCAAAACGGGTGTAAAATTTGAGCATTTGGAGCAACTGAAACAAAAAAAAACATTCAATATTGATGAAAACATTACAACAGGAACCCTTATGGTGATGTCACATTGTTAAATATCTCGAGAACTACTTATGCTATCGATATGAAATTTGGAATAGTTATAAACATTGTGAACCTCTACAATTTGAAAGTATTTTTTTTTGTAAGTTCTGTGGGGCTTCTATGTTGTGGGGTTTATGGTGTGGGGTATTAACATAGGTGGCTGTATTTGCTTGATTAACATACATATGTAAAAAAAGTTCAAAGTTCCAAAATGAATATTCTCGTAGTAAACAATAGTTTCCAATTTTTGAGTAAACTATAATAAAAGGTCCTACCTACCTGCAAATTCAAGCATATCTTTTGGTGTATGAACTATTATGTATTTTAATAACGCCACGTGGGTGGCCAACACATACGGTTTTATATCCTAATACCAAATATATAATGTAAATTTGCAATAAACGATTACACACAAACGCCGTGTCGGTACAGCGTTCAGGTCAGTGCAGCACAGGATTTAGTCACCGACGCGTGTGCCTACAGTACAGCTCTGCGCGGATAAAAATACGCGGCTATGAAAATACCCAAACATAAAAATATCAGTGCTTTATTTTCATGTGATTATAAGAAAGTGCTACTTTGACTTCTAGTGTTTGAATAGGAATTACGAATTACTATAATCGAAGGTATGTTTTAAACATTTTGAAAATGTTAAGTTTCAGTAAGTGAACGTGCTTATCGCGTACTTGACCTTTTATTATTTTTAAGTAAAATATTATCCATTTTAGTCAAAACAAAACGGTACAGCAGAGTACTTTCGGAAAGAAAAGAGTCGCGGAATATAACATGAGAGCACCGTAAAAAAGTTGATTGAACATTCGTTTCAGTCGTGAGTATTACGGGTTTGCTCTTGGGAAATACCTGTAGTTACCGAAAGTATTCCCCTGGAAATCAACTTGAAAATCGCGGTACTTTCGTGAATATTTAATGCCGTTTATATTAACTAAAAAGTTAAAAAATAGGCAGATTTGAAATAAAACATAATATGTACTTACATATACCATTATATTTATCATATTTACCATTTCTAACATTTTTATAAAAAAAAAATCTACTCCCGAACTGTTCGTCATTTACAGGGTCGTGCATAGATCTTTAAAACCCTACATAAAAGTCTATTTCCAAAGCCAGCGTCCGCCGGCTTTCAGCGTATGCGCGCAGTATCGAAAAAACTGAAAACGCATTGTTTGGCTCTGTAACTATGGAAACGCATTGTTATAACGATACTGCGCGCGTGCGCGGGAAGGCTTTGGGCAGCTGAGCTGACACTGCAAACCTTTGTGTCAAAATAAAGGAAAAGTGTGAATTTCACGAAAGTTATTCAAGAAAACTATTAAAAACTAAGTGCATGGTCGTAGAAAAAGTATTGTATGCAACGGTGGTTAACTGAGTCAAAAAATACTCGTGGCGTCTTAATAACAATTTCTGGATTCGCCTCAAATTGTTACCCAGCCACTCGTCTTTTTTGACCTCCTTTAAACGCCTGTCGCATAAAATACTATTATGAAACTGTGATTATAGTGTTACTAGCTGTTGCCTTTTTGACGACCCTTTTTACGATAGTGTCCTATACACAAATTCATAACACGGTTTATTTCTTTATTACAGATATCCCTACCAATGTCACTAAGCGATAAGCGACTCACCTAAAATTTTAGTTTTTTTTTCTAAAATGGAGAATCAAATTACAAAAGTATGCTACCTCCTCTTGACGGTCGTCACCGTGACTTTGGGAACGAGTAACAGTTCCAGCTACTGTTGCTCCGGGGATGAAGAAATCTGGGTGGACGACAATGGCTTCAACCAATGCTTAGACACCAAGACGAATGCGACAACGAAGATAACCCTCGCGTGCTTTGACAACATGACTGCGATATTGACGAACAATTCCAACTTCCCGGTGAACTTGGGGAGGGTGGAAGACTGATCATCATGGAAGATGAACTGGCTGAGTTGACTAGTGTTGAAAAAGGCGAGTAAGTATAGGTAATAAGCATGCGTAAGAAATTAAGGAGCTTAATTGGCCTAGACAAATTGAAAAACTTGCAGGCTCCGTGGCGAATGAAACGTTACTGGCTCTGTTCGCACCAAGTAATGGGCTGCCGGGACAAGGGAAATTTATGACAGGCCATACTGTACGATAGTACTCTTTATTATACTGTGGTTCAGATATAATGAAATTTGTTCCAACGAATTTCCGAAAACTAGCGCGTGATGTCATATATTTCTGGTCAGCCTTTACAACTGTAAGAAGAAACCGAAACACAGTTAAGACAAAATATTTTCTACGTTATGCCCAAAATATGTTGTTCAATATGTTCATTGTTGGTCCAAAAACAAGTCGCGTCGTGCCCGTGGCAATGGAAATTGTAAACAAAGAACCGGATGGAAAATAATATTACCTTACTGGTGACATAATTATGTATTTCTAAAATTGGTAAAGGCATTGATTCTTACGTCAACGATTTAAACGTATCGAACGCAAAAGAAGATTGTATATTATATTGGCATATTACAGAATTTTGTAATGATGGATGCCCTTCTGCAGAGCTTGGACTTTCTTTGAACACAACAGTTACCGACTTAAAGGTTCTGTTCTAAACACTCTAAAATGCTGTAGGTATGCTACCTGAAGGGTTATACTACTAACTATATTAACTGTATAATGTCACAGTTTCGTTTTCTTTCAACCCCTTATTTGCCAAGAGTGGCACTGAAGCTTTAGTAGTTTCATGTGTTCTGCCTACCCCTTTATGGGATACAGGCGTGATTGTATGTATGTATGTATATTAACTGTAATCGTTTATTCTTTCAGTTTCTGCCTTGGACAGCAGACAGACAACGGGACGCTTGTGCCGTCGGTAGTTCTAATCTGCTTGGACGCGGAAGAAGAAGAGGTCGTGAGCGAAGATTTGCTGGGATACTTCTTGGCAGTGTCCAGTGTCTTCCTTGTGTTGACTGCTTTAGTCTACTTGGCCCTTCCAGAACTTAGGTAAGGAAACTGGTAAATGATTTATTTTTAAAGACTTCTGCGATGTGTACCAACTTTTTTGCATTTTATATGTGTCCAAACGTACCCCTAGCACCAGTTGTCTAAGGCGGCATATATATACCCTAAGTTGGCAGCGCTATTTCGCGCTTTTAATAAACATTATGGAGAAAGTGATATGTGTAAAAGAAAATATATTTAAAGCTGTTTAAACCAGTGGCAAGTAAATTTAAATTAAGTTTCATGGTTAGGATTTATTGGGCGTCTACACAATGCGTAACTCACGTCCCGCCCGTCACAATAAAACAAAGTTTTTTCTTGTTTACCCTAAAAGTATCTAAACTCTTGATGTCTTACTTTGTGAAAGTAACAATTAGGTTGAGGTTGGTTATTTTAGCTAAAAAACGCGTTGCTCTTGTGAATAAAAGTATACTTTTAACGCTTTTCAAAGTAGGTCCCACCCGTCACAGTGACGGGTGAGCAAAATGGGTTATCTGATAAAACTTGAGTTAATGAGTATAAAATCCTTCTTTTAAGTTTAGTTAAACCTAACTGGGTTATATTAAAGCAAATTATATGTCTAATATTGCTTAATTCGGTTGTGGTATTACTTTTTAGAACACAATGAATGCAATGAGGCCTATGAGTCAGGAAGAAGTCTTTTTCATTAAAACTGGTAAAATTTTTGACATTATTTCTGACCCACTGATAAAAGTATGTGGTAATAGACTGTTTGACAAGGTTTGACAATTTTCTGAACCTTTAAAAATTCAAGTTGAAAAAATATTTTTTTTGGTTTAATGCTCTAAGAAAACTACTGAAATTATTACTTGTAACATTAAATAATTAATAAAAGAGCTGATTTAAAGTAAATACAAACGAACTGTCTTTATATTTTTCATATATTTGTATACTCAAATGTTACTCGTCCCACCCGTCACAAAGCGCTGTCCCACCCGTCACAAGCATTGAGAAGCAAAATTATTTTTGTTTTACGAGTTATTTGCGTAAATTATACTAATACCTAATCTATATAATATCAGGAATTAAATAAAAAATGGTTGTTTAACAAAAGTTTCGTAGTTTCTTACCAATAGCGAATTGTGTAAGTCAAGTCGGAGAGGAGAGGCACTTTGAAGTCCCACCCGTCACACTTCTTATACCATCAATTTCTCATAATAATAATGACATTTTCATATTTTTTTTTGATGGTACAGTACGCATTGATTATTCAAGTAATTGATAATGTCATATTTAATGCGCTAATTGTTGCCGTTTGGCAGAAATAAAGCAAAATGTAGGCAAAAAAGAGTATAAATATCCCACCCGTCACAATGGAATGACCCCCTAGTAATACAAGCAATTGATGTAAGAAAACCAAGATCTCTATTTTACCTTTCTTTTAAAAAATATAGTTTGAGAGATACGGTAGATTCCGGTTACGACGACGCTCAAGGGACCGCTGATATTACGTCGTACTAACCGGATGTCGTACAAAACAAATTTCATTTCTTTTAATTAAAAGTAATATCTACATCTCTATTACTTACTCTCTATTACTTACTCTCTATTACTTTACGACCGGTCTGGCGCAGTCGGTAGTGACCCTGCCTGCTACGCCGCGGTCCCGGGTTCGAATCCCGGTAAGGGCATTTATTTGTGTGATGAGCACAGATATTTGTTCCTGAGTCATGGATGTTTTCTATGTATATAAGTATTTATATTATACATATATATATCGTTGTCTGAGTACCCACAACACAAGCCTTCTTGAGCTTACCGTGGGCCTCAGTCAATCTGTGTAAGAATGTCCTATAATATTTATTTATTTATTTATTTATTACTAAAACATACCAATCAATAGGTTTATTTACAGGGTATTATTATCATCATAGTATTAATACCTTATTTTATTGTGACTTGTTTAGTTAGAAAAGTCCTTTTTAGTATGCGTGCTTGCTCATCATTTGTAAGTAAAGCTAGTTTATACGCAATCGATGTATTTTTCGATTGCGTATAAACTAGCTTTACTTACCAATTGGGTTCTATTTAGCTTATAAGATTTGACCCGAGGCGAACAAATTGTTATAAGCAATACTCCAAAAAGTTACGTGGCCACAATGTAATCTTGCTACTTGTTGTAGGCAAGACAGGGGGTCGTAAAACTAAAAACGTTGTCGCTCGTCGTTGCAACCGGACTTGACGGACGGATTCTGTGTAAAATGTGTCGTAAAAAGCGGCTGGTCGTTAAAATCGGAGTCGTAATAAACGGATGTACTTTCATACTATCACATACGAAAACCAAATAAATACCTGTGCTTATGTCGTTGTAAGAGGTTGGACGTTAGGTCTATGCGGAATCGTAATATACTAACCGGACTCTATTGTATTGTATAAAATGTATAATTGAGTAGTCTCGGGACTAATTTTTAAAATAAAATCATTACAGATAATAATGTTGTCAATGAAAAGTAATGAATAAATCTTTATTATTACAAAACATTAAATAATTACGTATTTTTGAACCTTTTAATGCCTAATTTTCCAAATTTTGAGAAATAAATACAGTTTCGGTTATTAACCGGTTAGAGACTATAAAAACCGGTTTTTAACAGAGGCCAAAAAGTCTCGGTTAACCGGTTTTTCGGTTAACCGGTTAACCGGTTTGCACACCCTAGTACCAACACATTCAGTTAATAAAATAAAATACATAACTGTACAGAGAAATAGGTAAAAATTGTATATCCTTATGTTAAAGCTATAAAGTCTTATACAGTTCCAAACAGTATAAAAGAATAAGACAGTGTAGGAGAGAATCAATGTATGACGAAGAGAAAAGACTCTTAATATGCAAAATTATGCATTGTTTTATGAATTTTATCATCATATAAATATTAAAACTAACCGCCAACCTTTTAAGGCCGGCTTTGGCGTTTACAATTTTAATGGTGCAAATATGTAAACAACTTGAAAGATTAATCAGTGATAAAATCTTCAACTTAGGTACATATATTTTTTGTGTTTTATGTTTGTAACATAAGTTAGGAGAAGAAAGGATAATTGTTAGACATGTAAATAAGTCCACCCAGAAGGTAATTGTAAATAAAATTATGATTTTATGCGTTTCAGGGACCTGCAAGGAAAAAGCATAATAAGCTTATGCATTAGTCTGGCCATTGCCAACATACTTATGTGCATACTGAAGGTGATGACCTACGAGAATATGACGTGGTGTGCAATCAGAGGTGAGTAAAATTACGCAAAGGCCTCTCTCCTCCTTTTTCACTATTCACTGTTCAATAACAGATATAGGCTATCTTTATTTCTGGTCTTTCATTAAAAAATTGCACACAATTATTCTCTTGGAAATGGGAAAAGATCAGAATATAATACAACACGTTTTTGTTCTTGTTCGCCTGTAAATTGTTATATTTTTTATTTTTCAGGATTTTTTGCATATTACTTCATAATATCAAGTTTCTTCTGGATGAACGCGATAGCTATACAAATTTTACTTAGCATCAAGTAAGTTTTCAAAACAAGTACGATGAACGGAACTTAGATAAATAGCAATTACCAGCGCCCCCCCAAAAAATCCAAAACATAAATATACACTTAAAAAATAATCTCCCAGCACGGCTGGTCACCGCGGGAGAGTTCGACCAAAACCCCCCAAAGAAAATGGCTTACAACATTTGCACTTTCAACGTAAGGTCACTATCAACGGAAGAAAAACTCATAGAGCTTAAGACCGCGTTACAAAACATTAAGCATGATATAATAGGTTTGAGCGAGGTCCGACGACTAGGAGAAAATATTATAGAAGACGAAGACTATATTTTCTACCACATCGGCAAAACTAAAGGATTGTATGGTGTTGGTTTTTTAATCAAGAAAAACTCAAAAATAACATTAAAGCCTTTACAGGTATATCAGAAAGAGTGTGTATGCTAGAAATCCAGTTGGAAAACGCGCTATTCGCTATAATACAGGCATATGCACCTACAGAAAGCTCATCTCAAGAAGATATAGACAAATTTTATGAAGATATGGCAAAAGCCCACGACTCTACCTCTACTAAATATATCATCTCTATGGGAGATTTTAACGCACAAATTGGAAAACCTAAAAAACAAGAGCATTTAATTACCGGCCCTAATGGCTACGGAGACAGAAGCATTCGCGGTGAAAGATTGATACAATATGCATTCGAGTACAATTTAAAAATAATAAACACGATGTTTCAACAAAAAAAATCTAATAGATGGACCTGGATCTCACCAGACAAAAACTCAAAAAATGAAATAGATTATATTTTAACCACAAAACCACACCTATTTACTAAATATGAGGTACTTTCGTCAGTCCATTTTGGGTCTGACCACAGAATGCTTAGAACGACAGTAAATTTAATTACGACGAAAAAGAGCAGACGCAGGTTCAAAAAGCCACCATCAACTTTGAAATCATTAGAAGAACAAGACACATATATTAATAACTTAGAAAAACATATACCAGAATTGATATCGAGCTGCAGCAATTATAACGCAAGTGAATATTGTGCGAAAATCACGCTCTCCATATCTGAAAGCTTACAGAATATCGATAAACGTAAAAAACGCAACATTTTATCACAAAAAGCTTTAGAACTTATGAAAGCAAGAAACACTCTACAAAACAAACCAAAACTGAACAAATCTGAAAGGGACGAGCTTAAAAGCTTATACAAAGCTACAAACAAAGAAATAAGAAAATGTTACAAATCACACAGACTAAATACGATACAAAAATACCTAGAAACATCAAGATCGACCAAAAAAGCTTACAAAGAACTGAATAAATCTAAAACCTGGATTCCGTCGCTACAACCAGGCTCTGTTATATGTGAACCCAGAAATGAAGTTTTGAAAATTGCAACAGAATTTTACGAAGATCTCTACAGTAATCAAGAAGCCACTGATAATCAAATAGTGTTTATTTCAAATGTCACGAATACCAGTTCAGTCCAGGACTTCACGGAATCTGAAGTTTTAAAACAAATAATAAAACTAAAGTCAGAAAAAAGCTCAGGCCCTGACGGGATTTCTAACGAATGTATTAAGTATGCAAAAACTCTACTCTTGACTCCTATTACGCTACTATGGAATAAAATATTGGATGAAGAAATAATTCCAGAGTCATGGACAAAATCAGAAATCGTACTGTTGTATAAAAAAGGAGATCCAAAAGACATCGGAAACTACCGACCTATAAGTCTCATGTCCTGCTTTTACAAACTATTTGCCTCAAGTCTCTTAGAAAGAATATCATCGGACATTGACACTCACCAACCAATCGAACAAGCCGGCTTTAGAAGCGGATTCAGTACAATAGACCACATACAGGTTGTAGAGCAAGTAATTGAAAAATATGTGGAATTTCGTAGACCATTGTACTTAGCTTTCATCGATTACAAAAAAGCTTTCGACTCTATTTCTCATTCCAGCATCTGGTCGGCATTACGTGCACAAAATATAAATGAAAAATATATAAACATTTTAAAAAACATATACAGCAACAGTTCGAGTAGAGTTAGACTGGATAGACTAGGCACGGAGTTTAAAATAAATAGAGGCGTGAGGCAGGGGGATCCAATTTCCCCAAAAATTTTTATAGCCGTGCTACAACACATTATGGCGAACTTACCTTGGTCCAAACGAGGCATTGACATAAAGGGAAAAGTTTTAAGTAACTTAAGATTCGCCGACGACATTATACTGTTTTCAGAAAGCCACTCACAATTAAGTTACATGATAAAAGACCTAAATGAAGCCAGTATAAAAATTGGGTTAGAAATGAACCTTACAAAAACAAAAGTTATGACGAATTCACACAAGATACCAATTTTAATAAATAATGTACCCATTGAGTTTGTCGACAGCTATGTTTACCTAGGAAAACAAATCTCTTTTAGCACAGACAGAAACTCTTTAGAAGTCGACCGAAGAATAGCAATCAGCTGGAAAAAATACTGGGCTAATAAAGAAATTGTAAAATCACAACTCCCGTTGACTATCAAAAAAGTTGTAATGGATTCAGTAATACTACCAAGCCTCACCTACGGTTGCCAAACATGGACGTTCGATTTCACAATTAGACACAAAATTGAAACAACACAGAAGAGAATGGAGAGAAGTATACTAGGCATAAAATTAAAGGATAGAGTTAGGAATGAAGTCATAAGGAGAAAAACAAATATTACAGATGCCTTAATATTCTCACTCGAAAGGAAGTGGAAATGGGCAGGACACGTTGCCAGATACAGTGACGACAGATGGACCATACGAACTGTAAAGTGGCCTGGGCCACTGGGCTCAAGAGGCAGAGGCCGTCCACGTGGGAGATGGTCGGACGAATTAGTGGCAACGGCAGGTCCAAAATGGACAGAGACAGCTCAAGACAGAGAGGAGTGGAATTCCTTGGGGGAGGCTTTTACCCGAAAGGGGCCCACATATTTATTTTAAGTTAATTTTTTTTCTCTTATTGTAAATTATTTCTCATTTATGTTTTAAGTATGTGTGGAACAAATAAAGCTTTTTTTATTTTTTATTTTTTTTATTTTATTTATTTATTTATTTTAAGTTTTCAACATAACCATTATTTGAATACTTTATTTTGCCTTCTTTAGTGTCCCGCTGCTGAGTTCTCCAGGTCTCCTCTCCTCCTTTCCCCTATTTTTTTCACTCGACCCTTTCTTTGGCATTTTTTAAAGAAGTAGTGAGCATAGTAAAATTTGAGATCTCAATGCATATTTTGTCAGCCAAAATTCAGATATAAAGACAAAATATTTTTATTATTTCAGGCGTTTAACAATGTACAGTTACGACTGGAAGGAGTACTTATGGTACGTCCTGTACGGCTGGGGTGTTCCCGCCCTCTTCACAATTATATTGATCATCGTGAACTACACTCCGGGTCCACACGCGAAACCGGGGATAGGACACACTCACTGCTGGTTCCATGGTACGTTTATTTGGTCTAATGGTACACCGAAAAAAGAGATGTCACCAGGTTCCCATGGGTCCAAGTGTATCCGGAATGGTTCGAGCTTATAATAAATGCACATGATTTGACCGTGACATCAGGCGGTTATAGTAGCCGCACCAGGCGTTTACGTGATTGAACTTACTTTTCTGATCTTATCGAGTATGGGATCTCTATTGAGACGATACAAACTTTCAGTAATGTTACTTAGCATTAAGTTAAGTGTCAACAACTATCCTCTAAGTATTTCCAAGCATTCAAATTTTGTCGGCGTTGGCGTTGATAAGAGTACGTATAGCCTGGCAGCAGTAGCCACCGCGATACCCTAGCTAGCCCCACTAGCCAGTTCAGTAGTCGAGTTTTGTATTTTTGGTGAAGGTTTGTTATATTAAGTTGTGTATTTATGTTTTCTCTCTCAATTCATTTGACTCATTTCTCTGCATGTTATAAAACCGTGTTCGCGAATTTTGCGATAGACTCAAAAAGTTCCAAACGGATATTTATGCGTTTTTCACCTATGTATGAATAGAGTGATTTTTGAGGAATGTTTAAGGTTTTATTATTATAAATTAATTATTAAAACATGACATATGTGCTAAAAGTCGGTGAAAATCACACTGCAATCGAAAACCCTGCCCGTATGTACCGATCGACTTATAACAAAATAATGTATGGTGGAACTGTCGCTCTGATACATAAATGTAGGTCTAGAAAAAAATTCGGCAATGGCTTAATGTCTAACTTTTAATGATAACTGCTATAAACATGCTTAACTTTTTAAAAGATGTTTAGATATATTGTGATATTACGGTATTCCATAGAAATTTTCTCGAGAACGATCCCTCTGACTAGCAAAAAAATAGTGCACCATCTCAAATGTTTTGTTTCCTGGAGTTTATATTCTTTGATTCAAATAACATGTTTGGGGAATTTTGCGAGGTTTTACTGCCGGTCGATAGTAAATTATTATATTTCTTTAATAGTATTTGTCATATTTCTTTTACTAAGCGATTAAACATCTCCCAGTAATGGCAGATCGCTTAATTGGAGCAATGTATTGCAACGGTAACCATTGGTGCCTATGGTAGCCAGATAGTAGTAGGTTGCAGAATTCTTCACGATTTTTTGTTGTTGTTGCACGGTATAATCTCACTATGAAAATGACTATGAAATAAAAAAAAGGCAGATAAAACAATACGCCGAGCGAAGCCGGTGCGGTTCGGTTATGGTAATATATCAATAAAAGATGAAAAATGCCAAAAAATATGTTGATATATTTGAAAAAGCGAAAAAATTTGCCCAGTCCCGAAAGTACCGAAAATCCCGGGAAATCCCGGTTCCATATTGCTTCGGTACCGAAAATCCCGGTACTTTAAAACAGTACCGGTACTGCAATCCCTAGTACGTATATCTCTGTTTTGATTGAGTGACTGATTGGCATCTGGCATCAATCAATCAATGGTATCTAAGTTATCCTTTGTTTTGTATAATATTGGGAACATATCACACCATGCGGTCAATTTTCAACTTTCGCTTCAACGTTTATGCATAAATGAGTAAAATATCTTGTATATCTTTTGGGCAGATCTGCGTCGTATATGGATCTACATGTACAGTGTGATGACGATCCTGATAGCGGCGAATGTGGGCATATTCGTGTATGCCTCCATCTTCTTGTGGAAGCACACGTTCTCCTCAACACACTTAAAGGCCTTGCGATATAAGTGAGTAAATACTTATACAATACAATTATGAATCTTGTGTATCCCGTGTACCTTCTTCTTCTTCTACCGTCCCATCATACAATCCGTATATCTATGTTCGTATAACAACTTGTTTGATTTGTGAATATTCTAACATGGTGGGCGGTTATCATGTTAGTTAGAACATTGGACAAAATTTGATACCCCAAGCCCATACAAAAAAAAACTGAAAGATGGATTTTATTATTAATACCTAGAATTTTCATGTCCATTTTACTAACGCTAACGGTATACAGGATTGATAGGATGTAACTTGGTTACGATCATGTATAAAATGAAGGAGCCATTTACTTTCACAGCATTTGCAATAAGAGTGCCTCATTTACATACCAATGCCGAATAAAGGTCTTCCTTCGTCTCGCACTAGTTCCTATCAAAGATGTCAACGTTATTTTGCTACTTCGTCAATTGAGATATCTAATCTACATACTAAGGAATTTATTACAATTTCAGGTTCACAATGATGTTGCGGTTGTTTGTGATTATGGGCCTACCGTGGATATTCGAGATGGTAACGTCACTAACACCGGTTCACATTATTGGGTATGTACATTTTTTGAGTCTGTGCTTAATGTTTGTAAGAGTAATTATTTATTAATGGCTTATATTTTGAATTATCTTAGTGTTATTTATGATGAGCGTATTAAAGAATATTGTCAATTGACTCGTACTAGTCACTGATTCCCGCCATCTTGGATTGTTATAAAACATCGGGAATGCAGTGACGATTGGCCAGTTCGAGTACAGACGAGTTGTAGTGAAGAAGTCTTGAAATACTTATTGTAAATTGGTTGTTATTATGTTTGTAATAAACGAATATAGTAAAAGTGTTACAAGTAATAGTTTTCATCATCAACCTGGTAATATCTCCTACATGTTGTAGTACGGAAACATCAAGGAGAATTTTATTTAATTAGTATTAATATGGACACCAAGAAAATAACTTAAGTACCTACAGTGGCGTCTGGTGAAAATTTCTGCTAGGCAACACTAAGCAAAAAGAAACCTACCTTTTACATTAGGTACTTTACTAGTAATCAATTTTAGGCAAGCCGGTGGGAATCGTCTTGTACGGAGCAGCCACGGATCTAAATAATTCCATCAAAATATTATACATAAAGATAGCCGAACATTAGTGCGGTCAATTTGGACCGATACAGACACCGTTCCCAAGCAAGTTGCAGTTGCATTGCAGTCTCTCTGTCTCGGTCCTAACTTATAACTAACGCCTATTGTGTTTATGAGTAAACTATACGTCTAAATAACTTCTGTTTCCAGGGTGATTCTGGACATAATCAACTGTCTCCAAGGCCTCATAATCTTCGTGATCCTGGTGGTGTTTAGGCGGAGAGTGATCAAGGCACTGCACAAGAGAAGAGCACTGTGTTGTCTGAACGACTGGGCTGAGCAATACTTGGCGTTGAAGGACGACCAGGAAAACGAAATAATAGCGCATACGATAGTCATGCCCATGGAGGATAAATAACACAATATTTTATTGACACAGATTAAAAATGGCATACAAACGGATATGGGTACAATGTTCGTAGGTACCACGGGAGTACAGTCAACCAATGCAACCAATGAATCCTAGTCCTGTAGAACCTTTTCATAGTAAACGTCAATGTCACTTCTATAGCAAATAATAGCAAGGTGTCAATAAGACATGTTTCTAGACTGGCCTAGGATACAAATTGGTTGACCGTATCTATCAAACTCGACATTAGTCACGAGAGGATCCCGGATTGTGTTTCTTACCTATTAATAAAACACATGATGTTTTATGATAACGTAAAGGTTTTACAAAAACGGAAAGTCGACTTCTGAGCTCCAACAACCCATTATTTATTGATAACCACATGTCAATATGTGATTCCGCTCACTTTTACACATTTCACTCCATCCAGTCATAAGCTGTTATGAGCCAGTAATTGAGCCAAATCTTAAATTATTTACTACTATTTTCTATGTAGGTATTCATTGTATGGTTATAATGAGACCTTAATTGTACATATTTGGATACTCGCCATGTCCTCATATATGAAGAGGACACGGCGATTATTTTTTATTTTCGAATAACTCCACATTGTTTCCGACACGAATACAGGATCAACAAATATTATATTTTTAGATGAGTTCATCAGTGATTATTCTGATTAAGTATGAAATCGTGCAGCCCGGATATACCTACATATAATATGTATCTACCTAACCTACACCACTTTTTTTGCATAAGTACTTAATTTAGTTCAATAGACCATAAGCATGACCACTATGTTAAAAGGTAAATATTTATGTCTGCTTGTAAAAGTCCTAATTACAATTTTGTTATTGTTTGCATGTTAAAATCTGACATTGAACTTGCACGATTGCTTATAAAATATAAGCAAAATAATACCTCGTACCTGACTATTACTAACACAGTTGACTACTGTATTATTACTAAATAAATAATAATTTAAATTAAAGCACAAATGAAATAAATGCTACTTTTTATGTTGTTAGGTAATTTAACTATAAATAATAATTTAAATTGCGACAAAAGATAGCTCCCGTGTAAACAAATGAAATAAATGAGCTATTGACTATTTTATAGTTCATCGCTCAGTTGTTATCTTTTGTCGCATAAATAGCCGTAATTTAGCTAGTGGTGGGACTAGTGCCTTAGGCACTAGGTATAAGGATATTTTATTTTCATAGATAAAGATAATAAATCCAAAATGTTACCTACGTTGTTTGTTTTATTTTCGAGTAAAATTTTATAATTTTAGTCATTTCTATAAATGGCTCTCACGATTTTCTTACTTAAGGCACATAATTTCTTAGTGCCATAACATTCTTTTAACCGAAGATTAAACATAGTTTAGGTTTAAGTTATGTTTAAGATTTAGTTTAATTAATAAATAATAAAGCATTTAATTAATGAACATATGTTACACTTATTGTTGTCATAAATGTTTGCTAGAACTGTTTTAGCAATGTTTAAAACTCTAACCACTTGTTCATTGAGCTTATGTTGGACATTGTAAATTGATATAGTAAAATGTTAGGTAAATATTAAAATATGCTAAAAATTTGAACAAGCTATTTGGTCTCTTCTTATGACAAAAAAGAATATCTGTGTCATAAAATATATGTAACAAAAAAGAAAATGAAAAATAGTCAATAGGCAGCATGGACGGCGGCTCCATACAAGCCGATTCCCACCAACTTGTCCTAACATTTCTTACTATCTAGATTGTAGGTATATTTAATATAGGCAGGTACCTAAATTATAAAGTACTAGCTTTCGCCTGCGGCTTCGCTCGCGTTAGAAAGAGACAAAAAGTAGCCTATGTCACTCTCCATCCCTTCAACTATCTCTACTTAAAAAATCACATCAATTCGTCGCTCCGTTTTGCCATGAAAGACGGACAAACAAACAGACTCACACACTTTCCCATTTATAATATTAGTATTGATATTACACATTACGTGCCTTAGTGTTTACTGTTTGTGTGTAAATTATTTGTAATAAATTAATAAATCAATATTATTATGCACCTACACAATTATGTTTTATTTCTTGTTGAATTTCAGAAATGAATATATTAATATATTATTAATTATTGTATAATATATTATTAAACATTGTTTTATCATTTTCATCAAGTTCCGCACCAATTAAAACAACTTTGCTACGACTTTGAGAATTAAGGTCAATGCCCAGACACAAAAGGCAGCCTTTGCAAAATAACAAACTCCATCACAACGACCCTAGTTGTCTTTTTAGGTCATAAAGAAATAAATCTACTCAAACAATCAAGTTGTCACATTCCAAGCAAAATGCGAGGAAAATTATTAGCCTCCTAATCTCGCAGATTTAAAAGACAGTTTAGTAGTAAATGTATGTATACCAAATAATTATGCTTTTGTAGTTAGGTATATAAGTATATTATTTATTTTATTTAGTATTTTTTCCACAATTATAACTTCTAATATTATTTATATCTTCGAGCCATAAGTATATTTGTACCTACTTCTAAAACCAGATAATTTAACGATATATTCCCCGACGACGATTATTGTTTCATTTGAATCATTTGGTTCAATTATCGACGAAGACTAGAGTCGCCATCTACCAAAAGAACAGTGTATTTTTGCGGAAAACTCGATAGCTGAGTGGACTCGGACTCATTCGTGCAATCTATGGTTTCGTCCATTCTTTTGTTATATTGACTGCTAGTGATTCATACATCATTCTGTAGATGGCGCTGGTTTTAAAAAGGTCTGGTATTCAGAAATAATATATTACCTACCTACTTCGTGCAGTAAAGTAAGAAACGTATTTCTCGGTTTTCGGTTTACTTATTCACAGAGATGTGTTCATCATAGTATTTTTCAATCAGAAGGAAATGGCTTACTATATGTACTACGTTTAGCGAAGCGAAGAAAGTATAGGCACATCGGACGCTGGCGATCAAATATATGAAAGAGGCGCGTTCCTAGCACACAGTCTAAGCTCGTGTAGGTGAACGCGTACTTTGCTTGTATGAGTGAAATATGATAGGTCGACTGTGCGCGTTTTTGACAGGCGGTAACTGTGAGGTTACCGAGAGGGGGTGGGCGGCACTTTCAGCGGGGAGCGCGAGTGGCCATACTATACGATAGTACTCTTTATTTTATTATACTGTGGTATAGGTACGGTTTACTGCTGAAAGGCAGAAAAAACTATTGACGGATATTTGAATTGAATCTTTTACATCATCATTATGAGTCAAAAACCCTCACGTTACAACTGTTTAGAAAGGAAGCATGAATTACAAATTATTCATGTTAAATGACGTAAAATACGAGTGACACGTTGTAAATACACATGCAGAGATAATTATAACATCCTAGTGCTTAATCATGTTCTTTGCCATTTTTGGCTAATGTTACAATGTAGTTCCTGATAGTTCATATTTATTTATTTTTAAACACGTATGCGAATAAAATATGTCTTTAACTCCAAGTAGCAGGTGTTTGAAATAAGGGCCTATTTACATGGCGCTCGCATGCGAGTTTCATTACAATGCCGTAGGTATTTTGGTCGGCCGGCTGAATCGGGTATTGTACAGTCAACCCCTATACCCTAGGCCACTGTAGAACTATGTCACAGTGACGTTACAAATCAGATTGTAAGAAATCTCTTAGGTACTGCTTGTCATTTTGACGTGGTTGTAGAGTGGCCCAGGGTTCCAATTGGTTGACTATACAGTCAAGGTATTAAATATATACGAGGACAAAGTGCCAAAAATATGTAATTTGTACACGATTTCATGCTTATACATATTTGTGGTGGATACATATTTTTGGCACCTTGTCATAATACCTTCATCTTAATATTTTTTTTTACACAGGGGGAATCCATTATGGATGCCACTGGCCCGGGAGAGCAGTGGGTATGTCCGACTCCCACGGACTAAACCCCCTGGGGTGTTCCGACGCTCGCTTTTTGCGCAGGGTTTCGGGCACTCGGTTGTAGGCTTCCGATACCGCGCCAGCGTTGCCCTTGAGGCCCGTCGTTTCAGACTATTCTGATAGCCTACTCCGCTGAAGGCACCTCGGAACACTGGAGGGCCTTCCAGCTCGGTACCTCTTCAAGCGAGTGATGGGACTCCCGACCCACCACCCGCAGGTTCCCCTTAGTCCGTTTTCACATTATCCGATCCGATATCGGATGTCCCGATATTAGTACAGGCGATCTTGGATTTTTTCTATTGAAATCCTTCCGACATCCGATATCGGATCGGATAATGTGAAAACGGCCTTAGGGCAGCAGCATTCTGCCTGCGTAGGCTCTTCGTCGCCCTCAGTACAGTTCGCAATCTATCTAAAATTGCATGCGAGCTTGCGCGCCGTCCAAATGAGCCTTAATGATGCTCTTTACCATTTTTGGCTAACGTTTAAACGTATTTTTAATAAATACAAGATAATATTTATTTATTTTTAAACACGTACGCGTACGTAAAGGCCAGGTCAGAAGTACTTCATTAATAATAAGTAATTTTATTGTAACTTATAAATCACTGCATGACTTTTAGAATTAATAATTGGCTAAGTTTAAATGTTTATTTCTATCATTTTATCTTGTGTTATGTTATAGTGCAACTAGACCTACTTTAAATTTGCATGCTACTCCAAGCAGGATATGGTTGAACTATATTTTATTGTACATCTTTGTAAACCCATATTTCAGCAAATAAAGAAATACGAATACGAATACTCGAAACCGACGAGCGTGTATGAGAAACGTTATGAAAGTGTGTGAAGCGAAAGTGATTTGTCAGGATCGTAGTAAATGGAAATACGTGATCTCTGCCTACCCCTCTGGTAAACAGGCGTGATTGTATGTATGTATGTATGTACGTACGCGTATAAAATGTGCCTTCAATCTCATGTAGCCGGTTTAGCATAAGTGACACGCCGAGTGCAGCATACCCACGTATAAAACATACCGATAATTTTAAGCACACCGACATACCTTTCAGCTAGAACTTAGGTAAGTTAGGTATAGGTGTATTCTGATCAGGAGAATAATATTACTAAATATAAATGAAAATTCATAAAATGGAAATACCACAATAAACTATCCTATTAGGTAAATTAGCTTACTAATAGGAATATTTTTACTACGAAAAATTAGGAAAGTATGTGCCTAACCTTATGGTTACCCTATTACTTAAATTATTTAGTTATGCGTTATCATTATCAAAGTAGATACTTAACTTGAAATTATTTTTATCAGACATTTTGTCTCTTTTATTTGATTGTTGATAAAACATTACCAAGTATATTTTTCTTCAAGTTTCAAGTTACAAGCGGAAGTCTCTTTCCAACTTGTCATATTAGACATTGACTACCACTTGTAAATTGTAACTTGTAGCTTCGAGAAATGGGCCCCAGAACCCCTGAAATACTTTTACATTTTTTTGCCTGGAATTTTGACAAATTCTTAAATTCAAAAGAAATTTCAAGCGTAACAACCTCCTTAATCCTTAAAAATGTATTGTTTATAAAAACTAGTTAACTTCATGAAACTGTCCTACCTGTGTCTCTCACGTTTGTCTATGACATATAAGACTATTTGTTTAAATTGTATAAGCGGAGTATAAAACTGTAGCTATATTAAGTAAGTGTATTCACATTGAAACCACTTGAAACCAAAATGAAATTTAATTGTAGTTATTTTTGTAATGGTGCATTTAGCAGTTGGATGCAGCGACGTATAAAGGCTCGTTTATATTGGAGTACTTGTGTGATACAGTCTCTCATTGGTTAGATGAATATTTGTGGTGGAGTTACGTCAATCAAATTAAATATTTGATTAATTAGAGTAAAATCAAAATTCCAAGGACTCGAAAATCTGTCTGGCACTCGAGGAGTTAGTACCTATAGTTTTAGTTCTTCCTAGTGGTACAAATTAAATCTGTAAGTAGTCATAAACTGGCCCGAATTATCTCTGTTTTGCCCAATGGTTGCCTGGATGATAAACCTAGCTCTGCCTTCAAAAAAACCATAATAGATCGCGGCTTTAGAGTGGAAAGTGCAGAACGAGTAAGATATTTTAAATGGGTGGAATCGCTAATTGAAGTTGAAAGCGTAAAAACTCGAAATTCCTATTCCTAAATAGCAGCACAAATGGGAACATAATAGTATTTTATACAAAATGTTTTCAGGGTATAGACTAGATAGACTTGTCCTGAGCTCCTGACATCTTTTATGTAGGGTTTTAAAGTTCTATGCACGACCTTGTAACTCACGAATAACAGTACGGGAGTAGAAAAACGATTTGCAGATTTGTACCTACTACATAATTAGTACCCGTGTGGTGACGGGTTAAGAATTTCACCACCCCCTTTCTTCCCGTGGGTGTCGTAGAAGGCGACTGTGGGATATGGGGTAAATTGTGGCGTAGGCGAGAGGCTGGCAACCTGTCACTGCAATGTCACAGTTTCGTTTTCTTTCAACCCCTTATTTGCCAAGAGTGGCACTGTAACTTTAGCAGTTTCATGTGCTCTGCCTACCTATATATGTATGTACATAATTAGTACCATCAAGATATACCTCATATAGGTACCGGGTGGGCTCTGTTAACCAAAGCAAAAAACTAAAATGTTAACCTACATTCACACACTCCACTCCTTAAACTGGCCAGCTTTTAAAAATTACTTGTATTTTGATTTTTATCATCTTATATGCTTATTGCAAATTTTGTTTGAACAATAATGGTGTAGGTATATTGAAGGTAAATATATGTTGTATGAAAAATTCGAAAATTAAAGAGTTCATAATTTTTAAAAGTCGCTGAACATGTTTGGCCAATTTAAGGAGTAATACAGTTTAGTTTTTTTGTTAACCCCGTACCGTACCACAGTACCACCCCGTATAAGCTTAGTGTATCGCGGCTTTATAGTGGAAAGTGCAGAACGCGTGCGATATTTAAAACGGGTGGAATCACTAATTGCCGGTCGGCGACTCTAGCGGGGGGCGTCGCTGTTTACTCCGTCGCCGGCGCGCGCGCACGCATCACTTCCAATTCCCTTTTATTTTATATTTTATATATTTATTCGGTCAATGTGACAGTGTGTTAGCTGTTGGAGTTTATACTGTTAATCATGAAGGTGAGTTTTGTGGAACGTTGGTGAAAAGTTTAAGCTAGTTTGTAAATTGGAATTTGTTTTAAATTGTCAAAAGTGTGTTTTAAATAATTTTAATACATGTGCAAAATAAAATTAAGTATATAGGTAGCCTACATAATTCAGTAATTCATACAAAAGAAATATTTATGCAGTTTTTGGTGTCTACCCTCAAATCCCAACAATGTGAAAAAATCTAGACTTTATCAAAATCAAAACCGAACTCGATGAATTTGATCTTAAAAAACAAACATATCGGATTTAGGAAATATTGTTTATTATAAATAACAAAGAAAAAACAACTTGAATTCCTAAGATACCTCTATTGATATACAGGCACCTCACGTAGGAACTATGTCCCCACTTAATACAACTGCCGGCTTTGTTTTGTATAAAATATATGAAAATTATGAATTCAACGGTTAAGCATATATTTACATTACATTTACGAGTTCGTTATGTGTCAGTTGTATCGTACAATCATTTGTACGTATGCCCCAGATATCTATCTACGGTAGTCTATGAACACGTGTGTAGTAAATTCATCGTTATAATATTATTATATTTCAAATATTGGGTATCATATCGGTCATTATTTCTAAATTAAAATAAAAGGGATTTATGTCTTGGCTGATACAAAACTCGAGAATTAGTGTATTGTATATGTAAAATTATATGTAACTCTATGAAATAAATTAATAACTTTACTAATTTATATTATCATAGACCATGCACTATATAATTAACAGTACCTAAATAAAGAAGTATAATATAACTATCTCCTCTTGCACTTACAGAACTTTTAAGTAAAGATTTGAATACTAACCATCTTAAAATATACACTACAATCATAAAAGTCAAAAGTAAAACTCATAGTGAGTAACATTGCGGTAGTCAAATTACGATTTTTTATACAATTATTGACACAGCTTTCCGAATGAATAATGGCCATTAAATTCATGTTCTTGATAACATAATGATATAAACACTTGATATGTTACTATAATAGGCCATTTACAAATATCTAATGTGCGAGTACATGTGTTTTATCACATAACATGACAACATAACACATAGTAGATATATTTTATATTTTGGAGATCATTTGTTTGTCGAATAAGATCACTTCGAAAGGGTAGACATATAAATTAATAAAATAAAATTAAGGTTTACGTACCTAAAAAAATGAGCCCATGTTCCGGAGGTCGCGGGTTCGAACCCCGGCTCGCACCAATGAGTTTTTCGGAATTTATGTGAGAAATGTCATTTGATATTTGCCAGTCGCTTTTCGGTGAAGGAAAACATCGTGAGGAAACCGGACTAAATCCAATAAGGTCTAGTTTACCCTTCGGGTCGGAAGGTCAGATGGCAGTCGCTTTCGTAAAAACTAGTGCCTACGCCAAATCTTGGGATTAGTTGTCAAAGCGGACCCCAGGATCCCATGAGTCGTGGCAAATGTCGGGATAACGCAAGGAGAATGTAATATATATACATGTAAATAAATAATTATTGGAGGAAAAAAATATGTGTACAAGTTTATATTACGCAGACAAGATTTGATGTGAACATTGATTTGAATTGGTATTAAAACAAAATAGTACGCAGTTGTATAGAAAACAACTATTACGCTGTCACATAAAACGAATTACAAACTTTGATCACGTTTAATTATTTCTATAATTATGATAAATGCCTCATCTGTTACGCCAACTTTCTAAGACATTTTTTCTATACATATTTTCTCTAACCAGCTCGCATTTTCTTATTGTCTACTCGACAACGGGTTATTTATTTATATGTGTAGGTTCCGCAGAAACCACTAATAACCAAACAAATAATTAAAATAAGATGTTTGGCCGGCGTCCAATGCAACAAACACAAATATATGCAGTTAGTATTAAAATATTGCATAACAAGTTGATGGAAAATTCGGCTGATACAACCCACGGAATCTCTTATGTCATTTTGTAAGGTTTGGGATGTAGGTTAATATTAATGAACACCTAAAAAGGCGAAAAAACGATCAATGTCAAATGCATCAGTTTTGTCATAAACTGATAAGTTAGACGTGATATAATAGTAAAGCGAGGCGATTTCTTGCACGTTTTCATTATAGATACTGATTAATTCGTTAAAATATGTAGGCATGAGAAAATCTATCTATAAGATGACAGACGCTTTTTTTTTTTAATACTACGTCGGTGGCAAACAAGCATACGGCCCGCCTGATGTAAAGCGGTCACCGTAACCTATGGACGCCTGCAACTCAAACAGTGTCACAAGCGCGTTGCCACCCTATTAGAAACTTGTACACTCCCTTTTGCTGTGTTAAGTACACAGCAAAAAGGAATGTACAAGTTCTAAGGAGGGTTCGGGTTGCCGACGACTCAAAGGACAATAGACGGAACAAGTTAGTTCCGTAAGTCCTCCCGTCATCAGCACACCGCACCCTCGTTGAGCTCTGGCAGCCTTACTCACCGGCAGGAACACAACACTATGAGTAGGGTCTAGTGCTATTTGGCTGCGGTCTTCTGTAAGGCGGAGGTACTACCCCAGTTGGGCTCTGCTCTAGATTCGAGCGAGACGATATCCGCTGTGCTGTGCCCTACCACACAAAGTGGAATATCATTCGCTATGCCCTACCTCCTCCAAATCATTCGCTATGCCCTACCTCCTCCAACGCTAAACTTAAAACCTAAACGTCGATTAATTTGTTGCTTGTTTTTGGAGCTGGGTAACCATTTCTTGCTATACAGAGTGGGGCCTGTAACAAAGGCGAAGAATTGAACTCTAGGCTATTCTCCTTATACTGATGAACATTTGTTCGGCGACTTTTAAAAATAACTTGTATTTTGATTTTTATCACCCTTGAAAGTTTTTTCTAAGAGGTAATGTATTGCGAATTCTGTTAAGTCTAAAATGTGACAGACAACGTCAATGACAACAATAATGGCGTACATTGAAGCTAATATTTATTTTGTATGAAAAATTAAAAATTTAAAGACTTCATAATTTTTAAAAGTCACTGAACTAATGTTGATCAGTATAAGGAGAATAGCCTACAGTTCAATTCTTCGCCTTTGTTACAGGCCCCACTCTGTATAAAATCTGTGTTTTCCACACAATACTTAGGGGAGGCTAGGTACAGTGAGCAGAAAGTGAATGGCGATTTTATCAATGAATTCATACATAATTTTTCCATGCAAATTCACAGCTCACTATAGCTACCTAATTACATACAGGGTGTTTGGCACATGAACCGACAAAGTTTTTCGGGGGGTTTGTGGTGTAATTTCCTTCCATTTCGTCCGTGGAACCTTGGCCCTATGAGTCACGGTTCTTGAGATACGATTTTTTTTATTCATACAAAATCTCTCAATAAAAATTAGGTTACATTTAAATACCTGTGTACGTTTTATGCTGTAATTTGTAAGACTAATTATGCTTTAATCGAATTATGCATTTAAATTGCTGCAAAAAATTAGGGGCTTCGAATATCACATTTTGGATGATTTAGGAAGACTAAATAAAAAAATGGAAATGACACCACAGACCCCCCCCCAAATATGCTATTGGTTCATGTGCCAAACACCCTGTATATTTTGCTGTAGATAACGGAAGGGGTTAACATACTATTCAGGATTATTCACGTAAATGTTATAATTAATGACGTGTAAGAGGTGAGTAGTTCAATGCTCGTGACAATAACAATAATGAGATACTGATTTAATGATGTCTTTTAACCTTGAATTTTTGACGTAAAATTTTTGTTGTCACGTATAGTAAAAGAAAACAAAACTGATAATCATAAAAACCAAAAAAGGTTGTTCCGCCAATATATGCACGTGTTTTGAATCGTACAAAAGTGACTTAGAATTTTATATTAAAATATAGGTAAGTATGTTGATTTCTACTGTTTATTACTAATCTTAGTTTTGTTTAGTTAACAAACTTGTAGCTATGTTACTATGCCTCGTATTTTAATATATTTTATTACATTATATATGAATTTTAAATATGCAAAAATTAAAGTTCTGTATTCTTGCTTAATCTTGTGCCTGCCCCGCACTAGAAAGTTAAAAAAAATATATTTCGTCATCGGTAATCAATGTTATCTCATGGGTTAGGAGTCAGTTTAGATAAGAGGTTCAAGTCATATGGTGTATTTATGTAAGATGTAGAGAAAAAACCCTAAAAATGGGCATAAAAACTCACTAACACTTCTGATTTTTGCTATGGAAGCGCCTCAGAATATCGAACAATTTTGGTATAGGTGTCAGGAAATAAAACTATGGTAACTATCGCGCTAACCGAAGACAATATTAATTATGGTAGATATTTATAACAATTATTTAATTCTTCTTATCGTGTGAAGGGATCATAAGTTCTAAACTAAATAATATTTTGCCAATATCTTGCTACCTCTTCTTATTTTTCTAATTATTTATAACATGTATAAAAGACATGTTTGCGCATTGCACCACTTGAATAAAATAGAAAAAAATAGTTGTATGTAAATTTACAAGTTCTGTTTTATATTGAAATTCTATATTGTAAAATAGCCTAGACCATGTGTCCTTTGGTATCATAGAATGTTACAGTATTACATATATATGAAACATATGTGTGAGCGCCTGTAATTCACAAAAGCCATATGTATCGTATTTATCTATTGATATATTTATTTACAAACATATTTTCGTGTAACTTTTTAGTTTTGAACTTTTTATACCTTAACAGAACTAACCTAAAATCAGGAAAAGAAGCACAAGCAAGTCCAAAAGCTTCATAAAAAGCAACATTTAAAGGCTATTTTTTTTTATTATTATTATAAATGGGCTTACTCTTGACCACAGACTAGCAAAGCTAAGCTAAGCTAAGGCAAAGACGTGGCCTACGATGGAGTGAGCTCGCCCAGAAGATGCCTGTTCACTCTTGATTTGAAGGTTGCCGGGTTATATGAGCTCGGAAATATAGCCGCCGGCAAGGAATTCCACTCCTTGGCAGTGCGCATAAGAAAAGAAGAAGCAAAGCGCTTCGTGCGGATTCGTGGAATATCCACCAAGTAAGGATGGAGACCGGCCGTGCGTCTAAGAGTCCGATGGTAGAATGGGGACGGTGGAATAAGCTCGTATACAAGAAAAACATAAAAAAATCATTGAAATAATTCACTACTGCACAGCACTCAGCAGACAAGTTACCGACAAAATTGTATTCTTCGAACTTGACGGCTGCCGTCCTCTATAGCTGAGCTACCGAGTTTTACCCATCTTCGCCCAATAATCTCAATCATATTTTCAGCTAATTAAGTATGTCCCAAGGTGATGTTTATTTCGTAGTTTTAAAAATAGATACGAATATTCCTAACACACTATAAAACAAAACGTGCGGTTTCCTGTATTCGCTTTTATACTGCGCTATCAGTTGGCAGCGTGCTGAATGATAACAGCCGTAATTGTATTGTACAACATTTTATCATGGCGGAGTGTGTCCCGGCCCGCTTAATGTGCACATTTACACTACCTACTAATTACATCTCTATTAAGATCTTGGAAAACTTTTTGAGTTTTGAGTGACGCCAGCCGTTACTCAAAATGTCTTTAAAAGTTGCGGACAGATATGAATTGAGTCAACAACGATGCCTATTTATTTATTGTTATTAAGGCTGTTTGTGTCGTTGTCTAGTCAAAGGTTCTCCGTTTGGTGACTGAAACTTGAGAAATTTCATGTAATATGGTTACGCAGATCCTACCCCTTTCGGGGATATGGTGTGCTTATCTACTTAATATCTTTATACCAACATCCTTTGATAGGAAGCGATAATTTAGATATCTCTAGGACTAAGTACAATTAAATAGTTAAACTCTAAAATCTCCTTATATTGAATACGTTGTGCGAGAAACTACCCTACTCTTCGGTCACCAGACCCTTTAGCACAACTTGCCTTGTCGCGCGCGAGTCCATACATCAAGCGCGACTTCAAGTATGGACTCGCGCGCGACAAGACAAGTTGTGCTAGAGGGGCAGATAAACCAGACGCTTCGGGACCTCATTGTCCTAGAGTTTCAACAATTGTTCGTATTGAAATTACGCAAATTCCTACCTAGAAAACATAAGTAAACATGAACAATAATGAAGAGAAGGAACGGGATACAAAAAACATGTTTTGCACAATCTCAGCAGAAAATTTTGCGTTTTTTATCATACCTATCAAGCAGTCAATCAAAAATTCGAGGTAAATTGTACCCACAAATTAGTAACACTCAATTACTACTTCGTGGGTACAATTTACCGCGAGAAACTGCTATGACGTGCTTGGTACTAAAAAGTATTCATTATGATTTATAACTAGCTTTTGCCCGCGGCTTCTCTCGCGTTAGAAAGAGACAAAAAGTAGCCTATGTCACTCTCCATCCCTTCAACTATCTCCACTTAGAAAATCACGACAATTCGTGGCTCCGTTTTGCCGTGAAGGACGGAAAACAAACAGACACACACACTTTCCCATTTATAATATTAGTATGCAATGGATATTTAGGTATAATTACATTACGGAACTTACAAATTTTCGTACGGAAATAATTCTAATAATTTCAAATCTATTGACTAATTGGCGTGTAATGGTGATCGATAAAAACTGCCCAATTCAGATTCTGATTCAGATTGTTTATTGGTAAAATATGATATTTTACACGTCATTTTTTATAAGTAAGTATACAATAATTTAAACTTATGTACGTTAGTATTAAGATATTTCACATGATAAGAATATACATTAAGTATACAATTAGATTTTTACCTATTTTTATGAAATTTAATTTGAACTATTTCCAATGTCCAAGAGATAACAGATATACAGTCACTTCTACGTAACATGATGATATGTAGGGAATACTGGTCTAAAGTCCTTCATCCGACATCCATACTATCCATACTAATATTATAAATGGGAAAGTGAGTGTGTCTGTTTGTTTGTCCGTCCTTCACGGCAAAACGGAGCGACGAATTGTCGTGTTTTTTAAGTGGAGATAGTTGAAGGAATCGAGAGTGACATAGGCTACTTTTTGTCTCTTTCTAACGCGAGCAAAGCCGCGGGAAAAAGCTAGTATCATATAAGTATTATAATTCTTAAAAAACCGGCCAAGAGCGTGTCGGGCCACGCTCAGTGTAGGGTTCCGTAGTTTTCCGTATTTTTCTCAAAAACTACTGAACCTATCAAGTTCAAAATAATTTTCCTAGAAAGTATTTATAAAGTTCTACTTTTGTGATCTTTTTTTATATTTTTTAAACATATGGTTCAAAAGTTAGGGGGGGGGGACGCACTTTTTTTTCCTTTAGGAGCGATTATTTCCGAAAATATTAATATTATCAAAAAACGATCTTAGTAAACCCTTATTCATTTTTGAATACCTATCCAACAATATATCACACGTTGGGGTTGGAATGAAAAAAAATATCAGCCCCCACTTTACATGTAGGGGGGGTACCCTAATAAAACATTTTTTTCCATTTTTTATTTTTGCACTTTGTTGGCGTGATTGATATACATATTGACACCAAATTTCAGCTTTCTAGTGCTAACGGTTACTGAGATTATCCGCGGACGGACGGACGGACGGACGGACGGACGGACGGACGGACGGACGGACGGACGGACGGACAGACAGACATGGCGAAACTATAAGGGTTCCTAGTTGACTACGGAACCCTAAAAATGACATGTAATAACATCGTAGCTTCGTGAAGCCTTAGTGAGTAGTGACGTCATATTTTTCAGACAGCATTTTAACTTTAGCATTGTGTGCATAGATTGGAAGCGGGAGAGGAAAGCCCAAGGAAAGTTGGACTGTGTGAGAGATATGAAACAAACGCGACTGATAAGGTGACGATGACGTCCGATAGAGAGATATGGAAGAACCTGATATGCTGCGCCGACCCTAATTATTCCAAACTCTAAGGATATTTATGACATGGGCCCAGGAAGTTAATATAAGATACCTCTACTGTCTGTAGTATACAATATTCAACTCAGAATTATTGTGTAAGATTGCATACTATTGTGCGTATCAAAAAACAATAAAACAATGGTTCGATGACATGACATATCTAGTATTCAATATTTACGCCAAATAAAATAGTAAACATATGCGTAATGACATTCGTCGAGTGGAATATATAATATTCTAAGAAATTAGGCAATAATATGTCAGGAGATAACCCGTGATGACGTCACATGATGAGCAATCATGAAATGGGATTCAAAAACAATATTAGGTAAACGGATGTATTGGAAACAAGAAAAAGGTCACTTTTAAGGTGGATCGCTGCCCATGACAAAAAACAATTGCGTTTTATTAAGTCATTAGGTACGAACTAAGTACTTACTTACATAAAAAAAATATGCACATCTGTCTACTTTCGAACATTGCTTTGCGAAATAATCATGCAAAACAACCCCACTTACACTTTAATAACTGTAATATCAAAATCATGATTTCTGAAAATGTTTTTCTAAATTCAAACGATTTTTAGGGTTCCGTAGTCAACTAGGAACCCTTATAGTTTCGCCATGTCTGTCTGTCCGTCCGTCCGTCCGTCCGCGGATAATCTCAGTAACCGTTAGCACTAGAAAGCTGAAATTTGGTACCAATATGTATATCAATCACGCCAACAAAGTGCAAAAATAAAAAATGGAAAAAAATGTTTTATTAGGGTACCCCCCCCCCCCTACATGTAAAGTGGGGGCTGATATTTTTTTTCATTTCAACCCCAACGTGTGATATATTGTTGGGTAGGTATTAAAAAATGAATAAGGGTTTACTAAGACCGTTTTTTGATAATATTAATATTTTAGTAAATAATCGCTCCTAAAGGAAAAAAAAGTGCGTCCCCCCCTCTAACTTTTGAACCATATGTTTAAAAAATATGAAAAAAATCACAAAAGTAGAACTTTATAAATACTTTCCAGGAAAATTATTTTGAACTTGATAGGTTTAGTAGTTTTTGAGAAAAATACGGAAAACTACGGAACCCTACACTGAGCGTGGCCGACACGCTCTTGGCCGGTTTTCATTTTCCTCTGAGTTACGGCCATGTTCAATGACAAGTTGCTACTTAGTGGTTGTAACTCCTGCAAAGTTGAAAGCGCTTATGATTCTGAGTAGAAAAAGTATAAACATTTCACGTTTTGAAAAAAAGTAAAACAGGCAAAAAAAATCTCCCCTTATAAGTAGTAGGTACATGGGCACATTTTTGCAGTTACGGTGTACACAATGACTTAATACAACGCAATTGTTTTTATATGACAATCGAATCAAGAGAATCTATACCTTTATCCTGGCGCATCGATGCATCCTGTCCTTGATCAGACAATCGTGTGCATTGCTTTACAATGAAGACCTTTTGGCCTTAGAGTAATAATGACCTTCGAGTAATTGACAATTTGTAATTGAATTAGCCTAAATACATATCATTTCTGATCGCTAAGTGTCACCTGACCTACATCGAGAGCGCGTTAAAAGGATGACTTATACCTACCTCCTTGACCCGACTTATTTCTAAAATGATACGGACACTAAGTGTACCTATTACAATCTTGTAAATAGACTTAATTATTGTGCTTTATGTCTAATTTGATAATTTTAATTGCAAAGTACTTTCGAGTTTGTATAAACAAACGGATAAGAGAATCATAGCTTAAACTTAACCCAAAATAGTATTTCACCATGGCCATTCGGAAAGAAAGGACGATAACGGAGGCGATATCGGCCAAGCGTTTGGCAAAAACAAATCAAGTTTTTAAAGCTTCAAGGGCATGTTTGAGACATTTTGATCCTTGGGACTATTAAAAAAATACCCATGTATTTAAAAATGCCAAGGTCTGACGCTCCCTGTACATATCGTAGTGACTGGAACAGATTTATAAATATAACAACAAGTCGGTGGCAAACAAGCGATTGGCCCGCCAATGATAAGCGTCAACAGATGTTACACACGCGTTGCGGAGGCTTTAAAAACCTGTACACTCCTTTTCTGAACAACGCAATACTTTCCCATCGAGAAAAATCTCGACATTCCACAGCCGGAGCGTCTGCGGGAGGAAATTGTTCTCAAACAACACCAGAACTGACTTAGACTAATACCAATAGTACAAGTCTAACCTGTTCAAGTACTGGGCTTAATATGGATGGATGAACTTGATCAGCTAAGTTACATATGCAAAATATCTATTTCCTCCTTCCTTATTCTCTATATATGGTCTTCGCATTTATGATCCTGTACTAAAAATTCAAATTTTGAAAACTACCTAACACCTTTAATCTATTTGCGTAGAAAAATATAAATAAACCACTTTCTAAATTAAATGTCAAACTACTGGACAAAGACCTAGTTATCAAAATGTAAATAAGATACCATCGTAATAAGACATAACATAATATTTATGTGTTTATTGAAATATCTGCGAGAAGGTGAATGTCCCCGACACTAACTGGTCGCGGCAAGGTGAATATTACTTACTGTATGACTAAATTTAGACGATTCCTTGGCAAAAAGTTAGGTTGAAATGCAGTCCTGCCTGCAGCTGCATGCTTAGCTATGCCAAGTGAGATTTTTATCTTTACTCGGGAATCAGGATCTTTTAAATGTTATTGATTCTAATAGGTACTTATTAAATGGTCATTTAATAAGGTACACGTTTTTTGTTTTTATCTTCTCGTTTTTGATTTGTTTTTGTTAACAAAATTAAGGACTGCTACGCAGGTAGTCAAAACCCGCCCAGAGTTACGGTTACCACGATGAAGGTTTTGTACATTCGTCTTGTCCTGTCAAATGTCCACGGGCATTTGTTTTATTTATGAAAAACACTAGTGGTCTATAACAATTTGTGACCGGGTCACCGGGTAATTAACCTAAATACATTTGTTTTTCAGGAGCTGATTATCCTGTTAGTGGTGTTCTGCCACGGTGTGGTGAGCGTGAACTACTGCTGTCCAGACCATGAGATTCTCCGGCCCGGAGGATACTGTGGGGAAAGCAAGCATAGAGTCCGACTCAACTGCACCCTTGGACATATGCTGCTCAAAGAAGTCATCGTCGACGGTACTAAAGTTTACACGCAGGATGCCCCGAACTTCGTCATCGTTGAGGATCCCGCTGAGTAAGTGGTCTCTTGCTAGTGATCTTCTATTGTTGCTGCTCTGATCATGAGATCCTGCGACCCAGAGGCTAAGTTTATCCCGACTGTACTCTGGGGCATTGTCACGTGGTCAATTTGTTTGGCTAACCCAGGCTCCAGGGGTGGGTCAAAACTACCCCCCTGGATCCGAACATGAAGATGCGCACTAAATATAGTCATGTTTAATACGCATCCTTATACATTTACACACCCTAACCACCTTTTGTTAATTACCGAATGTATCACACGCAAAACTTCTGTGCATACAGTTTTTTTGATACATAATTACGACAATAATATGTCCTCAATGTCGATAACCGATATGATTTAGAACATATCAACCAACCGAAACGAATGATGACATGTGTTATTTCTGTTTCGTTTTGTTCATAATTTTCAAATACACTCTTCAGGTATTGCCTCAGCCAGATGTACCGCAACGCATCCCAGCCAGAGTTGGGCACGATAGCAGCCGCCATAGCCTGCTTCCAGGAGTTCCATAGGGACTCTAGGCCTATTGAAGTCACAGGCTTCCTCACGCTCGTGTCAGTGCTCTTCTTGCTTGCCACGTTAGCCGTGTACATGTATCTACCAGAAATGAGGCAAGTTTTTCGTACGAATGTATGTATGCTTAACGCAGTTTCTAGGCTACCGGCAGTGACGGAATGTGTTTTCGGGAGTTCGACTTTTCTGGAGTTCCTCCGAGATTAAAGGCAGGGACGGATTGCGTCTAGGCCAAGAGCCTAGGGGCCGAAACAATCTGGCAATGATTTGAATGAAAGGGAAGCCCTTATGAGTTATTGTATTCTGAAACTGAAATAATGTATGCATAACGCAGCAGCTAGGCTACCGGCAGTGACGGAATGTTTTCGGGAGTTCCTCCGAGATTAAAGGCAGGGACGGATTGCGGCTAGCTATGTAGACCAAGGGCCTAGGGGCCCAAGCAATCTGGCAATGATTTGGAGATAGAGAAGGGAAAGCCCTTAAAAGAGTTATTGTATTATGAAACTGAAATAATGTAAGTATGCATAACGCAGCAGCTAGGCTACCGGCAGAGACGGAATGTTTTCGAGAGTTCGACCGAGATTGTTTTTATATTATGAAACTGATATAAACATAAGGTAACTTTGAACACTGATTGAGCCAACTATAAGTTATTTATTATGTTTTCAGGGACCTCCAAGGGCAATGCTACATGTGCATGTGCATCAGTATGGCGATTGGATTCCTGTCTCTGGGCATCTTGCAACTGAGCCCCGGGCACTACACCAGCGAAGTCTGTGCAGTTACTGGTAAGAACAATAGAATTGATTAATCATGTTGCAATATAATATCTAACTTTAAATTTTGTGTCCAGTGTCCTTAATTTTTCTTCTGGAAATCTAATGTACGTACAATAAATTACACGTCAAATTGAGATTGGGATAATACGTCACAGCACTCACAGCCTATAATTGACACTAATTTAATTACATCTTATGCCACTCCAGTTGAAGCATTAGAGGGTTAATTTATATGATCCAAATACAACAAATATTAACATCCAATTGTTTTGTTTTTCAGGATTCCTTGTATATTTCTGGATGATCGCGACCTTCTTTTGGATGAACGTGATATGTATCAACGTTTACCGCAATGTGATGTAAGTAGACATTATGTTTATGTATTTTATCTGCATTATATAAAACGTGCTCTAATCTCAGACGGCATTATGACTATGTGGCGCCATAACATTATTTAAATACGGTATTGCACTTATCTGTATTCTAATAATAAAAATGAAGAATACAAAAACACTATAATGTGATAAAATTACTTTTGAAACGCAATTATTTTATTCATTATTTGTGTCACTTAACTTCAAACTCGGGTAAATCCATTCTGCTTTATGGTTGGTTATGTATAAAAGTATATATATAATCTGAAAAATAATTCAACCCTATAGCAGAATGGATTTACCCGCGCGAGTTTGAAGTTAAGCGACACATTTGGTGACTTTTATACCGCGTGTCCAGCAAAGTCTTTTGACCCTTCAGAAATGTAACCAATTAGCATAAACAATGTAACGATTGTCGCGAGCTGTATATTTTATTCTTGCTAGTTATGATTAGCAGCCAGTATGGTTACAACCTGTCACTTAAATATTACAAATTCGTTTTCTTCCAACACCTTAATTTGTAAAAGTGTCAGAGAAACTTGAGTAGTTTCATATATACCCCCTTTTTGGAAACCAATCGTAAGTTTACTAATAAAGAACATCGTTAAAAAGGTTTCCTAGCTGGTCACTCTAACCTATTTAAAATTCCACCATCTATGTTACAGAGACTCCAGTTACTTAAAGAAGACCGAGAGAAAACAGTTTGGTATCTACAGCATCTACGCGTGGGGTTGCAGCATCATATTCCTGTTCGTCGCTCTCATCACCAACTTCGTGGAAGGCGACCATCTGAAGCCTGGCATCGGGACGTCAACTTGCTGGTTCCAAGGTATCATGATAACCTAGCCTATATGAGTTATACAGTTACTTCAATACAGAGGGGAAACAGCTCGGTATCTACAGCATCTACGCATGGGGCTGCAGCATCATATTCCTGTTCGTGATGGCTCTCATCACCCACTTCGTGGGAGGCGACCATCTGAAGCCTGGCATCGGGACGTCAACTTGCTGGTTCCAAGGTATCATGATAACCTAGCCTATATGAGTTCTACAGTTACTTCAATACAGAGGGGAAACAGCTCGGTATCTACAGCATCTACGCATGGGGCTGCAGCATCATATTCCTGTTCGTGGCTCTCATCACCAACTTCGTGGAAGGCGACCATCTGAAGCCTGGCATCGGGACGTCAACTTGCTGGTTCCAAGGTGAATTATGTTAATCTGGGTTATATTTGTCCCACTGCAGAAAGGTACAGAAAGAATGGCCAATAGTTCCCACTCTGGCCAGAAGCCAATTGTCGGATTTATGTTAAGCTTATTAGAATAAGGTAACCGGAGCTCAACGAGGGTGTGGTGTGTTAGGTTAGGGTCAACAACGCGCACATAAAACCTCCGGATTTGCAGACATCTGGCGTCTATAGGCTAAAGTGAACGTTTACAATCAGGTGGGCTGTATGCTTGTTTACCATCGAAGTATTATTCAAAAACTAATTGATCCAAGCAAAGACTCGAGCCCGCAACGGCCGCAACTTGTGCATTGAAAGTCATATGCCTGGACCACTCGGCCACCACTTTTCTTATGTGAGGTATTAATACGAGAAAGTTAATTTCGCACGCCCTCGACATTTATTCTTGGGAGAGTGCGCTTTTGCTCGCATTCTTGTCATTACGGGTTCTGGTTAAACTGTGTTATGTCGAAATCGCATTCGTTATGAAAATAAAGCGTGACAATTGCTAAGTCGTTCTGTAACGTTATGATATTTTTAATATGTTGGTACAAAACTCCTCGTCGCTTTAATACCTAGTCGTAATTAAAAGTCATAGGATGATGCTAAATTTAGCCAATCCATACTATATACTATACTATAATATTATAAATGGGAAAGTGTGTGTGTGTGTCTGTTTATTTGTCCGTCTTTCATGGCAAAACGGAGCTACGAATTGACGTGATTTTTTAAGTAGAGATAGTTGAAGGGATGGACAGTGACATAGGGTACTTTTTGTCTCTTTCCAACGCGAGCGAAGCCGCGGGCAAAAGCTAGTAAACTATAAAGAGGGTAAACTATATAATCTCAGAAGAAGAAATTGTTTAGATTGATAGATCTTTATTTAACATGAGATATTATTATACTTGTAATTTACCTTAGTAAGGAGTCTAGAACAAGTTGCAACCACTGATTTTTTTGTGTAGTCACATAACATAGCTATTAATAGTATAGTATTAATAAAGATAAATCCAACCTTACTAAAATTAAATAATAAATATTTACATAATGAGATTACCATTCTTGCTAACATACATGATAAGCGGCTATAATGAATGTGTTTTTTGGACCACTCGTGGAAACAAGCGCGGATCCAGTTTCGTGCCCGGGGGGGGGGGGGGGGGGGGGTCGTCGGTCACGGGTATAAAGACCCAGGCCCCGAGGGTGTCACGAGGTCTATTTGTATGGCCAACCTAGGCTCCAGGGGGGTCATTGACCCCCCTGGATCCGCGCATGCGTGGAAAGACCATATGGAAAGGAGGCAAGTTGTGCGAAAGGGTTAGATAATGTTATATCTTAACAAATTTTTTTATTTTATTGTCTTAGGACGGACCGAAACGTGGGCCTTCTTCTACGGGCCTATCGCCGTGCTCATCTCGGCTAACGTGGGTCTCTTCATAATGTCTTCAATACATTTATCGCGCGACACAAGAAAATATGAAGTCAATAAACTGAACATCCTTAAATACAGGTAAAGAACTTAATGTTTACACATTTTAGTTTGTAATTGGTGGACTGATGACCTGGTGAAGGTCGCAGAATTGCGCTGGATGCGGGTGGCGCAGGACAGGTCATTGTGGCAAACTTTGGGGGAGGCCTATGTCCAGCAGTGGACGTCTTTCGGCTGATATGATGACGATGATAATGATTGTAATTTATATATCAAGGCCCTACTTTTATGCTTTATTGCGGCTTGTTATAAATGATATTTATACTTACAAAAAAAGAAAATGACAATAGGTATTTTTTTTATAAACTTATCCGCATTCTTGGCATATATCTGTTTTTACCCTAATAAAGAAAATAAATAATGGGCTTATTTATATGGAGCCTAGCCCAAAAAACAAGAGATAAAAGTTCAGGGGCCCATTTCTCGAAGCTACAAGTTACAATTTACAAGTGGTTGTCAATGTCTAATATGACAAGTTGGAAAGAAGCTTCCGCTTGTAACTTGTAACTTTCAGTTTTGAGAAATGGGCCCCAGGGGCCCGTTTCTCGAAAGGTACAAACCTTGTATTACAAGTGCGCGAACTGTCAAATCGTATGGGTTTCCATGGAAACACACTTGTAATACAAGACTTATTGTACCTTTCGAGAAATGGGGCCCAGGTCATTAATGTAGAATTTAGGACATTCTACGAACACTAAGACGAATTCACTTGCACAATTGAGATGTAGGGAATTTATTCTAATGTCGTTTCGTTATCCCTATGGTTTTGTGAATTTGTGATATGACTTACCGTTACGCATAGGTAACGTGAGGGCACTGGACGGTGAACGTGTTAAGCAAGTTCGTTAAATAAAAGCTTTTAAAATATTAAATGCTGAATTTATCTTTAATTACTTCCAGGTTCCTGCTTTCATTGAAACTGTTTCTGGTCATGGGAGTCTCCTGGATATTTGAAATTGCCAGTTTTGCGCATGGCCAATCTCTTATCATATGGTAAGTAACTAAGGTTATGTGAACTTGTCCTATTTTTCCTAGCTGCGAAGATGTATGCTTAATTAAGTACTTGTACAAAATATTTGAAGTATAGAATAGTGCAACATACAACACCCAGCCGTTAAAATATACAGGCAATTTAAATCATCTGCCTAGTATTTGTCTTAGAGATTTCGAATATACCTACCTAGTATTTGCAAAAGCTGTAATATATAGCTGCATTTACATCTCTTATCATTATTATATATTTCATTAGTATTACATGTAGGTAATAAGGTACAGCGGGCTAAATCTCGACTGGGGTTCAATTGTAACAGGCATTTTTTCCATTATTACTAGAGATCGTTATCAAGGTGCACTTTTCGTGGCAAACGGTACGGTTGGCAAAAAAAACAAATACTTACCTTCTTAGGATTACACCTCTAGCCTTATCCGACCAACTATATATTTTTAAAACAATATAGGTACGTAAATGACATTAATTATGTCACAAAAAATACACTACGCGAAGTGTAGGTATATTATTTTAATCCAAATAATCAAATGCACTCTAGATAAGACTATCTAGAATTGTTATTCAAGTACCTAGTTCAATTCAAAAGTAGTGCACGAAGCCAAATCTGTTGAACAAATTTTAGTTATTTATTAACCCCCGACGTAAAAACGAAGGGGTGTTATAAGTTTGACGTGTCTGTCTGTCTGTCTGTCTGTCTGTCTGTCTGTCTGTCTGTCTGTCTATCTGTCTGTCTGTCTGTCTGTCTGTCTGTCTGTCTGTCTGTCTGTCTGTTTGTCTGTGTGTGTGTCTGTCTGTGGCATCGTAGCTCCCGAACGGATGAACCGATTTCGATTTAGTTTTTTTTATTTGAAAGCTGTGTTAGTCGGGAGTGTTCTTAGCCATGTTTCATGAAAATCGGTCCACTAGGTCGCGGTCGGGGGTTTTTTCAAAATTTTAATTTTGTGGTTAGGTTATTCAATGTAATTTAGATAAGTAATTATAAATATGTAAATATTTCATAATTTGTTAAGTATATAATGTTTTAAATACTTGTGTATTTGTTTTTTTTGCCAACCATACTCTGCCACCAAAACAGCACGCTGATAACGATCTTTAATTATTACACTATGATGTTGAGTTCTACATGTATCCACTGAACACGCCTACCATATATAACCGGTGGCACAGATCATATCCGGTGGACGCTCTATTTAATAATGCAAATATTGTAAAACGTGGAAAAAATGGACGAGTTACATTCGTCCCCCAGTCGAGATTCGCCCCGCTGTACCTTATTTATATTACATCGACACATTTATATCGGAGTATTCGGAGTTGCGCGAAGATGCATCTCAGTTTATGTGGTTCATCTTAAATTTGAGCGTGATTTTGGTTTTGATTTAATTGACATGTAGTTCGCCTTTGGCTAGTCTGTGGTCAAGAGTAAGCCCATTTATAATAAAAAAAAAGTAGTTTTTTATCATGTTGTTTACCATGTTAGATATATTTTACAATTTTCCAGGGAAATAATGGACGTGTTCAACTGCCTACAAGGAGTGGTGATATTCCTCATACTGGTGGTATTAAGGAGGCGAGCTGTAAAGGGTCTGGTAAAGGAAAACTGCTGCCTGGCGGTGCTGGGGCCATTGGCTGATCGTCTGAGCCCTCATGATGACCCGGATGATCAGCAGATACTCTCCGATGATCATATGGAAGTTAGGCTTAACTGAATACTCACTACCAAAAGTTTTAGATCACCCATAGGTATGCCAATGTCTTAGCCGTTTCTCAAAAGAAAAATAACCTCTTACAAGTCTTTTAAGACTGTGTGTGGCTTGCCTTGTAAAGGAATTCATAATCTTAAAAAAATACTTGGATGCAATCTGTCAGATCAATGTGTGTGGACAGTCGCGAAATTGTATGGAACACCGTGTACTCGATCAGATTTTTGTAAGATTATGATGTTTTCAGATTATGAATTTTAGGACTGTCTGTCTGTCTGTTGCCGGCCTAAGGGTGTCACAATTTTCGGAAATGGAATCCTGTCAAACTGTTAAAACATTTAAATCACTTTGTGAAATGTTTTAATTTGGGGGGTTAACAAAAAACCGCCCAAATAAAGTCCGGGAGTACAACTTTGGTCGACAATTTGTATATCGCCTCAAGATGTGACATTTAAAAAATGATCACACCTTATTTAGACCTCAGTTGAGAACATTTGGACTATAATTGGGTGCGGGTGTCCATAATTAATTACAAATAAACCAGAGAAAAACAAATAATAATAAAACTGTCTATAGGGTTCTTAACTATCGAGGATAGAAGATATCATTTCTGTGTCTTTTATAGTTATTACTTAGATACGTAGTTTACAATATCCAAATATTAAATTTAAGTAATTTTAAAGTCTAATCGTATTTCTAATCAAAGACGATAAACAGACTGGTCAAATAAGATGTTATTTTCGGAAGGCTCAAAGTTGTTCGGAAATAATTATAATAAATGTTATAATATTAATGTATAAGTAATATAAGGTATCAATAAGTTTGATATATTTAATATTACTTAGTTTCTATATTTCTATCTATAAAATTTTCTTTAACTAAAGAAAAGTTTCAACTTGGTGCTAATGTGTAATGTGTAAAATAATTATGTTTTAATTCCTATATTATGAAAAATATTGTTTTTAATTATCTCATATAATGCTCTCAACTTGTGCCATGTAATACTATAATCTTTATTTAAGTATGAATCCTCAGAATCCTGCTATTTCTTCTTCTTACCTACTGTAAATATTATGATATGAATATTAGCTTCAATTGGTTCCTATGAATTGTTATGAATGCATGTTTTGTGTACAAGAATAAAAATATTTACTTAAATTGACTTTAATTACATGAAGTGACCACAGTGCCCAATTCGAACTTTAATATACCTAGATCAAATAGCTCTCGTCTTGATACGAATTAGATCGGATAAGTTAAAAGTGAGGTTTGTTTTTTTTATACTACGTCGGTGGCAGACAAGCATACGGCCCGCCTGATGTAAAGCGGTCACCGTAACCTATGGACGCCTGCAACTCAAACAGTGTCACATGCGCGTTGCCACTCTATTAGAAACTTGTACATTCCCTTTTGCTGTGTTAAGTACGCAGCAAATAGGAGTGCACAAGTTCTAAGGAGCGTTCGGGCTGCCGACGACTCAAAGGACAATAGACGAAACAAGTTAGTTCCGTAAGTCCTCCCGTCATCAACACACCGCACCCTCGTTGAGCTCTGGCAGCCTTACTCACCGGCAGGAACACAACACTGCTAAATCAATAGAATAGAATATTTATTTGTATTAATTGTACATCGTCAGATTCATCTTTCATACACTATTTACAATTAGCAATAACCTTTTAACCGCTTAGAATTATGCGATATGAATTATCGAGTGAGCTAGTATCGCCAACAGGTACGAAATTTCACGAAGATCATAATATGCAATAGACGTCGGCGAAATGAGCCAGATTTTTTATGTCGTACCTATAATACAATCGAACTATTTCGGTTAAAGGTAAAAGTTCTAATAAAGCCGTCATTGTGTCGACACTGAGCAATGACGAATTAGTAGCATCCGTGACAAGGACATTATATTGTGTTCAGCTACCGCGAACCTGAAGGATCATGCTAACAAAGTATTTTTTGTCAAAATCAAGTAAAAACAAGATAATGCCTAAGTTATTTTTGTCAATTCGTGCTCTTTAGTGCAGAAATATCACTATAAAGAACCGGCAGCCGGTAGGTTTGATAAAGAGATGCCAATGGCCTTCTCTGGGTCACTGACTTAAAGATACTGACATAATTCACCTTGAATATTTAACTCAGTATTTGGTAAAAAAAATATGCGTGGCTTGAAATTTTGAATACCAACTGACTCCCAAAGTCAGTAAGGCATGTGGGATTTATAAGTATAATCTAATCTTGCTCGTGCAAAAATGTACAGTCAACCAATTGGAACCCTAGGCCACTCTACAACCATGTCAAAATAACAAGCCGTAAGGCCGGCAACAGACAGTCTTAATTTTCATAATCTTAAAAAATCATAATCTTATAAAATAAGATTGACTGCCTTGCCACACACATTCTTAAAATTCAAATTATTCGCAATCTGTCAGATCAATCTGAAAAAAATCATAATCTTAAAAAAAAAGTTTGTGTGTGGACAGTTGCGAAATTGTATGGGAATCCGTGTACTCGATCTCATTTCATAAGATTATGATTTTTTAAGATTATGAAATTTAAGACTGTCTGTTGCCGGCCTAAGAGATTTCTTATACTTAATTTGATTTCTAACGTCACTATGACATAGTTCTAAAGCGGCCTACGGTTCCAATTGGTTGACTGTACCTACGAAAACAGGAGACATTTTAATAATGGACCCGGTAAACTTCTCTTAAATTTTAAAGCGAGTAAAAGACCGAAATAAAATACCAAATTTAAATTGAATGCAAGCTTTCACATACTCAATGGATTACGGCAGGCAAGTATGGTCGCGCGATAATTGATAAAACATTCGGCCGTCCCTATGGCACTATTTGTAAGTGCGATAGGGACGGCAAGATATTTTTCCCCTCACTAACTCGGAAACACGTGTTTTGTTCTTTAATACCAGCGGGTCAAAACGCATTTTATCCACTAGTGGGTAAAGTAATTTGACCTTGAATAAAGTCAATTTAACTGCTTTAAAATTGATAAAAGTAGGTGAATCTAGTAATAAAGATTATTTACCACCTGTGGAACTACTGGAAGCAGTGATAAACGCATTTTTTGCGTTGTAGTTTCCTCGCTATAGTGAGGGGAAAAGTTTTGTGTTACACTCGGGTGCAAATGTATTTTACTTCTCGTGTGTTAAAAAACTCGCAAGTTCAGGATGCTATTCTCGAACCACTCGCTTCGCTCGTGGTTCAACTATAGAATCCTTCCACTTGCTCGTTTTTCAATTCCACACTCGGCGTTAAAATACAACTTTGCCCCCTTGTATAACAAATAACTATTATTATTTATCGCGCGACCATACTTGCCTGCCTGGTAGGGTTAGGCTTTCCGTAACGAAGGGGATCCATAGGTAAATGTAAATATCAAATATGCTTCGAGAGCAATAAAGTTGTGTGTGAGGATTGAGGAACATTTGAAAGTCCTACAGAAATTCGGCCTTATTGCAGATGAGATGAATCATAAGGACCGTTTACGGATGGAACGCCACAAATCAATCCAAAACTTATTTAGGTACTTAGATAAGGCGATTTTTATGCGACACCAAAGAACATGTACATTGTATTGTACACTCATGGTTACTAATCAATATGCCGTACCATGGGGATAAGCTTCCGCTCAAGGAAAATACAAATGCGATAGGTACGTATGAGTCATCATTATCAGACTTTCATACAACGACAATGATTCACGGTAAGACTGAATGAGATTGTACCTCACAGATTAATAATTGTGAGTGTGTTTAGTAAAACGTCCCACTTTGTCAGTTACCATTAAGGCGAGATTTACTTGTATCTTTATATTATGAATAAACTCACAATGTGTCTCTATAGCAATCGAAAAAGTGGGAAGTTTTCCCGTGCACACTCACAATTAGTTTGTTGTACCTGCGCTGCGTCTGCGCAAGCCGACCGTTGTGTTGAGATTATTTGGAAATGCATTTGTCTAGGTAGACCAAGTTAGACCTTACCATGGAGCAAATATTATTATTTTTATAATGTGTTTTATACTAACCCATTATCCAAATACCTAACGAAACAATATAGATGCGTGTCTACGTTATCTGTGGCAAATATTGACAGTTCGTTCGTTGACGTTTGCCTTGTAGCGCTTGGCAGCGAAAAACGCCTCAGCCACCATGCCATGAATACTCTTTGATCATGAATGAACGATTTTGTAGTAAAGTGATACTTTGTATTATTTTATTTTAAAATAATGTACGTGCCTTATATCGCTGACTTTAAAAGGAAGATTGATACCCGATTAAATTGTGTATAAAACTGTTGTGATGAAAAGTTGTTAGTGCTAGAACAAAATGAGAAATATAATAGTATTCGCGTTGTTGATATTGCCGCATAAACTACTTGCCGAAGTCGGGGAAACGGATCTCAACGATTTGTCGGAACAGCAGAATTCCGTTTTAATAAACAAATGTTGTGAACATGACCAGATCGTAGTGAATTCTGTGTGCAGATTAGCCAAAGATTACAATCAAAGTAAGTACTTCTATTCTGCACAAATGTTTCGTCGGCGGGGCATGACTTGTGACTGTAACGAGGTAGCAGTTTATTACCGCGTCAGTTGTATGACTACTTGAATAAACAAATGATTGATATCTTATTTTACCTATACTCTTGTTTATTCACTACAATTGAGCATATAAAGAAAGAAAGAAAAGACATTTTTCTCAAACATGCAATGAAATATTGTCTTTACGTTCCTTAAAATGGGCTGGGAAGTATCGCTTTTTGGGCGCAACAACTCGAGAGGACTGTAAAGGGATTTCATATTATTTTTTAGGCCTAGGCCTGCAAAGTAACTTTTTTTTATAAAATATTGTCCTTTAGAGCATTTTTTTTATTTTATTGCATGTTTGAGAAAAGCACTATACATGCCTCGGCGTGAAAACGGATTCCCGGCCTCGTATCCCTATCCGTATATACCCACTTGGCCGGAAACCCTGATTTTCCCGGCCTCTGATGTAATGTACTATATTCAGTACAGCACACATACACAGGACAAAATGGTGAAATTAAAAAAAGAAACAAATAATAAATACAAATACACAAAAATATCCAAGAAATTATATACACACAGTAAATTACACTTGTGTGTCCAGCAATGTGTGCAGTAGGGAAAAGGCTAGGATATAATAATAAATTAATAAATAAAAATAAATATTGGGAACTTACACAGATCAACTCAGCCCCAAACTAAGCAAAGCTTGTACTATGGGTGCTAAGTGACAATATACATACTTAAATAAATAAATACATAGAAAACATCCATGACTCAGGAACAAAATTAAATATCTGTGCTCATCACACAAATAAATACCCTTACCGGGATTCAAACCCAGGACCGCAGCTAAGCAGGCAGGGTCACTACCGACTGAGCCAGACCGGTCGTAGACATAATGGTAATGACTTGTGTTAAAATTGTATGATCTAATAACATTAACATCAAAAAAATGTAAATTTATTTATAGCTGTATGGACACCGCAATTTAAAACGGAAGATGGAAAAAAAGCACAAGTCAAATACTCCCGATACATCCATGGCTACCCGGACTGCGAAACAACACAACACCGAGCTATATTCTACTTCAACAGTTTAAAAAAATCTGAAGATGAGTAAGTATTTAATGTTAGTTACCATTACCAGATAAATATGTGTAATATCATAGTTAAGGCAGGAAATAGTGGTCTCAGTTATGATAACATTGTTATCATTTTAAAATACTTTGCTTTTCACATGAATAACTTTGAGACAAGACATACTCAAACATTGTTGCCTACATGTATAATTGAACTTCAATAGACATAAATGGAGAAAAAGTATTGAAGCAATTCTATTATTTGTATTTTCTAAATCATCATATCCTCCTTGCGTTATCCCAGCATTTGCCACGGCTCATGGGAGCCTGGGGTCCGCTTTGACAACTAATCCTAAGATTTGGCGTAGGCACTATTTTTACGAAAGCGACTGCCATCTGACCTTCCAACCCGAAGGGTAACTAAGCCGTATTAGAGTTAGTCCGGTTTCCTCAAGATGTTTTCCTGCACCAAAAAGCGACTGGCAAATATCAAATGACATTTAGCACATAAGTTCCGAAAAGCTCATTGGTACAAGTCGAGGTTCGAACCCGTGAGCTCCAGATCGAAAGTCGCACGCTCTTACCGCTAGGCCACCAGCGCTTTTGTATTTTCCAAATATTCTACTAAAATAATCTTTAAAACATTTCAGATTAATCTTATTGCCAGATGGCCGTCTCTTGCACATCATCCACCATGAACCAAGTGCTGACAGTGTGAAGGAAGACCCATTGATGAGGTTACAGGGGAGCATTGTTATTCCCAGCGAACAGCAACAAGCCTCTTACACTTATGTACAAAACAAATACTGCATGGATAAGGTGTGTTCCGAAAGAAGTAATTCAATTGAATCTATTCTATTGTGACTTGTGAGACATATGAATATTTGAGCCCAGCTTAAAGTTATTTTGATTTTTAACTTGTGTTAAGAAATAGTAATTGTCTTCGGTTACCGCGATAGTTACTCATGAAATAAAACTATGGAAACGTATTATATCGCGTATAAACACATCGCGGATTCATTATACGCGATAAATCCGTTTCCATAGTTTTATTTCAAATAGTAATATATATTGGAGAAGATAGGCCCATGAGCATGACAGACCCCAATGAGCTAGAGGAGGCCTTTGCTCACGGAATTATGAGATATATTATACACTAATTCAGGAAAAAGAGGCTCAACAGATAAATAGATTATGTTTTATTTTTTTATTTAAAGTATCTACATCATTTAAAAAAATCATTCTAATTTCAGATACTCATGGCAAACTCTACAAATACTGGAGAATATGCTTTAATATGCATACCGGATGTTAAAAACTGGACTGATGTGGACTTCATAATCAAGAAGATAGTCAATCCATTATTCCATGCCGTCTCTATGACCCTGTACCTAATCGTGGCCATCATATACTTTGTACTTCCAACGCTGAGAGATTTAGCGGGGAATATTATAACAACGATAAATATGTGCCTTATAGTTAGCCAAGCTGCGGACATGGTCAGGATATTTACTGAATTTAGCAATCATATCAGCTTCATGGTCACTGGTTAGTAAATAATTTAATAGCTACATACATACAAACATACAATCACTCCCCATAAAGGGGTAGGTAGCGCACATGAAACTACTAAAGTCTCAATAGCTATTATAATTTAAAACTAAACAATTTTACTGGTCACCCTAGACTCCAAAGTTATTAGCTGGGATAAAATTTTAGTTTTCATTATAAAATTCCAGCAAAAATTTTAACAGAAGGACGTTTTCTGTCCTCGGGCCGGAAAGCGTCAAATTTCAGGCCGCTGCCCTAAATGGAGTAATCGCTTTCCTGCTCCATAAAACGAAAAATAATTAGCCATTAAATAAGAAAGATCACATGTTTTTTGACCTGGGCTCTGTCTCTTCTGACAATAGGCTACTTGCCTTCTAGTCAAATCAGCTTCTTTTTAAGAAGTGTCAAAACGAATTTGAACGACTTGCTAATATGGAATTAATATGAAGTCGAGGTGAGTGACGTCACGGTCAATTCACCTGACTTATTAAATAGAAATTGGATTTAAAAATAACTGTCTGATGCTTTATTTCGTGCATGTTCTAAAATATTTTATTTTAAGTTCCCTATTATGTAATTTACTATGTATTGCACATGAAGCATACGGCAGGTGTCATTTTGTGAAAGCTATCTACATCAACATCTGTATATTACTACTACAAATATTATAAATGCGACAAAAACTCAGTCTGACTGTCTGTAACTTAGTAAGTTTGGTACAACAACAACAATTTCATTATTTATATTTTCAGATATTCTTTTATATATCAGTCTGTTGGGCGCATTCTTTTGGCTAAACAGCTTTGGATTCTACATCTGGAAGACTTTCAAGTGAGTAGCTATTTAACGATTGTTAATATAATTGATATATTCCTCAAATTAACATTTACAAGCAAGCTACATGTGTTTATGCATAAAATACTTAGAGCAAATTAAGACGGTGTGCGAATTTACTTACATTACAGACTATTTAGCCCGATCAAATATAGCAATGATCGAGCGTCTAAAGGGGTTCTAACGCAGAAAAAAAAATGATTCTAAATTTTGGATGCTAGATCTTAATTATGAATCAAATTGCGCATGTATAATTGTATATGCGTGTATATTTAATTTAAGTACTTTCTGAAATTTCAGATCCCGAAACGTATTCCTCCGAGTGACGGACGTCCGGAAATACTGTTACTACTCATCAGTAGTATGGTCAAGCGTGGTGCTGATGGCAGTTATGGCTATCGGGGCACATTTCTTGCTCGACACGGGGAACAAGCTCAACCAGTTCTCATCTTCAGTTCTAGTGGATGATAAAGAACAAGAGACTATCGGTGAGTGAACAAATTCAAAATGAGAAGACAGAATCCTAAGTGCGTTTTCACATTATCCGATCGGATATCGGATGTCGGAAGGATTTCAATAGAAAAAATCCAAGATGGCGCCTGTAATGTATGGGATATCGGTCCGACATCCGATATCGGATCGGATAATGTGAAAATGCACTAAGGATACAGAAACAAATGACGGCTGACTGCTATACTACTCGTCAGTGGTATGGTCTGGTGTGGCGATATTTATTACAATGACGAAAACCAAATAATAAATAATAAAATAAGAACATTATTTCTTTTTATGTTTTCAGGATGGCTTGGGATCGCTATATTCTTCACCCCGGTGGCATTCACAATAATTTTCAACATAATATTTTATGTTACAACTCTCAAAGTTATTAAAAGGATAAATATCTACGGGAGGATTCATTACAAACTTAAAGGATGGTAAGTATCATATTTAAGTTATCTCGGCTTTTTGTCACGGTGCATATGAGCCTAGCTAGCATCCTTTTGGAAACTAATTCCAAGACAGTGCAGGACTAGTTCTGACGAAAGCGACTGCCGACCCGACCTATGCATCAGTAGAGGAAAGTAGACTTGCACGGGAAGCATGGTCGCGCGATACACGATATCAGGCCGCACTATTAGTAAGTGCGATAGGGACGGCCAGATGTTTTATCATTTATCGTGCGACCATGCTTCCCGTGCAGGTCTTACTAAATACTAATAATTGTTATTTTGTTACAGTTTCGACCTATTCCTCCAAATGTTCCTCATAATGACCATAGCCTGGCTCTTCCTGCTTCTATCCTGGCTCAACTTCAACGGCCTACTCTACGCACACGTGTTCGTTAACCTGATACAAGCCATACTAATATTCTACGTGTGTGTGGTGAGGCAAGCTCATGTCACCTTCTTGTTGAAGAAGAGTTGTTGCTACGCAGAGCCCGTGCCTACGGGGGAGTGGGGCGATGAGATGACGCATATGAATGGTAATTATAATTATTGAATCTCCAAAGTGTAACAGAATCTGAGAAAAATAGTGTAAAATGACTAAAAATCGGAGAATGAAGGCGTTACTGCTGGTAGGTAAACATTATCAGTATTTTAATAGAAATGTTAATCTCATAATCTTAAAGTTTCTTATTAAAACTTCCTTTCTGTTTCTTTCGTTTTTCATAACGCTGTAAAATCACTAAATTCTTTCTACTATACAATACAATAATCAAAATAGTTGCTTTGTTAAATTTAATTAATCAACTTTTTTATTATTTCCTTTTTTTATTATAAATGGGCTTACTGTATTAAAATAAAAAAAAACACTTACAAAACAGACTAGCCAAAGGCAAAGACGTGGCCTACGATGGAGTGAGCTCGCCCTGAAGATGTTCACTCTTGATTTGAAGGTTGCTGGGTTATATGAACTCGGAAATATAGCCGTCGGCAAGGAATTCCACTCCTAAACTATTAAAGTTTTATACCTAACAGCAGTAGCTACTTCTGAGATGGCATTGATTGCCGTTTTAACCAATTGGTTATGATTCTTACCTTAAGATAACGACTAAATTCTCACAATTAGATATGTAAGTTGGAGTAGACAAAATCTCAATAGAAATCACTATTGGCAGCTAACACAATTGTAATTAGTTTTAATGTAGATGTCAAATCGGGGAAATATTGCAAAGAGGCCAGGTCAGAAGTACTCGAAACCGACGAGCGTGTATGAGAAATGTTATGAAAGTGTGTGAAGCGAAAGTGGTTTGTCAGGATCGTAGTAAATGGAAATCCGTGATCTCTGCCTACCCCTCTGGGAAACAGGCGTGATTGTATGTATGTATGTATGTATGTATGTAGATGTCAGAATCCGTATAAGCTAACTACAGACTTGGCAAAAAAAGTCTACTGTCCCATTATACGTCATGTTTTCATAGAAATATGACGGTTATAACGTTTTCACACTTTTGCTTGCTAAGTCGGGACAATGAGACACTATTAGCGTCGGCGTCTAGTTAAACCCTGACCAGAAATAAGTGACTACCCGCCATGCTGCGGAATTTCATTACCACTATTTTCTTCATACTATTCTGAACTGTAACCACATACATCAGAATAACAGCCCTCCTGACAATAGTCATGTACATATTTCTGGTCAGGCTTCAACTCTACTGCTCGTGTGTTGTGCCAAGGAAAGGGCAAAGGAAATCACCCTTCATAGGGAATATTCCTTTTGTAAAAATTCCCATGTAAACCACATCATACCACATCATTTAGCACAACTGCAAAGGGGAACCATTTTCCACAGAGATGACTAGACACCAGTGGCGGCTGGTGACAATTTCTGCTAGGCAACACCAAAGCAAAAAGAAACCTACCGTAACATTAGGTACTTTACTAGTAATCAATTTTAGGCAAGCCGGTGGGAATCTGCTTGTATGGACCAGCCGCTGCTGCTAGACACCCTAAGACCCTAGTTAGGTTCTCTCCATGCTTTAACGGATTCTATTAATCACTGTGATTATATGACCACTGAATTGACTGTTGTAAAATTAAGGACACTCTCATGACATGTATGTTCTATTTTTTAATTTGATATGACAAAATTGACATGGTGCAGGCCTAGAATTATTGCATGTCTATTATTTATGTGCTCAAATACCATACTTAATTTGATGAATTTATGGACCAAATTGCATTATTTAAGTTTATATGTATAATAACGAGTGCAAAGATTTCATTTGTATTTTAAGTGTGTATTTTATTTTAGACATTTTGTAACAATGGCCATACTGGTTATCACAGGGTTACAACACTATCACAAAATAACCCCAAGTCATTACGCAGTTATATTACATTATAGGTGTACTAGTATGTACGTTACATTATAGGTGTACTAGTACGCTGTATGTGCGTACAGTCACCGGCATAAATATGTGACGATTTCTATACCTTGTCACATTAACGTCTTGTTTGAAATTTCATACGAAATTGTCAAACGATTTAAAGCGACAAGGCACAGAAATCAATTTATGCCGGTGACTGTACATACAGGGTGTAACAAAAATGGTGGTGATCCGTTTAAGGGCGTATTCAGTATCATATTCTCATCAGGAAAAAGTAGGATAAAAATTTTTTTTCGCAAAAAATTTTTTATCTTTGTATGGAGATTCGACCGATTCGCGCGGCCCGGCTTATACAAAAGTTAAATTTTTTTAGCGAAAAAAAAATTTTCTTCTACTTTTTCCTGATAAGAATACGATACCTACTGAGTACGCCCTTAAACGGATCACCACCATTTTTGTTACACTCTGTATGTACTGCGAAATGTTCTTCGTATTTTTACGGAAATTCACAGACGTGTGATGCTATTTCAGTCAGTTTCAGTACTAGAAGTACTAAGGTTGGTGGAACTAGCATGACAAATACGAACGTCGAACAGCCAATGTAAATATCGCTTTAAGCTAACACAGGCATAGTGTTATTTATTCATTAAAGTATTCATTTGTATATTCTATGTAATTATGATTAATTGCATATCAAATGTACTAACCTATCCTTACTATAATGGAGTAGTAAAACGAACTAACCGAAATTAAGACTGTATGTTCAAAATATTCCCTATTCTATAAATGTTAGCCTCGGAGGTAATTTTCAAGTCTGAATTAAGAATTGAGCCTAAAAATCCGTCCAATCGAGGCATCGAATAAACACCAATAGGTTAGTGAATTAATCAGCATTTCGCTCTCTGAAAGTAGAGTTTTGTAATTTTGATTTGACTTTACTTGTGAATTGTATGGATAGAATATTCTTTTTATATGCATTGCTGCTGTATTACATTTACACTTTATTCAATAAATACTCTTAAATAATGATTGGTTTGATTTATTTTAATTTTAAATATTTCATCATTCTAAGTGTTGTTTTAGCAATGGAATTAGAGTAGTAATGGTGACATGTTGATATAATAACCACAACTTTCGAAAGATCTTACAGTTACCTAAAAAGTTTCTAACAAGAAAGGGTAAGTATGTTTTTCGTAGGTTTGATTATCTTTATGTACTTAGGGTTTGGTGGCATTGGGGTAATTTCGAAAGTCGTCTAAATTCGAAAGTTACATAAAAATCACCATTATTTCTATCATATCAAGATTCCCTTTTCGAAAATTACCCGAGCATTTCTGTGCTTCTAAATTACCCCAATGCATCCTACTTTGTATCCAGCCAAAATGTCAAGCGTCGAAAATTTGCTAGGTGTTATCGATCGAACGTGCAAAGTTTTTGACGTAATCTTACAAACTAGACTCACCTGTGAGAACAGCTGTCCTTCTGGTCTTCTAGCCAGCGGCGCGAGCTGGCAACGCACGACGAGGTGGCAGTCGTCCATGACCGTGTTGAAGAAGCGGCGAGTTGGCAACAGCGCCTCCAGGTCGATCATCAGCTCTAGGAACCGCTCGCAGTACCTGCGCCATGGATGTGGTTATTGATAATTGTAGTGCGTTATAATACGCCGTGTGTTTATTGAATTAAGTTAACTTTAAGGTTTAAGTTTTCTAACGTCTTAACTCTTACGGTTATCGAGTTATTAAAAAAATAAAAATAATTACTGAACACGTGTGTGTGACAGCCTTTACCACTTCCTAATGTTATTTGTTTTGACATGTGCCGCCAATCACTTGACACTTGAATGATATTCTTAAGGGTCTCTCACACAAATTAATTCATTTATTAATTACTAGCTTTTACCCGCGGCTTCGCCCGCGTAATAAAAGTATTCATTAAGATTTTCATTTGGATCCTTAGGTTTCTCTGTAGGTATATTTATCTGCGATTATTTCGATTGCACATAATACTTTTGCTTGCAATGATTGTAGAAATATTACACATCGACCACAGCGTAGGTAATTCTATATACGCTGGGGAAACCTTTATAAACATCCCACATAGCCCGTATTTCGACACTATGATCGGTGGGTAAAAAGTACTTTTTTCTATTATCCCTTAAAAATTTTTAAATTTTGCTTATACTTATCGCAAACGTAATCTTCAAGCAAGCAAACAACGATCGTCTTAGAGCGTCATTGATTGTAAGAGACCGCCGATCGATTATCCGTATCCCTCTAACGATACCCATATTATCCGTATCCGTATCCGTATCGCTATCCCTATCCCTATCCGTTATCAAGATGTTCAATGATTTCTTATCAAGTGCTAAAATATAAAGTTTCATGGTTTTATCTTTTAAAATTAAGAAATCCCATACAAACTTTCAACCTCTTTTTCAACCCCTTCATCTCTTTTTTTCGAAATAAAAAGTAGCCTATGTTCTGTCTCAGGGTCTAAAGATTGTCTGTTCCAAATTTCATCAAAATCGGTTGCGTGGTTTAAGCGGGAAAGCGTAACAGACAGACAGACAGACAGACAGACAGAGTTACTTTCGCATTTATAATATTAGTATGGATGGATTATGTATGAAAACGAAGAAACAGTTTTTTTTTGCGAATCGTAAACTAGAACTTTCCTTTGCTAATCCGCGAATAGATAACGTGCAAGTCAATCAGTGCTAACCTGTTATAATTACTTGCGTATTTTTTACATGCAATTAATTTTCCCACCCTCCCACCGCAAAAATAAAAATAAATACGCAAATAAATATAACAACCCACCACCAAATATACAAAACTCGACACGTGTTTCGCCTCTCTACGAGGCATCCTCAAGAGCTGATGTTGACGGTCCGAAGTCCCGCAACTGACTGATCGTCCCCAGAATGGTCGGCCATATTTATACTTTGTCCACCCCCTACCAAGCAAGTTAGATGGAAAAATTCGTAATAACGGCGATGACGCAACATTCAACTGCTCATTAAGGATTAACCCCTATTGTTGTACCTAATTATCTCCAACTGTTCTAGAACCCCCAAACGCAGCCCTTTCTCACATACATGTAAAACATCAAAAGAATGATTCTCTGATACAGTATGGTCACTCTCTATCAAATGCTTTGCAAAATTGGATCTCTCTGGATGGTTGTGCCTGTATGATGCCATATGCTCCTTATACCTAGTAGTGAAATTGCGGCCCGTTTGGCCCACGTACACTTTGTTACAAACATCACAGCTCAACTTATAAACCCCAGATTTTTTCCCTTTCTCGATCCTATCTTTGCCGTTACAAAGCTTGGAGTGCAAAGTGTTATTTGTCCTAAAGGCCACAGGAATGCCGTTTGACTTCAAAATCTTATAAATGTCCTCTGACACTTTGCCAACATAAGTAATGCTCGCTTGACACCTCTTAACCGGTTCAGAAGGACGTGCCGCATACAACATATTGTTAACCATAACCATTCGCTTCTTTCTGATGATGCCATCAACGATTGATTTATCATAACCGTTCGAAACTGCCAAGTGGTAAATATTGTCCAATTCGGCTCGATAGTGTTCTTCAGAAAGAGGCACAGACAACATCCTATGCACATAACAGTGAAAAGCGGCCAACCTATGCTGCCAAGGGTGTGTAGAAGAAGCTGGTATAACTGTATCAGTATGTGTAGGCTTGCGGTAAATTTGAAATTGATGGCTATTATTAACTCTAGTAATGGTCAAATCTAGAAAATTCAATGACTTGTCTTGCTCTAGTTCCTTCTTAAACTTGATCTTTGGATGTTTACTATTAAGCCCAGTAACAAATTCATCCAGCAGGTCCATACTCCCCGTCCAACAAATAATCAAATCATCTACGTATCTGAAGTAATACAATATATTATCATTCCCTGCAATATGCTGGTTCTCAAAGTGGTCCATAAAGATATCCGCCATTAAAGGACTCAGTGGAGAACCCATGGCTAAACCATCACTTTGCAAATAATACTGTCCCCCGAATCTAAAATAATTATGTTTCATACATATAGCAGTTAGATCTATCAACTCATCTACCTCCCCTGGATGTAAACGTTGCTTTTCAAAAAGGTCCCTTAGAATATCCAAAGTCTCCCCATACGGCACATTCGTAAACAAACTATCTACATCCAACGAAAGCAAGACAGCATTATCTGGAATAATAATATCTTTGATCTTTTCTATTAACTGCAAACTATTCCTCAAACAAAACTTCGGCCGGAACTGAGACTTTTCTCTAATAATGTGATTCAACCTCTTAGCTAGATTATAAGTTGGTGCACCCAAATATGAGACCACTGGACGAACTGGAATGTTATCCTTATGAATCTTAGGTAGCCCATAAAGAATAGGAGCTCGTGGATTCATTGGCACAACCATGCTCTTCTGATTTTCAGTTTCAAAAACAAACATAGAGTTTTTAATTGCCTGTCTCAGATCTTTCTGGAATCCTGGAGTTGGGTCTCTCTGCAAACTCGAAAAGCCATCACCTTGAATCAGATCAAGAACTTTCTGATTATAACTTCCTTTCTCCATAATAACAATGCAATTTCCTTTGTCTGCTTTCGAAACTACCAAATTATTTTCTCGCACTTTCTGTTGAATAGTTCTCAGTGCCAAACCATCAGAACTAAATCCACCACCCTGTGCCGGAACAGTACTCTTAATAACATTGGCCACCATGGTCTTGGTATCTAAATCACCACGGCCCCGCACTATCGCTACCTCTGAATCCACAGCCAAATTCTCTAACGTCCCCTGAGTTATTTTTGGCTGGAAATTATATTTCAACCCTTTTCCTAAAAGCTCTACTTCATTCTCCGAAAACTCCACATCAGTTAAATTTTTCACACGAGGATGGAAGTCATGGTGAGGTGTTGGTTCCGTTTCCTTCCCCCTCAAAAACCGAATGTGCCGAATGTGCCGTATGGGGAGACTTTGGATATTCTAAGGGACCTTTTTGAAAAGCAACGTTTACATCCAGGGGAGGTAGATGAGTTGATAGATCTAACTGCTATATGTATGAAACATAATTATTTTAGATTCGGGGGACAGTATTATTTGCAAAGTGATGGTTTAGCCATGGGTTCTCCACTGAGTCCTTTAATGGCGGATATCTTTATGGACCACTTTGAGAACCAGCATATTGCAGGGAATGATAATATATTGTATTACTTCAGATACGTAGATGATTTGATTATTTGTTGGACGGGGAGTATGGACCTGCTGGATGAATTTGTTACTGGGCTTAATAGTAAACATCCAAAGATCAAGTTTAAGAAGGAACTAGAGCAAGACAAGTCATTGAATTTTATAGATTTGACCATTACTAGAGTTAATAATAGCCATCAATTTCAAATTTACCGCAAGCCTACACATACTGATACAGTTATACCAGCTTCTTCTACACACCCTTGGCAGCATAGGTTGGCCGCTTTTCACTGTTATGTGCATAGGATGTTGTCTGTGCCTCTTTCTGAAGAACACTATCGAGCCGAATTGGACAATATTTACCACTTGGCAGTTTCGAACGGTTATGATAAATCAATCGTTGATGGCATCATCAGAAAGAAGCGAATGGTTATGGTTAACAATATGTTGTATGCGGCACGTCCTTCTGAACCGGTTAAGAGGTGTCAAGCGAGCATTACTTATGTTGGCAAAGTGTCAGAGGACATTTATAAGATTTTGAAGTCAAACGGCATTCCTGTGGCCTTTAGGACAAATAACACTTTGCACTCCAAGCTTTGTAACGGCAAAGATAGGATCGAGAAAGGGAAAAAATCTGGGGTTTATAAGTTGAGCTGTGATGTTTGTAACAAAGTGTACGTGGGCCAAACGGGCCGCAATTTCACTACTAGGTATAAGGAGCATATGGCATCATACAGGCACAACCATCCAGAGAGATCCAATTTTGCAAAGCATTTGATAGAGAGTGACCATACTGTATCAGAGAATCATTCTTTTGATGTTTTACATGTATGTGAGAAAGGGCTGCGTTTGGGGGTTCTAGAACAGTTGGAGATAATTAGGTACAACAATAGGGGGTTAATCCTTAATGAGCAGTTGAATGTTGCGTCATCGCCGTTATTACGAATTTTTCCATCTAACTTGCTTGGTAGGGGGGTGGACAAAGTATAAATATGGCCGACCATTCTGGGGACGATCAGTCAGTTGCGGGACTTCGGACCGTCAACATCAGCTCCTGAGGATGCCTCGTAGAGAGGCGAAACACGTGTCGAGTTTTGTATATTTGGTGGTGGGTTGTTATATTTATTTGCGTATTTATTTTTATTTTTGCGGTGGGAGGGTGGGAAAATTAATTGCATGTAAAAAATACGCAAGTAATTATAACAGGTTAGCACTGATTGACTTGCACGTTATCTATTCGCGGATTAGCAAAGGAAAGTTCTAGTTTACGATTAACATGGATTTCCGCAAAGTAACGCCTGATTCCATCGATTTTTTTGCGAATTTAACTAGAAGTGATATACAGGATGCTTCCTGATAACGAACCTAACTACGTGTCGAATTTAACGGAAAACAAAAAATAACACGGTGTATTTAAGATAAATGCTAAGATGAGTATACATGTTGGCGGCCTGTCGTAAGACCCGGCAGATCGTACAAATTGTTCTTCTCTCTGATGTTCATGTTTTGATGGTCATCATTCCTTTGCCCTTATCCCATTTATTTGGGGTCGGCGCAACACGTATTTCTCTTCCATACCTCTCTATCGTGCGTCATCTCATCATCTACTTGCTTGCTCACACAGTCCATGTTTTGATGGTAATCATATTGTTCACACAACATACATACGTTTACCCAAGTACTCGTAAGAAGACACATGACGTCACACACATACGTCACGGCCCCCCGCGCCGCGTACCTACATTAGACTGCACCTTACAGCCGAAGCGGCTACACATATATATTTGTATAGATTCTCAAAATACCTAAACTACTTGTATCTAGTTATTAAGTTAATTAAAAGAAAATAGTACCATGCTGGAGTTCTTCATTCTTCATAAGAAGATCTTATATTGAGGAGTACACCGAACACATATTAAAATAATACATAGGCAGGACCGATGGTGGCCTGCAAGCCATGAGAGACCTGATATCTCCTCTACCAGTTCAGTTATAAAATGTTAGTCCATTTACTCGTCCCACCACATACTTTATGTGATCAAAATGAATACACTGTCTCCGCGCACATTAGCCGTATTTGGCGGTGGGAGGGAAGTTTACCCTTATAGCTGACTAGTAGATAATGTCAGACGCTAAGTCTGCATTTGAACATTATTTCTAGAATTTTGTGCAATAAAGTTGAAATAAATAAGAGTGGAATTCCTTGCTGGCGTCTATTTTTTCGAGCATCCTTCAATTACCGAGTGACGACCGGTCTGGCTCAGTCAGTAGAGACCCTGCCTGCTGAGCCGCGGTCCCAGGTTCGAATCCCGATAAGGGCATTTATTTGTGTGATGAGCACAGATATTTGTTCCTGAGTCATGGATGTTTTCTATGTATATAAGTATGTATTTATCTATTTAAGTATGTATATCGTCGCTTAGCACCCATAGTACAAGCTTTGCTTAGTTTGGGGCTACGTTGATCTGTGTAAGGTGTCCCCCAATATTTATTTTTTATTTTATTTTAATTCAAGGGTGAGCAAGTACACGAGCTTAGAATGTATGCTAGGAACGCGCCTCTTTCATACATTTGATCGCCAGTGTCCGAGGTGTGGCTACAGTGACCATGAGCAAGCCCATTTATAATAGTATAAAAAAATTAATTTATATTTTTGGCACATACCTTACAACATTAGAATCCACGTCCCCCTCCTCAGGAATCGTCTCCAGGATATTCATGAACTTTATCATGAGTCTCTGCAGGTATCTCCTCTCCCAGTTCAGTTTGTCCAGAAGCTCCGGTTTGTCTTTCTTCTGAATCGCTTTCCAGTACTTCTTCCATTTCGGCACAGCTTTGAATTCTTGGTTTCTTCGACCTGATAAAAGATATAAAATTATGCACGTTAAACTTAACACTATGTTACAATTAGTTCTCTAGTATGTTATTTGATTTATCTGTATTTTACAGATCGATTTATAAAGACGCGACTAACGGTTAAATAGGTACAGTCAACCAATTGGAACCCTAGGCCACTGTAGAACTATGTCACAGTGACATTATAATTCAGATTGTAAGAAATCTCTTAATGCTTGTCATTTTGACATGGTTGTAGAGTGGCCTAGAGTTCCTATTGGTTGACGTACGGTCAACCAATAGGAACTCTAGGCCACTACGTAAGGCTACTGAGAATTAGAAATTAAAATTTTGAAAAAACCCCCGACTGCGACATAGTAGACCGATTTTCATGAAACATGGCTAAGAACACTCCCGACTAACTCAGCTTTCAGACAAAAAAAACTACATCTAAATCGGTTCATCCTTTCGGGGGCTACGATGCCACAGACAGACACACACACAGACAGACAGACAAACAGACAGACAGACAGACATGTCAAACTTATAACACCCCGTATTTTTTGCGTCAGGGGTTAAAAATAAAGACCCGTTGGTGTGAAGCTCCATCAAGCACTTCGTAAATTCACTCGTAAACTTTGTTAAAATCGTTTAACACTTTCGAAACCGGGCTCTACGCGGCGCTACGACATTTTCGCTACATACGGGTTTCCCCATGTAATCGGCTACGCTTCTACGAGCGGTGTGCCCGACAGTCGGGTTCTTGGTAGCGAAAGTGTTAACACACCACACCACACTTATTTAGATATTTATGTAAATAATGTGTCTTCGAATTCACGCTAATATAACTTCTCAACGAAGAGATTTCTTTTTTCTATAAAGACGCGTTTTTCTCATTTAAATGATTAATAAAAAGTACGTTAACACTACATTATCAGATCATACAGTCATTCACACGCGCCGATTTGTCAAATTAACTTTTGTTGTTGTAGTCCTAAGGCACCCCTTAGGTGTTAAGAGGTGCAAAGGGCCTTCACAAGCTCGCGCCACGCCTTCCTATCTTCAGCGACCCTCGAGGCCTCGCTCCAGCTCAAACCAGCCGCTCGTAGCTCATTTTCGACGGACCGCTTCCAAGAGTGAACAGGGCGTCCGGGGCCACTGCTTGCATTTTGCGGTTTCCAACCGAAAGCAATGCTTGCGTTATTTATTTCCCCTCTCCGACTAGTGTAACCAATCCATCTCCATTTCCGTGTCGCGATTTCCTCGTCAATGGGTGTTTGCTGGCATATACTCCACAGGTCTTGATTTCGGATAGTGTTTGGTCAGAAAACGCGAAGGATCGACCTCAGGGGCTTGTTGACGAATACTTCGAAATCTAACTTTTGACAGTATGATATTACGAATCAGAGCACGCGTCCTCGTGAATGAAACGATCTAGGTGACTAATTCGGAAAACCCACTCAATTGTCTACATGTAATGTATATATTTTGTATGAGAACCCACAAGTAGGTAATTACCGCACTTTATTCGACAGAACAAAATTCTAGTAGTACGTATTTACAACGCGACTAACCGAACACAAGTGACAGCGGTTAGTAGTTCTTACTCGGTTACTCTGATTAAGTCAATTAATATTAATAGACAGCATTACTAACCCATGGAGAAACAGATCTGGTTAATGCGCTTAAACTAACACATATTAACGATATTAATGGAGTGATACGAGTATATTTAATAATAACAATGAGTGGCAATGGTGTTTTTAAACTTTCATAGGAAATACATAATTACAATATTGTTTTATTCTATTATTGGATCAACAATTAAATTTTAGAAGCGATGGCTAAAGGTATATAGTACTAAATGTTATGACATCCGAGACTTACCTCAGACTAATACATACATATAAACACACCTACTTCCCAGAGGGGTAGGCAGAGTTCACGGATTTCCATTTGCTATGATCCTGACAAACCCTTTCGCTTCACGCACTTTCGTAACGTTCTTCATACACGCTCGTGTATGAAGCTGTAATTCCATGCTTACGAAGCAATGGTTCAAGAAGAGAAGCTTCAGGACTTACCTTCTTGTAAACTAATCCACATGCTCAAAGACACCAGCCTCTTGACCTGGTCACGGCAAAGCTGTACTTCCATGCTTCCGAAGCAATGGTTCAGGAAGAGAAGCAACGCTGTCTGTTCCCTCATATTGCGGCTTTCGTTATCTTCAGCCACACTCGCTCGGAGTACTTGTTCGAAGAAGGCCGGGAAGTGTTCGGGTTTCTTGAGAAATGCCTGGAGATTGAACGGAATATTGAAATTGATTAAATGTTCGAATGAAAGATGGCTTTCAAGCTACTCTAGCCCTTATAGGGTGGCATAGCATCAGACACGTGCGACGTGGCTGTTTGATTTCCATAATCTGTTTAGTTGAACACACATCCAGCCACGTGGCAAATATTTGGTGGAAAGGCAACTTTACTGTACAGTCAAAAACATTATTAGTATTATTTCCACAGAATTTAGATAGAACAAGTTCATATATGTATATGGCGGCCGAGCGTGTCAGATTTTGTACTGAAGTTGTTACTGGCCTGTGATTTTAAATATGTCTCAGGCCCCCTTGAGTGTTCCAATTTTTTGTGTTGTTGCAATTAAATATCACGTAACGAGGCATTTATAATGTTTTGCTGACTTCAAATTACAAAAACCGGCCAAGAGCGTGTCGGGCCACGCTCAGTGTAGGGTTCCGTAGTTTTCAGTATTTTTCTCAAAAACTACTGAACCTATCAAGTTCAAAACAATTTTCCTAGAAAGTCTTTATAAAGTTCTACTTTTGTGATTTTTTTCATATTTTTTAAACATATGGTTCAAAAGTTAGAGGGGGGGGACGCACTTTTTTTCCTTTAGGAGCGATTATTTCCGAAAATATTAATATTATCAAAAAACGATCTTAGTAAACCCTTATTCATTTTTAAATACCTATCCAACAATATATCACATATTGGGGTTGGAATGAAAAAAAATATCAGCCCCCACTTTACATGTAGGGGGGGTACCCTAATAAAACATTTTTTTCCATTTTTTATTTTTGCACTTTGTTGGCGTGATTGATATACATATTGGTACCAAATTCCAGCTTTCTAGTGCTAACGGTTACTGAGATTATCCGCGGACGGACGGACGGACGGACGGACGGACGGACAGACAGACATGGCGAAACTATAAGGGTTCCTAGTTGACTACGGAACCCTAAAAATTGACGCCCGAAAGCTGCAAGAGACGGACCATTCAATGGATTAATTTTACCGAGTTCATTTGACACGCTAAGTAGATAAGTTTGATTATTTCACAAGTAGCGTATATAATTAAAGTTACTGTCTAATCGTATGCTTGTCAATGATTGTAACAGTCTGTTCAGTGTTAATTGAGATTAATTAATGTTACAATTGCCAATTATGATTCGGGGTAAAATGGTGTGGTTTCCCTAAATGGTTTTTTTTTCACATGTGAGGGCCGATGTGTGGCCAATACAAACATACTTCAACTTGTCATTGCAACTGCATGCAGGACCGTTTGGTAAAGCAGGATGTAATATCAGCTGCAAAAGCGCATGGCGAATTTATCAATGAATTCATTCATAATTTCTCCATGCACTTTTGCTGCTGATAGTACATGATCGACTGTATATTAACTAACAATAAAACCGGCCAAGAGCGTGTCGGGCCACGCTCAGTGTAGGGTTCCGTAGTTTTCCGTATTTTTCTCAAAAACTACTGAACCTATCAAGTTCAAAATAATTTTCCTAGAAAGTTTTTATAAAGATCTACTATTTTGATGTTTTTCATATTTTTTGAATATAGGGTTCAAAAGTTAGAGGGGGGGGGACGCACTTTTTTTTCCTTTAGAAGCGATTATTTCCGAAAATATTAAAAAATCAGCCCCCACTTTACATGTAGGGGGGGTACACTAATAAAACATTTTTTTCCATTTTTTATTTTTGCACTTTATTGGCGTGATTGATATGCATATTGGTACCAAATTTCAGCTTTGTAGTGCTTACGGTTACTGAGATTATCCGCGGACGGACGGACGGACGGACGGACGGACGGACGGACGGACGGACGGACGGACAGACAGACATGGCGAAACTATAAGGGTTCCTAGTTGACTACGGAACCCTAAAAATGTGCCTTTTCCCAGGTTGTAGCATCGGCCCTTGGCATCTACTCATTGGATCAGTTTTTTTAGGGTTCCGTAGTCAACTAGGAACCCTTATAGTTTCGCCATGTCTGTCTGTCCGTCTGTCCGTCCGTCCGTCCGTCCGTCCGTCCGTCCGTCCGCGGATAATCTCAGTAACCGTAAGCACTAGAAAGCTGAAATTTGGTACCAATATGTATATCAATCACGCCAACAAAGTGCAAAAATAAAAAATGGAAAAAAATGTTTTATTGGGGTATCCCCCCTACATGTAAAGTGGGGGCTGATTTTTTTTTTCATTCCAACCCCAACGTGTGATATATTGTTGGATAGGTATTCAAAAATGAATAATGGTTTACTAAGATCGTTTTTTGATAATATCAATATTTTCGGAATTAACCGCTTCTAAAGGAAAAAAAGGTGCGTCCCCCCCCCTCTAACTTTTGAACCATATGTTTAAAAAATATGAAAAAAATCACAAAAGTAGAACTTTATAAAGACTTTCTAGGAAAATTGTTTTGAACTTGATAGGTTCAGTAGTTTTTGAGAAAAATACGGAAAACTACGGAACCTTACACTGAGCGTGGCCCGACACGCTCTTGGCCGGTTTTTTTTTTAAATCTCAACGATTTTGACTGGCATTTTTCCGAATTTGTACACTATGGAGGTATTATGACATTTCATCATAATACACCGCGAGAAACTATCAGTAACGTAAGGATATAGACTCACCTGCCAGGCCGGCACTCGTTCTCGAAACTTCTCGTTGATCATGACTATGATAGACATCATGTGTGCTTGCGACGCGCCGGCGCGGTAGGTACTGAAGCCACAGGTAACACTCCAGTAGGCCTAGCACATGATTGCCGCGAGAGTATGCCGCCGCGAGATAGATGACACGTCTTCTTCTAACTGTATTAATGACATAAGGACGGGTAGCCTATCTCGCGGCGACATACTCTCGTGACAATCATGTGCTAACCATGCAGGTATATACGCCGGACGGAAAAACTGAATGCAATATGTTATACATTTCTCCATACAAACGCTCTCGCCTGTTTCCTCTCTGTTTTTGAAGCTAGAGGTTTTTTCAACACAGACTTTTATAGAGAGAACTCATGATACCTACAACACTAGAAACTGTCAGTAACGTAAGGATATAGACTCACCTGCCAGGCCGGCACTCGTTCTCGAAACTTCTCGTTGATCATGACTATGATAGACATCATGTGTGCTTGCGACGCGCCGGCGCGGTACTGAGGCCACAAGTAACACTCCAGGTATTGAGAGAACTCGAGCATCATGATACGCCGGACGGAAAAACTGAATGTACAAACAATATGTTAATGGTTGCATAGGAAATATGTTTGGGGAATGAAATGAAGTTTTGTTACGCTTGAGTTTTACTATGCTGTTTGCTACTAAGTGAAAAGGAAAGAATACTTTTTTGCCTACTTTAGTATCCCACTGCTGGACAAGGGTAGGACAAGGGTTTAATGGGTAACATGTATGCATGATTACTATGCTCGTAATAATGGAAAATTGGACTGGAATGTAAGAGTACTTTCATGTATGTTTTCTATGTATATAAGTATGTATTTATGTATGTATATCGTCGCTAAGCACCCATATTACAAGCTTTGTTTAGTTTGGGGCTAAGTTGATCTGTGTAAGGTGTCCCCAATATTTATTTATTTATTATTTATACTTGATATTTTGTACAATAAGAAATAAAGATTGAATGGTCATGTTTGGAGCAGATTCTAGCACTAATGAAAAGTTTTTCAGCACAGATGGTGCTTTTTGCCGGCGCTAGTTCTCAAAGTAGTACATTTCTTGTTAAGTCTAAACTTAAAAGGGCTCTATGTACTGGAAAACGTCGCACGATACACGTGGGAAGAAGAAGTTCGTAACTCTTTTCGATTTAAAACACTCATTTCAGTTCAAAGGCCCTAAGAGCATGGGATGCGCTTTGTATGATTTAATAATCAATTCTCCATTTACAATCGGAAATAAGTTGAATGTGTGTAGTTACAAATATGCAAATATAACTGTATTTTTTAAATTTTAAATATACTAGCTTTTGCCCGCAGCTTCACTCGCGTTATATTCGAAAATTGCGGAATGCTCCATACAAACTTCCACCCCCCATTTTAGGTATGTGGGGGGTTAGAAAGAGACAAAAAGTAGCTTATGTCACTCTCCATCCTTTCAACTATCTCCACAAAAAAAATCACGTCAATTCGTCGCTCCGTTTTGCCGTGAAAGACGGACAAACAAACAGACACACACACTTTCCCATTTATAATATTAGTATGGATTCTTTATTTATTAAATAATAAATCATATAACTAAATATGTATTATTTACTGTAGAAATAAACCTATTCTAATATTCAGCAGAGTTTGAAAGTGTTGTACCAATATTTTATTCAAATCATAAACACATTTTCCATAAAACCTAATTATAGAAAATCCATTACTAAATTAAATTACCATATTTTTAATACAGCATAGAAATTTAAAATTATATTTCTATATTTATTTTAAGCATTGCACACAAATATTTACCATCATACTCAAACTGCTACTAAAACTGGCAAATTTGAAAAAATAAAAAGGTCACTGCACTATCTATGGGGCTATTGACCCCAAGCATTTATTCATTTGTTAAAATCAGTGAGGCTCAGTCCAGTTTGGGATTTTGAAAGTGAAACTTTGTGTGTGATAAATGTGACTTACTTTGAGCCAAGGATCTCTGCTTGGTAGATTGACTCCACAATAGCGGCATCATAGGGTAAGTGGGTTTCCTCGGTCTGTGGGGACCAGTACTGGTTTGCAAGCTGGAAGCAACCATGGTGATTAGTTATGCAATTCAGGGTGGAATGTTACATAGATTTGGGTGACACCAGTTGGCTTTGTTTGGATTGTGTTAGCCATGGTTTAATTAATTATAAAATCCCTGTAGCTGTGCTTTGAAATGCATTCAGTGCAGTTAAATTTGTCATGTTAGTTGGATGCATGGACTTATTGGTACAGTCACCGGCAATATCATCATACAAAAAGAAGGCTGCATAAATATCTGACACTCTCTTATCGCTATAAATAAATAAATATTGGGGACACCTCACACAGATCAACTTAGCCCCAAACTAAGCAAAGCTTGTACTATGGGTGCTAAGCGTTGGTATACATACTTAAATAGATAAATACATACTTATATACTTAGAAAATATCCATGACTCAGGAATAAATATCTGTGCTCATCACACAAATAAATGCCCTTACCGGGATTCGAACCCAGGACTGCGGCTTAGCAGGCAGGGTCACTACCAACTGAACCAGACCAGTCGTCATTAGAGATAAGATTGTGTCGGATATATTTGCGATCTTCTTTTTGTGCAATATTATTGCCGGTGACAGTACCATACTTTTATAGAACTTTAATCTCACTTGAAACTATGAAACCTAGATCAGGTTTTTTTTTATTGTAAATGGGCTTACTCTTGGCCACAGACTAGCCAAAGGTAACAGCATAATTACTACAGTACTTGCACAATCAAATAAAAAGTTGATACTGTTTCTAGCTTAACTTTATTTTATTCACAATAACCCAGAGTATAACAACAACCAAGATAAGCTTGTACTTCAGAGTATCAGACCACTACTAAACTAGGCAGTCAGATTAATTGGACTAGCATTTAACTAGGCAGTTAGATTAAAACAACAATGTTGTCTAATTGGCTTGTTTTCATTATATTTAAACCTAACAACTCTGTAGACAACAACAGCAGTATTAATTGATTTTGCTGGTTGAAATACATGACCAATAGTTCCTGGAAAGTTGTACACATTCTATTGAAAATAATAATATAGTGGCAATGGATGTAACTTACTGAATGACTAAAGGTCTTTGTCATTCCGAGCATCAATTAGTTTTCTTTTCATTTTAGTAAAATCATATGATTTCAATATAAAAATACCCATAGTTATAGAAATTCCTAGGATCTCATGAAGGTTCTTAGGGTTCGATTTCCGATTGATGCCGTACACTGAATGCAGTGTACGGACTGTACGGGTTCTACACTCATGGTCTTGCAATACATCATAAAGATTTTAGAAAAAATCAAATAAAAACTGGCAAGCAAGGCCATGGAAATGTATATTTACTAAACATTTATACATCCTGGTTGGAAACTGGTCGATCTACCTTCCAAAGAGATACTTCATGAAAGCAAATAACATGGTGCTTAAGTGTTTTAACGCTATTTTAATGCAAAAACATGCGCCGATATGTAGTTTATAACCTATGACAAGATGAACCTATTTAAGCTGACAGTTATTATATTCAATATTTTACAGCTTCTCTAGACTAAAAAGTTATTTTAAAGCTTTTTGTATTTAATAGGAGGCGTATATCGATAAATGGTATCAAATATTGCGAAATAACAATCATAACCTAACTTTTATACGTACCTGAGTTATACGGTCAGCGTTTATTTGGGAAAGCGTTGGTAAAGGGATTTTCGGTTTCTCCGAAGAAGATGCGACCTCGGCCTTCATCTTTTCGGATTATAAAATCACTATAAACTGTAATTATGATGGAAAATAATCATTCACTAACATCAACAATAACAAGCGAACGTCAATGTCAAACTCAACAGTCAGGGGAGTTTTTCAAATTTGGTTAAATATAAGCACATGTGTGCTTGCCGCGTATGTTGCCTGCACCAACTGTGCACACGGTGCACGGCACATGTAGTTGAAATTAATAAAATAATACTACTCGCACCTGCAATAGCCTCAAAAAGCCATACAATATATGTACGATCTTTGGATGTGTAATCCGTGTCTTATTATTACATGTAATTTGCTGTGTGCAAGCTCCAGGGTATAACAACTTTTGATAATGTAAAGGAACTGCAAATGATATCATTATGCAATATTAGCCAAGTTTGACTCCTATCTAAGATATGATATCCTCTCTACAGTTGCTGAGGATGATGTTCGACCCGCCGGATTTCCCCTACAAGGAATTATCCGACACACTACGAGACCACTACGACGCTGACTATCTTCTTTTCAACTCTGATGCAGTAACAACAGATTCAACCAACATCAATAAAGATCTAGCCGATGTTGCTGATCAAATTCTTACGAATGTTGGCAACCAGATCGTCTTTGATTCTGCTAAAAACTTAAATGAAGGAGAATCATCTTTTCTGACTGGTACCACGAACATTGAGCAAAATACAGAACTATTTATAGTTCAGTCGGATAATTTACTTAATAACTTTGAACCTACTTTGCTTGATGATAATACTGTGAATCAATTCCTATTGCCACTTCAGGTTTCAGCGAACGGTGACAAGGTAATTACTTAACTAATTATTCTCCATAAGAAGGTACCTATATTTCTTGATTTACTGAACTAAAACAATAATATAAGAAAAATATGTTAGGTAACAGAAGACTCGTAAAATATATGGCCTTAAACATTCTATAACTCTTTCCACTCAGACGCACATGTAAACTTAAAAAAAAATTGCTAAGTAGTTGAAGCGCCTACCAAAAAATACTTAGCAATCACATTCACTAAACTTTGCTAATATTTTTTCAGGACACTGAAGACATTGGACCCGATTTGTTAGCGCTACATTCCTGCGTCATATGCCATGAGATATTTACTACGGACTCCGATCTTTTAGACCATACAATTTCATTCCATACCTCCGAGTCGGCCTTGGAGGCAATTCCTGATAGTTCAGCAGCAGACGCTATCGATCTGCAACCCAAGTTACAAGGTAGATGGAGGTGGAGTTATTGTGAAGACTACTCATCTTCCACATAAAAAACTATGACACATTGATTATTATAGACTCTGACCACGCTAACTTTGCACAAAAATAGCAGTAATATGCATACGATATAAGCTCTTCAAATTAAACTTTAAACAGAATTAAAGTAACTTCATGAAATCGTGTTCCAAGATGGGTCCAAGTCATCATCAGTGTTAACAAAACATTTTATTTTTCAGACATAAGCCATCCAAGCGACATAGACTTTGAATCCTACTGGCTTGTTTGCGGCGTTTGTGAACGTGTTTTATCTACAGCTTTAGAAACAGAACCTACTGGTAAGACCCTTGTTAAAATTAGGACGAATTTTCAAACTTTGCAAAAATATGAGTTTATCTATCCAATTCTACACCCTTAGTGCGTTTTCACATTATCCGATCCGATATCGGATGTTGGAAGGATTTCAAAGGCAAGAATCAAAGAAGACGGCTTAAATATATGGATATCGGTCCTACATCCAATATCGGATCGGATAATGTGAAAACGGACTTATTTATCGTTAATCAAAAATATGGCATCATAGCATCTTAATCTAGCGTAATTAGTATCATATTTTATGAGTAAATTTTGACGACGTATATTTTGTACTTGACTGTAAATATCAAACTTAACTTTCAATTCCATTGAATTTTTTACGAGAGTTAAACTATTTTTACTGACTGAATCTACTTTACAGAACAACTATGCTGCACCACAAGCGATGGCAAGACCAGCGTGTCCCCTCGGAAGCTGCTCACCATGTATGTCTGCGACTTCTGCAATGGTCTGTTCGCTGATGCCGATGCGTTGGACAGACACCGGCTGACTTGCTTTGTTCCTGACCAGAGTCAGAGCTTCTATCCAATAGCAGAGGTAAGGTTTGGCTCTATTTATTATAGAAACTTACAGAAATATTAAGTAGGGTCCAGCTCGCACATATCATCGGCAACGTCTTTAACGTTGTTAGTACCTAAATGAATGCACCTCTTATTACAGTCTGACAACAAGAGTAGAAAAGAATTTAAAAGTGGCGACATGGTAGTGTCGTCCCATTTTCTCACTTGATTTGAAAGGGATGACATTATAACGTGACCACTTTTTAATTTCTACTCTTTTTTTGCCAGACTGTAACATACGCAATTACGCATACAAGTCCAGGCGCAGTGTGAAAGAGCCAACATAAGTAATCAAACTTTTTCAACATAGCCTTCATTCATGTTGTCTCTGCCTAGTCGCTAGCTTTGAAAGACGTGTCATCGACTCATCTCTACATATACTGTGCATTTAATTAAATCAAACTATAAAATACTTACCAATATAATAGATACAAATAAAATGCTTAATTTTCTCTTATTTTCCAATGCCTCTAGAACTCAAGCGCGACCACAAACGACCAGCTATGCTGCGCTTGCGACACTTGCGGCAAGCGCTTCTCAACCATCGAGGAGCTGAAGATGCACACCATAGGATGCCTTCAAGTTGTAAATAAGAGAGATAGACGGTCTTACAGCAATGCAACCAGTAGCAAGATGTGGAACTGTGGGTCTTGTAATCAGCTGTTTGCCACTGCAAGGTAAAACATAACATTTAAATTGCAGTCACAATATGATCATGTCTAATGTTTTATCATCATATCAGCCCTTTATCACCAACTGCTGACCACGGGCACCTTTTCTGGTACGCCGCCTCTCCCGGTCTTAAGCTAGTCTCATTCAGTTGTGACTCCCAATTTTCCGGATGTCGTTCACCCAAAGAAGCCAAGCCAAGTGCGTCTGATTTGGCTTTCGTATCAATTGAGCAGCTGTGAAAAGCTAGTGAGATGTAAGTCCGAGAATTCCGAGATTTGAGTTGGTATCATCCGTTGGCTCGTTGTGTCCCAGAGACTAGCCCAGGGTACGCAGCCAAATGCACAAACACTCACGACAATATCGATATTGTAGCTACGTAGGTAGCTATCTCTTTCGCTCTTCTTACGCGAGAGGGTTCGCGACGGCGTTTCGATCGGCATCTGGCGTCAACAATTGCCATTCGGTTAGGTCGGCAGGGCCGAGATAAGGCCTATGCTCAGCAGTGGGCGTAACAGCTGAAATGATGATGATGATGAGCTTCCTTCTTAACGGCGTGTATTGTATTATGACTGTTCACGGATATGAAGACTACAAGACAAAGATTAAGAGCCATCATCAAACCATCTGTCATCGTTAAAGCGTCCGTTAAATTTTATTGTATGGCAATATAGACGTCTGCTGCGTGACCATGATGTATCTGTCAGATTTGGTTGATGCAACTGGCCCTAAATATTATATCTTATTTCAGGGAGCTCTACCGTCACAAGAGAGGGGAAGACCGACCGTCAGGCGCGCCTCTAATGGCGTACGTGTGTGAGGAGTGCGACAAGGTCCTCGGCAGTATGTGTGCTCTTCACACCCACAAAAAGATGCATAAGGTGTCCAAGCCGGTATGATTCTATTCATTATTATCATCGGGATTTGCCATAGCAGTCTTTCAGGCAGTTGACCAAGAAAATCCGGTCAGATTGGTTGAACATGGAATGCTCCAGGGCTATAAGGCAGGCTTATTCCATAAAAAAGTCTACTCTGTCGAGGATGTGATGCCCTTAGGGACACTTGCACCAACGAAAATGGAGGGTTAACCCTCGGTTTAACCCACCACTTTATACGGAATTTGACAGATGACAGCCCCCTAACCTAACCCTGAGTTAAGTAGTTGGTGCAAGTGGGCCTTAGATGTTATTTCAATAACCTGTGAAATTCTGTAACAAACGCCACTAAATTGAAAGTCAATCCTGCAGCGCTGGAATGCCCTCAATGGCTCTGTTTAGCAGCAGGTTGTCAAAAATAATATTTAGGTAGGTATCCTTTCAGAATTTAGTCGTTTCTGGGCCACAATATTGTAAGAATGTAAAAATTGTTGCAAAGAAGACATAGCCATGCACTCGGAATAAAAAAAACCCATACGCTTGCGAAGTATGCAAAAAGTCTTACAGTTACAATATGGAATATCTTGTTCAGGGCTACCCATGCCGCGTGTGCGGCCGCCGCTTCAACCAGTCGGGGCACCTCGCGATCCACATGCGCATGCACACCGGCGAGCGGCCCTACCCTTGTGACCTCTGCCCGAAGGCCTTCAAAGTCAAGGTAGGTCTTCGTATCCATACTAATATTATAAATGGGAAAGTGTGTGTGTCTGTTTGTTTGTCCATCTTTCACGGCAAAACGGAGCTACGAATTGACGTGATTTTTTAAGTGGAGATAGCTGAAGGGACGGAGAGTGACATAGACTAATTTTTGTCTCTATTTAACGCCAGCGAAGCCACGGGCAAAAGCTAGTTTTTATATATGTAATTATGTAATATCTAAATTATTATTATTATTATTTTCTCCTACTATTCATGGGTTGGGTTCCTACAATTCAATTCGTTTATATGCGAAGTAAGTAGACTTGATGATATTAACCTTGACCTACGATTACTCATCGCTACCTGAGTAAACATTGCAGGTAAATCAGGTAATCTCTACTTAAGCGCATACGTGAGACATTAATATTACATTATTCGAATATTTAATCAATACACGGTTGTACTCACAGTATTATATCGCGACTGTTGCGACATCTTTCGGGTCATTTAGGAGATCCGTCCTCAGGCATGAGTGCTCGCAGCGACTAGACGGAGTCTCCTCTGAGTCACTGATAACAAATGAGCACTTAATATCAGGTACTTTCATGGAAAGTCACAGCCTTGCCCATATATTCGCATAAGCCCTACGTGGTAGACAAAACAACACCTAGTTTCCTGTGGATATACCAGGAACCCTCAACATTACGGTAGCTTATCAAACAGCTAACTCTGCGTATCGTTACCTGCCGGCATATCCAAAATGACAATCGTTGACGCTACGTGGCAATCGAAACACAGTCTAGCTCTGTCGCACCACTACAGAAGAGCGAGGGAGAGCTAGCTATGATACGCTTACGATGTGTAGGCGATTGTAACGTGGGCTAGGTCTGCATTTTGCTCGTAAGTACACTTGTCCCGAACAGGTGTACTGCCTTGTTTACGGTCGAAGGGCTACGCATGCCCGTTTATTCATAAACAACCATAGTAGTTGGGGCGTTTATTGCAAAGCCTAAATTTTTTTGACCAAAGCATGAAACTTGGCGCTTCTACTATAGAATGCGGTTGTTATGTCAAACGAGTCGTACGCACATGGAAACCAGTAATAAGGATCCCATATAAGTTGGGTTCGAGTTGGAATCGGTTAATACGGGCCCTTAAACCCCTGAACCACCCCACTTTTTCCTCGATATAGGGCACCTGCCTGTCTTTAAATTAAAATATATACCTGGCACGAAATAAAGCATCAGATAATTACAAAAGAAACGTGGACAGTGATTATTTTAAAATCCGATTTCTTCTATTTCATAAGGCACGCCACAGACAGTCTTAAAAATTCATAATCTTAAAAAAGATTTGTATGCAGGTTGCTCAAACTGACAGAAATTTCAGATTGAACTGACAGATTGCATACAATTTTTTTTTAAGATTATGAATTTTTAAGACTGTCTGTTAGGCACATAGTCGGATAGAAATATCTACCTATGTAAAGTAAAATTGTTGACAATGACAACACTCCACTCGATTTCATATTAATTCCATAGTAGCAATTCGTTCAAATTCGTTTTGACAGTTGTTAAAAACAGCTGTTTGACTAGAAGGAAAGTAGCCTATTACATTACACATTACATCTCAGACACAAACTAGGCATCTTTGACCAACTCTACGGGCGAGCAATGCCTACTGTCAATTCCTACTACCTACCTACACGTGTATCTATTTCTGTCTACAAATTATGATATAGTGGAGTGCCTGCCTTAAAAACACAAATACTGGCTAAAATTAATTTTATGTTTTCCCAAACTTGTGTGAAATATTATTTCGTTCATAAACCTGGCGTCACTAACAGGCCTAACAGCCTCCTGTATATCCTCTTCGCCATCCCATTTGTATAAAACTCAATACATTTTTGAGTTTGAATCCACCCGTAACATTCTCCTTGACAACTTTTGTTCGAGCCGGAATCCGGCCACACCGGGGCCGTCCGGGCTCATTTCCAGCCTTTTATTCCTATAACCCTATCCAAAACAATCATAACTTGATACCCGAATACACATAGTTGTTATACAACCTTAGGTCAACAATACACCAGGAATATATCCCGAAATAAACCATTATATCTCGATATTCGACTACACGGTAGTCGCTATACGAACCTAGGCCAGAACTACACTGGCCCATACGCCTCAAAACCATTAGAACTTGACACCCGACTACACCTAGATACAAAACATTACTAGGTCAATATTACACTGGTTTCTAAAAGGCTTGGTAAGGGGGAAAATAGGGCTGGAGCAAGGCCGGGAAAGGATCGATACTTGCTAATAAATTATTACCTTCGCTTCTATGAGAAAATAATCATGGTAAAGTTTTAAGGCTCTTTGGGGTATTGAGGGTAGAGGATAATAGACTCACGTTAATATTGATAATAATTACGATATTATCAGATAATTTGATGGGGTACTGTCATTTTGAAGGCTACTTCTGCCTAGTTAACTTTTCTCGTAGGAAGACACTGGTAACTAGGGACTGGTTGGATATTTTGAAACGTTTACTTATTTTGTTTGGAATGTTTCGGTCAAAGATTTGTTGTGAAGTATGTGTCTTTAAAACGAATATACTTACTTTTGTTTTCTCGCGCAGAGTGCAATGATTCTATTGGTTCACGGTGTTTCGTCTCTTAAGTGTATTGAAGCGTTTTCCTTATAAAATGGACTGCTATTAGCGGAGCCTTCTTACCTATTGTTTTTTTTTTATTTATCTAGGTGCTTAAACTTTAATGGTGTCCTTCGAATTTTGCCTGTACCTGATGGTACCTATAATTACCTAAATAAAATCCTTGCTTTATGTAAGTATTGCGTTTATGTTCCATACAGGATCTCGTTTCCCTCATACCTACTCAAATTCCATACTGTACCTAGCCATAAGCCATTGAAATTAAACTATGTATATTTATTAGTATTATTTATCACAAATAGTAAAATACATTTATTTTTCTCGATAGCAAGCAAAGGCGAGTTTTATCAACCTTAACCTCATAACCTAGCACAGAATCTAGCGTTCAGCTAGGTTTCTAGTAGGTACCTATCAACCAGCTATTATACCAACCGCTGTTTCTCACTCGACTAATACTGTCCATCTCTTTCTTACTGACATGCCTTATTTGGGTTAAGACTTTTCTTTTCTTTTTATACTTAAGTATTACTAATGCATGGTCTAACACTCATAACAAAAATACTCAGTGGGGATCCGATAAGAGATAAAAGGGCGGTATCGGTACCAGGGAATGCTTTTTCTATTCAAAAAGGATGCTTGACTAGCAAGGAGATCCGTTATCGTCAAAACCGTTTACCAGCACACTTGAACAAGTCTTCCAGAAGCTTATGCCAAGTTGGGAAGATCGAGGCCTTATCGTCGGGAATAGAAGGCTAATCTTCGATTTGCCGACGACATTGTTCTGTTCTCCTCAACTGCCTCCGAACTACGATCAATGCTTCAAGACCTCAGCGACGCAAGCCTCGAGGTTGGACTTCAGATGAACATGTCGAAGACCAAGTTCATGACCAATAATAGCACCGCATGTAGGATTGAGATAAACGGAGAATCAGTTGCATATGAGATTTTATCAAATTTGACATTTTACATTTTTATATCTCGGAACTTATTATTATTTTTAATATATTTTATTTTATTATACGTGAATTAATTTACTAATATTGTTTTACTGACATTTATTTTAGTTATATTTGATTTAATTTCGCTTCCATGGTTTTCAATTAATTTATTTATTCTAATTTTGTAATGACATTGATAGAAAATTTTAGTTTTGTAGAATACTAACCATATATTTAATTATTATGTAATTGCGTACTAACAACAATGATCTCAGTTGGTCCTTGAAATAAATGAATTGAATTGAATTGAATATGTCCATCTACAGATTTTTTTCCAGGCGCGACAAGAGAAAGAAGTCGAAAGACGGACTGAAAACGCCTGGAGAAGGTATTGGTCCATAAAACATCTCATGAAAGGCGATTTGCCACTGTCACTTAAGCGAAAACTCATGGACATGAGACACCACGCTGCGCTCCAAAACAAAAATAGTCGACGTAGTTCGGAAAGCGGCAAAGCTGAAGTGGGACTGGGCCGGTCATGTCTGCCGAATGCCAAATGAGCTATGGGCCAAGATTACCACAGAGTAGCAGCCCAGGCCAAAACGGGGACCCGGCAGACCACGTATGCGATGGCGGAACAAGTTGGACGCCTTTGTGAAAGAATGGCCGAGGACTGCCGGGGGCAAGGCTTTGCCCAGCAGTGGGACATTGCAGGCTCTTAATAATAATAAAACATAACGAGATGTTTGTTACACCATACTCTTGAACGTAGCCTCCCGAACATGGTCGCCGCTTGGCCAATACGTATCCAACAATCTCTGCATCAAGCGAGAGATTGTTAGATACGGTCGACCTAAGGTAGCAAAACTTATCGACGACTTCCATTTTATGTTTTATTGATAATTTTATAACAAATGTACTAGTAAACCCTCAGTACCGAAAAGTACCAAAGAACCGGGATTTCCCGGTTCTTTCCCAGTACCGGAAATCTCAGTCCCGGTTCTGGGACAGGTACCGGTTCTGCATTCCCTAATCGGTACCCTGATCTGATTATAAAAAAAATATAGCAATTTTTTACAGATAACATTGAAGTGTTTTAAATAAATTACTAAGGGAATATTTTCTAAACACATTTAAACTTCAGGTAATTTATCTAGCCGATATAACATTCTAGCCGGAAGAATTTTCGAGTAATTTAGTTAAGAACCATCAATTCCCTCCAATCAGAAACCAATAGTTTGATAAGAGTAGTTTGTTGTAGGGAGCAGAAATAATAGTTGGCTTAATTTATTCTATGATTATAGACGTCATTTTGAAGACTACTCCCGCCTAAGTTGACTTTTCTCGTAGGAATTGGTTGAATTGACGTTTTTTTTCGCCCGCAATCAACCTTCACCCCTTGCCGTGTGACCGCAGGTGGAGCGCGACGACCACCGTCGCACACACACTGGCGAGCGCCCCTTTGCGTGCGCGGCGTGTCCTAAGACATTTACCGCGGCTGCGCGCCTGCGCGAGCATGCGAGGATTCATACTGACCAGAGGTAAGAGTTATCATAGTTATGCATTAGCTTGGGTTTGATATGGCGTCAGAATTTGGGGTAACAGAAGGCACAGGTCTTACGTGAGTTGGTACCACAACTTACATACTGGGATTACTTTAGCCATATTCCCGTAGGTGTTAGTTAAGATATGATGAAGTGTATTAATATGGAGACCATCGAACACTGCTGCACACACGCCGGCAAACGGCCCTTTACGTGTGCGGCGTTTCCTAAGACATTTACCACGGCTGCGCGTATGCGCGAGTATGCGAGGATTCATACTGACCAGAGGTAAAAGAGTATAGTTATCATGGATGCTCTTTAGATGGGTTTTAATATGGCGTTATAATATGGGGTAAAACAGCATCAGGTGCTGCACTATCAGAGGTAAATGTTACCATGGGTATGCTTTTGGTTGGGTTTGATATGGCATCACGGGGTACATACTCCATTATTTTAGGCATACTTGCGTAAATCTATGTTTGCAAAGATATGAGAAAGCGTCATAATAGTCGTAATATAGAGAGCTTCGACTATTGGCGCACACACACCGGCAAAGGGCCCATTGCGTGCGCGGCGCGTGAGGCGTGTCCTAAGACGTTCACCGCGGCTGCGTAAGCAAAGCATGCGAGGATTCATACTGACCAGAGGTAAGACGTACCTACCGTGGTTATGCGTTAGCTTGGGTTGGATATGGCATCATAATATGGGGTAGCAGCACCAGGCGCTGCACTTTTAAATGGTTACCACAATCACATGATAAATACGTATCAGAGGTAAAAGTTACCACGGATTTGAGTTTGGTTGGGTTTTACGTGGCACCATAGTTTTGGGTAATAGAAGGCACTGGGTCTTGCGTGAGATAATAGAACAGGTTACATACTACATTATTTTAGACATACTCACGTAGAGCGTAGGCATACTACCGTTGTTGGGTAATAACACCTGGGGGCCAGCCCAAGATTCACACTTTGCACTGCGCCGGCATCTATCTCACTATTAGTGCGGTGTGTCAGACAAACATTAGCGTATCTCTTCGCTACGGCGCAAACTTTTGATATGCTAGGCACCTTGAAATCCAGTCCATCCTAACCCATAGCGTTATACTTCTTCGACAACCCCTTTGGCACAGTATAATAAAGAGTACTATCGTACAGTATGGCCACTTCCGCTCCCCGCTCTCGGTTACCTCACAGTTACTGCCTGTCAAGAACGCGAACAGTCGACCTGTCATATCTCACTCATACAAGCATGGTACGCGTTCACCTACACGAACTTAGAATGTGTGCTAAGAACGCGCCTCTTTCATAATTATATTTGATCGCCAGTGTCCGAGATGTGCCTTTGGATGGAATGCCCCTAGTATTTAAAACATAACCTGCAAATAGTCGGTTATTTCATTAATTTAGACGAACATATACGCGTGGAAAACCGAAAGACGTGGGCTCTTAACGAGATTTAACTTTCCCAAGATATTATTTCCCCGAACGATTAAGTCTCAAATTAAACCTTGCTACATTCTGTTAAGAGGTAAAACTGAATAATGGTAGGAACATTATATGGTTTTGTCAATGTTATTGACCTATAAACAGATCCATTGCGCGTGTAGGAAGCCTCTGCGTACTTCACCCACGGTGGATTTATTTTGTTCTATGTAGGAAGGCATGGGATGTACGATGTAATTCTGTTTATGTACCTAATGTTATGAAAACTTCTTTTTAACTGAAAGTACCTCGACTACCAAGCTTCGTTTGGAGTTCTATTTATTATATCGTGTTTATACATGATATTTATATATAAAGAAAAACACACGAAAACTCGAAAATTATCAATTATTACTCGAATATCAGCGCTGTGGCACTTGCGACAGCAATGCAGCAGCACATGCTGAGTCGGCGCCTTTTCGCAATTGTGTCGTGATAAGAAAAGAAAAAAAAAACTAAATTGTCAAATAGTAAGCTAGGAATTAGTTCTGTAGACCTAAGATGTATTCTTATAGTTCTTAATTTTTTTTTTGTCATGATATTTTTATGCAATAAAGTTTTTATCTCTCTTCTCTTAAAATTCGTGTTTCCCGAAAACCCCCACATAACAAATTTTAGCGAAATCATTAGAACTGTTTATATAAATAAATAAATATACAAGACTAGTTCGTTTAACCCTTGGTAGCTCTAGTTACCAGCTGTTTCAATGGTCCTTCAGTTCCCAACCGTTTTATGTATTACGTACTATTGTTAATTTTCAAGGTTATAATTTGGAATAAAAACCGAAATAATTTACAAAAAAAAATGGTAACTGTATTTTGGTTCTTCTTGCATTGACTTGATATTTCGATGAAATATTCTGTACAGTTCGATAATTTCGTACAAATCAGGTCATGAATTGAACAATGCTGTCCCAACTCGCGTAGCAGCCATTGGAAACTTGTTTTAATTTGGAACATATTGAGCCACAGAACTATACTTACACGCAGTTTCACTTGGGCAATACTACGACGCGAGAAACGCTATGTAACAGAACAAGCGTCTATGACGAGGAAATGGACTCGTTATTACATATAAAACTTACGGCGAATCAACTTTTCCTTGACCAACTTTTTGGTGCATATTTCCTTCGGGATTTCATTGAATATTTTAACAAATAATATCTTTGATGGTTTATCACATGTTTAGTCACGTCTTCACTCATAAAATTCACTATTATTTGGTGCAAAACAGGTTGGAAAAACATATTTATCAACAAACTACATTCACATGGACGGAATACTGACACTGACAGTTGTCAACTGCATAGCGTTCCGATATTATGTCTTGGTTCCAATTACGAGTCAGAGAGGTAATAATGACTAATATTGATTATTATACTTCCTGAATATATCATTCAATGTAACATTTAGTAACAGATAAAATATTTCATTGCGAAATTACTTACAAAATAAATAAGAATGTTCCACAAAATAATATTTAAGTAAAAATATTTGCGAATCGCTCCACTATTGGACTACATAGGTATCAATATCAATAGCTCTGTCTCTCTCTAAAACACGTGTACTCGGCACGTGTTGATAAGCAAACATCCGTGTGTTAATCGTGAACTCTAATGCATAGGGCATAAGACTTAGTAAACAAAGCGCACGATTGAGTAGCCATCTTGTCGGAAGTCCGATGTCAGAAGTCGGAAGTCGAATGTCAGAAGTCGGAAGTCGGATGTCAGAAGTCGGAAGTCGAATGTCAGAAGTCGGAAGTCGAATGTCAGAAGTCGGAAGTCGGATGTCAGAAGTCGGAAGTCGAATGTCAGAAGTCGGAAGTCGGATGTCAGAAGTCGGAAGTCGAATGTCAGAAGTCGGAAGTCGGATGTCGGAAGTCGGAAGTCGGAGATAGAATCTATAAAAGGGTCGGAGCGAGCCGACGTGCGTCATTCTTAAAATATCTACAAGACTAACAGTGTTCCTGGCTTTCGTGTGTTATACTGGTGAGTGAAGTTGTTCTGCTATTATTTCTCTGTTTGTTTTTACTTGGAAATTATTCTAAGTGATTGTAAACTTTGAAATTGTGTCTCTGTTTGATTGTGCGGGGACAATATCGTCGTACAGTTGAACTTAGACCTGTGGTGGAATTGCTTTACTGTCAGTTGTGGGGTTAATTTAGTGTTCTATTTTATAGTGTAGTGTTACATTTAAATTGATGTGTATAGTGAAGTTTTCTGTGCTTTGTTTCATGAGTGCCGTCAAGCAATACAAAGACTGGGTCGATGTATGGCTGGTGTTTGGAGATAAGTCTGTGTTTGGTTTTGTAGGGAGTAATTCTTGCAAAACTAAGCTTAGATTATAGCACGTAAAGGAAACTTCACTCGTTTGTTTAGTTGGTCAGTAAAATTGAATTTAGTAATTTTCTATGGGGTTATTTTGTGAAAGTTATAAGCCAGATCATTGTTTGTGACAGACTGTTGTCCGGCTAGGCGCTTCTTCCCTTACGGTGTCAAATAAGAGGCGTTTAGGGGTCTTTTTGTTCCAAGTGGAGGGCTTGGGCGCTTTTATTTACTTACAAAAGCGTATTTTCTCACCGGTCTCAAAGAGTCCAACTGTTAGATGGAAGTGAGGACTTTCACGATTGACGAAAGACATTAGGAGTAATCCTTGCTCACAGAAGTCGGCAGTATTTGAGGCTGGGGTCATATATATATATATATTTATTTACTCGGTGCTCTAGTCCATGCAGGCGTTGGTCGCTGGGGATTTCGGTTGTGATTGATCCATATCTAAGTAAAGTTTGATCGCAGCTGGGTCTCCCATGTGGCTGGTACTGGTGTGTCCTAGAATACTGGATATATACACGGATAGGGCGATCTACTCTCTGCTACCCTAGCCCGCGGGCAAGAGCAGAGGGGGGGATCAGAACACAAGCCTATAGGTTGCCTATCTCAGCTTCGCTGGCTGAACTGTACAGTTCTAGTAGGGATACACTTGTACATATTCTGAACACAAGATCTATGGTAAGTGACGGTCTGTGTTTCAGATATGCTAGAATAGGGAAAACGATAGGAATAGGGTAGAGTCACACACTATTTCTATGAAAGTAGAATTCTTTTATGATTGGTCTTAAATTATAATTGGTCAACGTGTATTGTGGAGAAATAATTGAACTATTACTATTTATATGGTTTAAATGGACTTTAAATGTGGTGTTTACTATCTTAAAATATGTGGTAAAACTGGTAATTTATAAAATCTCTTATTACTTAATTTATTTGAGTGAAATTAATAATTGTGGTAGCAATTTCTGATCTTTCGGTGTGGCTGCGGGACACTTAGTGTTGCTAACTGGTTTTAAAGGTAAATTCTATCAAGATGGTTAGGGAAACAAACTATTCTTTGGAATAAAAGGCATAGGTTTGTTATAGGGCCCAGTGGCATGCGAGCGCCGTCCACTGATGGAAAGTCAAAAGCTTAGAAAAGTTAGTAGACTTAGTTCTTATAAAAGTTAGCAACTGCTCGGTGTTTCGATAAAACATTAGAAAGATCGAGAAGTTATGGTCTATTAGCAGTATTGGGGAAGGGGGGTTTAGCTAGGGACAAGAAACAAAAACAAAAAGGGGGTTAGTTTGTAGATAGATAGCCCTTCAGGCTTACTTGCTTAGGATCCTGATAAAGTGGTTTGATCAGGTCAGGGTCCCATACCGCATCGCAAGCCCTTGCCCAAGCCGGGACCACTAATAAGGCGTAGCGGATGATTTCTAAAATATTTTTTTAATATTTATTTCATGTATGTTTCACTCACTAACTTTTATTCTAAAATTTCTTCATCACGTCATTAATTTTCTCTCATATAACTTTCTAGGCCTAAATCTGATAAATTACTCTTCTATAACACTATATTATTATGCTACAATAACCTTTATTCTTCTTTAAAATATAAATAAATAAAATTTTAAAAATTAGTCAAAAATACAGCTGATACTCATTAAAGGATCTAGGTTATCGCGGTTCACATCGAGGGGTTCAACTTATTCACGCTAGACGATCACAAGGCCAAATTTACGGGGTATATTTAAAGGGGGGTTAGCTATACTGTTGGTTAGTCAAGTAAGTAAGTAAATAGGTAAGGTGAGCGGAGGTTTAGTTACATTTGGTTCCGTGCCCAAGGGATCTAAGATGTGCTCTGTAGAACACATCTTGGATACCAAGGTTTATAAATAAATAATAGGAATTAGCCTTACCAGGCTACATTTGTTGTTGTGAAAACGAGTGGGTGTGCTGTATTTCTTGACTTATTTCATCTCTAAATAAAACTCATATACCTAATATTTTTATTCAATCGCTATTTCATAAAAACAAAAATAACTTTATTGTTAATAAACACGTCTGTAGTATTTTCTTCCATTGTTAATTCTTGCCGCGTTCCGAGCGAAGTCATGCATCAGTATAGAACCAATGATATTTTCGTTTTCCTTTGGTACCTGAAAAATAAAAAAATAAAAATTAAAATAGCGTAGTAAACCTAGACAAAATCTATTTCAGAAAATTAACTCATAATCGTAGTGGTTGAACTAAACATCGTCCCGATTAGGCCATTTGGTTGCATTGCTACGTAGCAATTGTTGGCATTGGCGCATCTTGACGTTCCCTTGCGCCTGTGCGTAGTACTATTATTTATTCTGTGTCTTAATGTATGTTTTATGGCTGTTGTATAGGCGGGGCTAGTACGTAAAATACTAGGTACTTATAGAAAAAATATTCATGTACCTAAAATAAAAGAAGGCGCGGAGCTGTAGTAGTTTAGAAGAGTTTCCCACCTAGTAATCGGAATTGGAAACATAAGTGTGTACACTATGTATAATAGCAATAGAATTTCATGTCAAAACAAATTGTGCTCTATCGGCCTAGTACATTTTCATAGCAGGTTCTGCCATCTTCAGGGCTATTTTGAAAGCTCACATCACGTTTGCACTTCACACCGGAGATCGGATAGCTTCGATGCTGTTTTATATAGTCTATGAACACTCTGATGATATACATATTCCTAGCAGGCTTGTTATACAGAATTTCATTCATAGGCAGGATAACTACAGTCTAGATGTAAGGTTATTTTCCTAAAATAATCTAGGATACCTAAGCCCTAGATTTAAGACCTAGTAATACAAGAAGATAGGCTTTAGTCTAATGGTTATGGGGGCGCGATTATTTATTGTCGCGCTGAAATACAATATTATATGGGGCGTCCCGCCATTTTTCTATAAATGCTGAATAGCTACACGCATGTGGTACTATGACAAGTACATCCTTCGATGAATGGTTTATTTGCATTTCAGTTGTAACTCTATAATCTACAAATTGGCTCACAGGATTTCATACATCATACAATAATTTGGCATATTGTTTGTACGGTTTGTACCAAATATTGTCACTGTAGTGCAGCCATGAGAAGAACAGGTTTCTGTCTGTTAAGATATAGGTATAAATCATATTAGGACTAATTTTAGTTCATTAGCTTATAAGTCATCATATATTTTCATATTACATCCGTGGTAAACAAGCATATGTCCCGCTTGATGGTAAGCGGTCACCGTAGCCTATGTCTGCCAATTATTTCAATAAATTAAATGCACAGTGCGAATTTCAACTTTCTATAAGTATATATTTTTGCTATAGTACAAACAAGTATGTATGTATGAACAATATTTTCAACTGGTACACATGACATGTTATCTCACTTAGATTGTGTACACAGCTTTTATACGGAACCTTACACTGTCGCAATATTTCACGGATCAGGCATATGCCAAATGCCAACATACATATTTTATTAGTTAAGTTAAATAGCTACACAATCGTCACCAGATTTCCTACAAAATTACCAGCATCTGGGAGGTCGTACCTTGCCATACCTTAACTCCACCACTGCTTGATCATTGTCACAATTGCTTAATGAATTTCATGAAAATTGATTGAAATTTGTAATATTCCTGTTAAATAGGCATAGGTAATAAGCGCTATTATCATTATAAAACCATATTTTACTGAGGTTCAGAAATAGTATGTGGTATGTGGTACGCATTAAGTATTAACTTACGTACGCATTAACTTACCTTTACTTACCTAACATGACCGGGTCCAGTCTGATTGTCGGATTACTTTGTTACTGGTAGTGCAGATTAGTGAGTCCTCAGTACACTGAAAGGAAATAGTCAGACATTAGAAATTTTCATATATTATAGAATAAGAAAAGGGTTTAGTTTTAGAGTTAGGTTCTGCCAAATAAGGTTCAATATTATTTCATTTATCTACTCACGGGGGCGCGTCGCTTAATTTTTGGAACTAAGACACGCCCATGAGAAATATTGTGTCAGAAAAAACAACGCATACAGCAAAATGTACAAAAGGAAAAAAAAAATATTAAAAAGTTTGAGAACCCCTGCCTAGCAGTTCATATCTACATGAGCTAGGACATAAATGAGTTAGTAATAAGTTTGCTTAACCAATAAAATTAGGATAAATTAATGTAAGTTCAATTTTCACTTCATCGCTTATTGCCATCGCTATACTTCGCCTAAATTATCTAAATATAATATTAATGCCATGAGCTGTTCACTTTTAAATTTAATAATTAGAACGTGTTATTATAATAAAACATTTATAAGTACCTTTCATTTATATGAAATCAGTAGATATATGGAAGACGGTCCAACCTGAAGCATGGCTTCTCGGGTAAAACCTGAAATTGTATATATGAAAAATTTGTTAAAATAGGGTGTATGTATGTTTAAGGAATCTTATTTATAAATACGTATCATTAAGATTGTTTATATTTATCTAGGCCATTCATGGTTAAGAATAAAAAAAAAAAAACAACAAGGGCTTACCTTTCTTGCAAAACTGCTTTTGAAGTAGGCAATTAGTTCACTTTATCAATTGAGGCATAGCCCGATAAGACATCCTTTGCATGGGCTGTTTGCTCATTAGATCATGAGTATGAGCACTAGATTCTTCTATTATCTTGATGAAAACCACTTCAAAACTGCAATTACTTTTTTTTGCAAAATTGTATTATGCGTTTATTATGAACATTACATGATGTGTAATGTAAATTCTATGAGTACATTGGTTACAAGTTAATGACTTCTTAGTAAAGAATGTTTATTTATTGCGACATACTTATGTGGAACATTATTATTTTTCTTTCTTATCATCATCATCATTATCATTATTTTAAATGCGTCGTGAGTTCTTCAAAATTTTATTGAGATGCAGTGTTATTATTATCAGGGTGGTAGAAGTCAAAATTTTGACTAAAATTAATTTTATTTCTATAGTGATCTGTGTGATAAAGGGCCTTATTGGCTAGCCCATCGTAAAGTTTCACTGTCATTTAGTAGTTTCATTCCTAGGATTATAAAGTGGTGTATGGTGGATGTAAATCTATAATACGAATTTTTTTATTATCTAGATAAAGAAGTCGGTTCATTATGTAGACAACAATTTTTTTTAATTTTTTTTTGTATAGAGAATGTATTGAACATTCATTGTAAGGTTGGATTCTTTTAATATAATCATAATTGGACATATAGTATCTAGTCTACCTGGGGTAGACATTAGAAAATTCAGAGCGGTGGATAAACTATTTTTCATTTTAGTTATTACAGTTAGCAGTGATATTTATTATTTATGCGTTATCATTTTTACATTATATAGGGTGGTATACTGTACAATATCGGTAATCACCAGTGCAGATCCTCGTTTCTAAGCATAACTTGGTCAGTATTTTGTTCTACAAAGATCGGAGTAGGGAGGGCCACTATTTTGCTTAAGTGACTGTACTTACTTTTATAAATTTTTTGCATTTTATGCTATCAATTTTGCACTGAGGAATGTAATAATGAACAAAAGACAGGGAAATTGAAAACAGGGTAGAACCCTTACAGTGATTGACTGTGAAATAAAAGATGTTTACATAAAATGTAACATTTTGTCCGTACGAACATTTTATTTTTAGTACGTGCAGCAAATAATTTTCACACATTGTCAAATTGTTTGCGGTTAGTAATTACTTTAAAAAAATTAAATATTGATGAACGTAGGACTTCTTATAAATAAAATAAAATTTTCTTTGTCCTCGAGTCAGGGAAGAGTGGAGTAAAATGGAATACGTAAACTTTTGAAGTTATTGTGTAATTTTTATTTCCATTTTTATTCGTTATTTTGATTACTTTTAAAAGCGTTGGCTTTCTGTTGAGATCGAGTGAAAGAGCGAATGAGGAAGTAAGAATGGTTACATTGTGTGTGTGTGTGTGAATAATTTAGATATGACGAATGTTTATAGATGTAAGAATGTTTTGAATGGGATGAATGACTGAATGATGTGTGTCTTGAATTTTTTTTTTATAGAATGAGTGGATTAATATAGACAGACAGCGCTGGAAAGTGGTCAAAACTAGTTTGGTCGGAATTTGCGGGGAATAAACAGCGGGGGGCCGAGGGAAACACATTAGCCATAAAAAGCTTATCGGTTAGGTTAAAATCCATTTGGATTCGACCCATTTCAAGGGTAGTTTTTCGTGGCTACTCACTCTACAAGGTAATAAGACCCATACGAAAAACACACACCTCATCTTGAATGCGATGTATTTGACAATCGACATATTTAAGGGCCGAAATCGTCTAGTGAGAACGAGGCTCTTTTCAATATTTGTTTCCTTGTTATTTGTTCAAATATGTGAAGTTTAGTATCATCAAATAATTTCTTCATTTGATCATGATATGGTACCGAGTTGAGGTACATGCTTATGTCATTTAAGGTTTGTTTTATAAAAAAAAAAAACATCCAAACAAATCTTAAGTCAGTATATTTTATTCAAGTATGAGACATGCGCCAAAACATGTGGCTGGAGTGATTAGGTAGAGAAATTGGTTTGAGTTCCGACAATGGAGATTGAAGGCTCTGGACTTATAATGAGAGCTCAAAAGGTTTCTTCGTAATTGCGTGGGAAGTTATTGTGAACTCGTTGAAATTATTACGATAATTATTCCGGTCCAACAGTGTGGATGGAATGAATATTCGCCGCGACCGGGGAACGAGCTAGCAAGAACGGGTTAATAGGACCTATCAGATTCACAACCTGGTATCCCTGGCGATGCGTGGACTCTGAGAAAGGGGTTATCATGGTTCATTGTCGAGATTCTGATGAGCTGATTTCAAAACTGAGTCACTAGCAGTTGCATAGTATTGGAAAACACACCACACGATTAGAAATGGGGGGATATTTCCGACTGATCTAGAAATATTTTTCTTTTATTCTTTTATTCAATTTTATTGCTTCTTTTGCTAAGTGAGATTGGATTTTTTTACAAACCACTTTGTATTTTATAAAAGAAATCCAATCGGGGGCGAGTTGTAACAGAACAAGCGTCTATGACGAGGAAATGGACTCGTTATTACATATAAAACTTACGGCGAATCAACTTTTCCTTGACCAACTTTTTGGTGCATATTTCCTTCGGGATTTCATTGAATATTTTAACAAATAATATCTTTGATGGTTTATCACATGTTTAGTCACGTCTTCACTCATAAAATTCACTATTATTTGGTGCAAAACAGGTTGGAAAAACATATTTATCAACAAACTACATTCACATGGACGGAATACTGACACTGACAGTTGTCAACTGCATAGCGTTCCGATATTATGTCTTGGTTCCAATTACGAGTCAGAGAGGTAATAATGACTAATATTGATTATTATACTTCCTGAATATATCATTCAATGTAACATTTAGTAACAGATAAAATATTTCATTGCGAAATTACTTACAAAATAAATAAGAATGTTCCACAAAATAATATTTAAGTAAAAATATTTGCGAATCGCTCCACTATTGGACTACATAGGTATCAATATCAATAGCTCTGTCTCTCTCTAAAACACGTGTACTCGGCACGTGTTGATAAGCAAACATCCGTGTGTTAATCGTGAACTCTAATGCATAGGGCATAAGACTTAGTAAACAAAGCGCACGATTGAGTAGCCATCTTGTCGGAAGTCCGATGTCAGAAGTCGGAAGTCGAATGTCAGAAGTCGGAAGTCGGATGTCAGAAGTCGGAAGTCGAATGTCAGAAGTCGGAAGTCGAATGTCAGAAGTCGGAAGTCGGATGTCAGAAGTCGGAAGTCGAATGTCAGAAGTCGGAAGTCGGATGTCAGAAGTCGGAAGTCGAATGTCAGAAGTCGGAAGTCGGATGTCGGAAGTCGGAAGTCGGAGATAGAATCTATAAAAGGGTCGGAGCGAGCCGACGTGCGTCATTCTTAAAATATCTACAAGACTAACAGTGTTCTGGCTTTCGTGTGTTATACTGGTGAGTGAAGTTGTTCTGCTATTATTTCTCTGTTTGTTTTTACTTGGAAATTATTCTAAGTGATTGTAAACTTTGAAATTGTGTCTCTGTTTGATTGTGCGGGGACAATATCGTCGTACAGTTGAACTTAGACCTGTGGTGGAATTGCTTTACTGTCAGTTGTGGGGTTAATTTAGTGTTCTATTTTATAGTGTAGTGTTACATTTAAATTGATGTGTATAGTGAAGTTTTCTGTGCTTTGTTTCATGAGTGCCGTCAAGCAATACAAAGACTGGGTCGATGTATGGCTGGTGTTTGGAGATAAGTCTGTGTTTGGTTTTGTAGGGAGTAATTCTTGCAAAACTAAGCTTAGATTATAGCACGTAAAGGAAACTTCACTCGTTTGTTTAGTTGGTCAGTAAAATTGAATTTAGTAATTTTCTATGGGGTTATTTTGTGAAAGTTATAAGCCAGATCATTGTTTGTGACAGACTGTTGTCCGGCTAGGCGCTTCTTCCCTTACGGTGTCAAATAAGAGGCGTTTAGGGGTCTTTTTGTTCCAAGTGGAGGGCTTGGGCGCTTTTATTTACTTACAAAAGCGTATTTTCTCACCGGTCTCAAAGAGTCCAACTGTTAGATGGAAGTGAGGACTTTCACGATTGACGAAAGACATTAGGAGTAATCCTTGCTCACAGAAGTCGGCAGTATTTGAGGCTGGGGTCATATATATATATATATTTATTTACTCGGTGCTCTAGTCCATGCAGGCGTTGGTCGCTGGGGATTTCGGTTGTGATTGATCCATATCTAAGTAAAGTTTGATCGCAGCTGGGTCTCCCATGTGGCTGGTACTGGTGTGTCCTAGAATACTGGATATATACACGGATAGGGCGATCTACTCTCTGCTACCCTAGCCCGCGGGCAAGAGCAGAGGGGGATCAGAACACAAGCCTATAGGTTGCCTATCTCAGCTTCGCTGGCTGAACTGTACAGTTCTAGTAGGGATACACTTGTACATATTCTGAACACAAGATCTATGGTAAGTGACGGTCTGTGTTTCAGATATGCTAGAATAGGGAAAACGATAGGAATAGGGTAGAGTCACACACTATTTCTATGAAAGTAGAATTCTTTTATGATTGGTCTTAAATTATAATTGGTCAACGTGTATTGTGGAGAAATAATTGAACTATTACTATTTATATGGTTTAAATGGACTTTAAATGTGGTGTTTACTATCTTAAAATATGTGGTAAAACTGGTAATTTATAAAATCTCTTATTACTTAATTTATTTGAGTGAAATTAATAATTGTGGTAGCAATTTCTGATCTTTCGGTGTGGCTGCGGGACACTTAGTGTTGCTAACTGGTTTTAAAGGTAAATTCTATCAAGATGGTTAGGGAAACAAACTATTCTTTGGAATAAAAGGCATAGGTTTGTTATAGGGCCCAGTGGCATGCGAGCGCCGTCCACTGATGGAAAGTCAAAAGCTTAGAAAAGTTAGTAGACTTAGTTCTTATAAAAGTTAGCAACTGCTCGGTGTTTCGATAAAACATTAGAAAGATCGAGAAGTTATGGTCTATTAGCAGTATTGGGGAAAGGGGGGTTTAGCTAGGGACAAGAAACAAAACAAAAAGGGGGTTAGTTTGTAGATAGATAGCCCTTCAGGCTTACTTGCTTAGGATCCTGATAAAGTGGTTTGATCAGGTCAGGGGTCCCATACCGCATCGCAAGCCCTTGCCCAAGCCGGGACCACTAATAAGGCGTAGCGGATGATTTCTAAAATATTTTTTTAATATTTATTTCATGTATGTTTCACTCACTAACTTTTATTCTAAAATTCCTTCATCACGTCATTAATTTTCTCTCTCATAACTTTCTAGGCCTAAATCTGATAAATTACTCTTCTATAACACTATATTATTATGCTACAATAACCTTTATTCTTCTTTAAAATATAAATAAATAAAATTTTAAAAATTAGTCAAAAATACAGCTGATACTCATTAAAGGATCTAGGTTATCGCGGTTCACATCGAGGGGTTCAACTTATTCACGCTAGACGATCACAAGGCCAAATTTACGGGGTATATTTAAAGGGGGGTTAGCTATACTGTTGGTTAGTCAAGTAAGTAAGTAAATAGGTAAGGTGAGCGGAGGTTTAGTTACAGCTACTGATTTTTATCCTAATATATCCCCGATTTTTATTATTTAGGCGAGATCCATAGTTAGTTCGGAAACACCCACCACGTTTGGTGTTTCGCGGCGGGTAGTCTTATGCATAACCTAATAGTTACAATAACTACTAATACATACCTACTATTTAGTTTCTTTATAGCATAGATAGATTATTCATTTCAATATTCTTAACAAAATTATAAAAGTCAAATGAATATCTTAAAAATTGAGTATAACATTATCATTACGACGAGTAAAATTCTTAACTTAGTTATACCATTCCCCAATCCCAATGATTACTCACCACGATACTGTATCCAAGTCCATCGACCTGAATAGCTAGCAGCGCCTCCCGCGGCGAGACGCGCAACTAACAATAACCTAGTTACGCCACTCCCGCATAGATGGCGGTATCTACCTCACAGCGAAACGAATAACAAAGACACTTAGAACTTCGTCACTCTGATATTTCACCAGAACTATAACTTTTTTAAAGAAGTTTTATATACGAGTTGGACGTATTTTGGCCATAAACTAGCTTCGTAAAGGTTAATTGCTCTCGACTCGGCTTTGCCAGCCGTAAAATAATACAGCCCCACTTATCCCTGCTCCCACTTACCTATTTCGCTTTTTCAACTCTAATTATTTTCCTCCATCGCCTCCAATTTCGGGGTTCAGAGTACAAAGGCTCTTCAGCACTCGAGAATAGTGTTGGGTTCAGAAGCATGGAGCGTGTAGGGTTTTGCTTCAAGGCCTAATCTATTAAAAATGGGGTTATTCCTGAAACGGGAATTTTGAAACTAACAAGTAAGTAAAGTAGAAGCGTAATATGCTTCAGGATCAGTAAACCAGGTATCATGGTGAGTGTTTCTGTAGCGTTAATGTTGCCAAGGGAGGTATGGAATGCTTCTGATGTAAAAATACACATAAAATAAATAGTGGGGACCCCGTTAAAGGCATATGTATTAAGAATCGTGTTTTAAATTCTAATTAGAAAATAGTAAAACAATTAAAAAAAAAATTACCTCAATTTTATTTTGGGCAGGAAACGAAGTTAAATATTTTTGCGTTAATAATTTATTTCGACTTTTCCTAATTAGCATTATTTCAATTCATGTTACATTTGAGCCATTTTGTTCAAATATTTCAGACGATGCACATTTTTTCATAGCCCTATTTATGTGTCCCACTCCAGAGCAAATCCTTTCTGATCCTCCCTGTGCAAAGCCATGCCAATCCCGAGGTTTTCCCGAGGGTCTACCTACGGTATGGAGTCCTTCAAAAAGGGAGTGTACAGATTTATAAAGGCTCAGCAACGCGCAAGTAACACCTTCGGAGTTGCAAGCGTCCATAGGCAACAGTGACTACTTACCATCAGGTAGAACGTATGCTTGTTTGCCACCACGTGGTATCAAAAAATCCCACTGGAACAAATCCAAGTTATCCCACCATACCTTTCTCAGTCTGCCTTTGCCACAACACTGGGGGTGCCAGCTGGTGCCTATTTTGGCTCATCTGACATCATTCATCTGGCAGACATGTCCAGCCCATTCTGACCATGACTGTTATTTGCTTATAAAAATGTACATATGACTATGGGTCTATTACTAATAAGTATACCTACATTAGGTAATATTTTATTTTCTTAAGTGAAGCGATGTAACTGACTGCCGTCCTACGCATCTTTTGATGTTTTAGGGAATATAAATGTACATATGGCCTACGTATTTGATATAGACAGGTATACTGTCTAATATCAAAACAGTACGTAGACCCCTGATTAGGTATATGTATATGTAGAACTAGAATAAAGAATTAGGACAATCATTCAATGTGGTTCAAATATGATTCAATTCGTGAGATCAATCTATTTTTTGGGGATGATACTAGATTAGGAAGAATACGCCACGACATACAGCCTGGCAAAACAGAGTAGACAATACTTAATAGGGGCGCCACCGTCTATGTAGTAAGCCGTTTTGCATGTGGCGAATATTTTAAAAGGTTTTGTCAATTTTTTATGAGAACAGTTATGATAAAAAAAAATTTGTTCCATTTCTACTCTTTTTGACAAGCTGTGTTTTATTTATTAGTAAATAGCATTGTTAAATTATAAAAACAAATAAAAATTTAGTTATAGTTTTTATTTGACCCTCGCCACGTTGCGGATTTTCAGCTGAACTAATTTCTTTTACTGGCAAGGATTACTATTTGACACCCGTCGTCGAAAGTATGTCGAAAGTCATTGAATGTCAGTGATGTCAATATGAAGTAAATATTTTAAATCTTCTAACGATTTTGTCGCAAATATGCCCAAAATAATATTTAAAAAAGTGAAAATAATTATACTGAACGTGATAAATAACTTACATGCCCCGGTACTGACAGCTTATAGTGCAGTTCTCCTGTATTAATTAGTTGGTTTCGATTTAGCCTAATATTTTTTTTGTGTGTTTTTGTTTTGTGCTTAAGGTGTCTGTAGCTATGTCGTGAAAAATATTTATAGAAATAAGGAGGCCGTTCCATAATTGCCACCGGTCCAAAACAAGGTCCCACGCAAAAAGAAAATAAACATCGACGACTTCGATTAAGGCACCAGATTCATGGATTTTAGGCTGTGCGGAAAGATGTAGCGAGTCTGAAACCTTTCTTATTAAATTTTGATTATCAAAAACCATGTTTTAATTTTCTACAAATGTCAACGGATAACCAGTACACGCTGTCCCCAATACATATGACGTCGTACATTATTGCCATATGAAAGCGGTTTGTAGCGACACTCTTTCAGGGTCAAATAAAATCTTCTCAGGCTTTACATGAAGAAAATTTTACTCATCGCTGTCAAGTGAAGGCATAGTTTCTATTCCCTATTGTTCTTAGCTGATGTTTGATTGCAGGCCGTACCGTTGCGATATATGTGGCGCAGCCTTCCGTCGTCCTTACGCTCGCACCGTCCACACCCTCATACACACAGGGGAAAAGCCACATGAGTGCGATGTATGCGGGACCACTTTCAGGTAACTATGATTTGATGTACATACCTCTCTCTTAGTGGCTCATTATTGAAGATCGTGGTCACTGAAACCCTTCGAACGGACAAACTGCTTCCATAGATTTCGGTCCGAAGTAGCTGTACAGCGCTGCCTTTTGTCGTTCGTAAGCCCCTACCGTTCACACCCTCATACCATATGAGTGCGATGCCTCCTAGGCTGACTCAGTAACTGATCTGATCAGGTCATACTGATGCGATATTTGTGGACGGGTCATACTGCGATGTTATACATCCGTCACGCGACTCACGCGTTAACTAAACACTAGAAAAAGCCATACGAGTGTGATGTATGTAGTTCCACGAACAGGTAACAAATTTAAGGGTAAGTGCGTTTTCACATTAGCCTATCTGGACCTGGAGGACCGTTCTTCTTTATATTATTTAAAGGCGTCATATTTGACCTTTGACATCCTTTCTACATCCGACATCGGATGGGATAATGTAAAAGAAAACACTACAATACTGTACGATATTTGTCAAGCTGCTTTTCACCGCTTTGCACCGTCCACGGCCTTATGCACACTGGGGAGGTCACACCATGCCCAGGGAAACCATGCGGTATATAGTTTATTGTGCAATATATTTATGTGAGGATGCACTTCGTTCGTACGCAAAAGTAGGTATGTTTACATCTTCATTCTTACCAGCCCGCCTAGCCGAAGTGACAATCGTTCACGCTACTTGCCGTTCGAAACGCAGTCTGGCTCTGTCGCGCTACTACAGAAGAGACAAGGCGAGTTAGATACGAAACGTTTACGAAGCGTAAGCGACTGTGACGTCTTCTATTCTAGGTACCCAGGGTGCGTAGCCGAATGGCACAAACGCTCACGAAACGAAACGCTCGTAGATATCTATCTCTATCGCTCTTGCATATCGGCACGACAGAGCCAGACTACCTTTCGCGGCGTTTCGTTTTCGTTTCGCATTGTAGAAATGCCATACGGCTACGGGGCCAGGTAGGTGTTATGAATCACCACTTTCAGTTCATCTTATTAAGCTGGTCAGCCCATCCTCTTACTAAAATTTTGGACACACACTGAATCGCATGAGAACATTGGCGGAATTATTTTTTTTAACCGTCGCCTCATATCTCTCAAGAAGGACGGTTATCAAGTCGTCTGTATGTTTTTTTTTTTATGTTTGTTCCTCGATATCTCCGTCGTTACTGGACCGATTTTGAAACTTTTTTTTTATATGCATACAGATTGGTCCCATTTTTCTCAGAACCCAGTTCTGATGATGGGATCCTGGAGAAATCGAGGGAACTCCTCGAATCTGAAAGGCATACATATGATGATTTTTCTGTTTTTAAAGGAACAGCATGCATTTAGGTACGGAACAGTGACATTTGGTGCAGTGGAACTGCTGATGATGGCCAGAACGGAACTCTTCAAATCTGAACGGCACGCTTATAGTGACTTTGGTATTTTTATAAGAATAGCATGCACTTTCGTCCAGAACAGTGACATTTGGTGCAGTGGAATTGCTGATGATGGTCAGAACCGAACTCCTCAAATCTGAACGGCACGCTTATAGTGACTTTGGTATTTTTATAAGAACAGCATGCACTTTCGTCCAGAACAGTGACATTTGGTGCAGTGGAACTGCTGATGATGGCCAGAACCAAACTACTCAAATCTGAACGGCACGCTTATAGTGACTTTGCCATTTTTATAAGAACAGCATGCGCTTACGTCTAGAACAGTGACATTTGGTACAGTGGAACTGCTGATGATGGTCAGAACCGAACTCCTCAAATCTGAACGGCACGCTTATAGTGACTTTGGTATTTTATAAGAACAGCATGCACTTACGTCCAGAACAGTGACATTTGGTGCAGTGGAATTGCTGATGATAGTCAGAACCGAACTCCTCAAATCTGAACGGCACACTCATAGTGACTTTGGTATTTTTGTAAGAACAGCATGCATTTAAGTTCAGAACAGTGACATTTATTTAGTTATGTTTGTTAAGCATATTCAGTTTTCAGTTGAGCTACGATTTCTTATAATATAATCGGATTCATGAGGAATTGAGGAAACTCCTCAAACCTTAACGTTATATGTATATTCATTTGTGTTGCCATCTAATAATTAAAGCATTAAAAGCAGTTTTAAAAAATACTTACACATTTCTACATAATCCAACATTCGCAAGTAGCTTTCACCAGAACCCAAAAGGCGACGGTTTTTTTTTCTTAAAAATTATGTAACCCCCCACTTCCCTAAAATGGACCGTGGAAGTTTGTAAGGAGCATTCCCCAATTTTCGTATTTAACGCGAGCGAAGCCGCGCGCAAAAGCTAGTTACCTATAAGTAATACAGTAGTTGCAACCTCGCACAATACCCTGTCAGCTCACGGGTACCCTTAGGGCGTTTATCCAGCGGCTTCGCAACAGCTATGAGCAGCTTCCGCGCGATTTTGAAACGGCGTTGTGCAACGCGTGGACAAAGGCCTTATTCCCAATGCTGACACGTGCACACATACACTAAACTTGTAAGCAATGAAAACGGGGTACGCTGTATGAAATAGGGCGTAATAAAGGAGCAGCCATACTTTGCATAGTGACGTTTGAGACCGTAATGAACAACCTTTATTATTGGAGCAATATAGCTGTTCCATAGATATGAGCGGTATCATGTCAGTCGGAATCGGAATGTATGGAACAGACTTTTTTTTTCGCAATTTCGCGAAGGTTTTGGTAAGGGGAATTATAAAAATTCCGAAAGGGGAATCTTGATATAATGGAAATAATGGTGATTTTTAGACGACTTTCGGAATTACCAAAGGTATTAAAAAAGGTACCTACGTAACCTACTTGCTTACTAATAAATTTTCTTGTTAATAAATAGACATATTTTCACTCAGTACCTTTTCATACTTTCTATGCACTTTATTCTGCAACTGACTATACCAGGTACCTACCTACTAACAATTTACATTCCGATGTACAGCTTGGCAAAAAAAGTAATAGAGGAACTATATTTTTTAATCATAGCAACACTTACTGAACTCTTACAAAAGTGACTCAATAGTCGCCACATGCAAAAACGGTTCAGGTGCGACAATCACTGGCCAGTTTATAATATAAAAAAAAAAACAGACGATGGCACCTTTATTATTTTCTACTATTTCTTGCCAAGCGGTAAGGCTAATTCTCCTACTGCCTATATTTCCTTTTTAATACTTTCCTTACCCTTTTCCTTGGTGTTGGTCTGTAGGCGTTCTGGCGATATGTGGAAGCACAAGAGGACACTCCACGGTGTCCAGGCTACCGGGGAGGCAGAGCTGAAGAGCTAAGAGATATTCATATACAAACTTATATTAGGTAATACCTGTGCCAAAATAATCTATCAATTTCCACCAGGCGAATAGTCTGCTTCTTTCCCTCCTATATCATAAAACAATCCGTTTATCAGGTTTCTCCCTCGCACACTACCCTAGATAACGTTTTTAATTTGGCATCAGTAAGATTATTTTGACTCAGGTTAAGGCCGGTCCAGGCGGAGTGATCAGATCGGCTCATTTGATCCATAAAATAATTGCGTCAATCTGATCTATTCCACACATACAGTAACAACTCTGGTTGACTGGGCGTAAAATGTCCAGTGAGTCTAGTCTGGGCTGGCCTTTAGTCCAAGCGCGGATCCAGCTTCGGGCCCAGGAGTTGGGGGTCACGTGGTCTATTTGTATGGCCAACCTAGGCTCCAGGGGAGGGGGGGGGGGGTCCCTGGATCCGCGCATGCTTTAGTCGTATATGTAGTAAGTTAATTATAAACTTTCAGTATTTTTGTCCTAATTTATGATCTCATGTTTAGTTTGTAGATTTTACATTAGGCCTTTTATAGTTGCCATGGATTTTAAAGTTATTATAGTTATTTTTAAAAGTTTCGTTTCATTTGCTATGTTCCTTTATTTGAATTAGGTATTAACATAAAAAAATATTGCTTTATAGTTGATATTTCTTAGACTTTAGACACGCCGTATTTATTTTATGATTGTTTTTTGTTCGTTAGTGACATAATTTATTTTCTTGTATTTTATATTAATTTGATATTATTTTGTTTTTTATGTAGTGGCTAACAGTTTTCCATCGTATAAAATTTTCTCGTAAACGTTGGTATTGGTGCTTGCTCTGCCACATTTTACTATTGATAAAACTAAGAGGCTAAAAATATCAGACATAATCTATATTTAGAGGTAGAGCCTTTTAGGGCGTGTCAGATATATTCAACCCTGACGGAATTGAAATGGAATATATGTTATACTTTACTAAATATGTGATGTGAGTATACTTATAGCTGTAGATGTATTATATTATGTATAGGAATGTTGCTGTTAGCCTAGCGGTAAGTACGTGCGACTTTCGTTCCAGAGGTCGCGGGTTCGAACCCCGGCTTGCCCCAATGATTTTTTCGGAATTTATGTGTGGAATGTCATTTGATATTTGCCAGTCGCTTTTCGGTGAAGGAAAACATCGTGAGGAAACCGGACTACTTAATTCCAATTGATAAAGTCTAGTTTACCCTTCGGGGTGGAAGGTCAGATGGCAGTCGCTTTCGTGAAATACTGGGATAACACAAGGAGGATGATGATGAGGAATGTTGCTGTGTTATCTTCAAAACGGCTTGACAAAATCCAGTGCAATTATCTGTTAAGATAATGAGATTGCATGCTTAACTTAATCGTACAAACCTACCACAATTTAGTTGCTTATATATATATATATATATATATATATATATATATATATATATATGGCCTTAGCGTCTATTTCAGACGATTTATGGTGCAATGTCCGAAAGACATCGCTTTTGATGACTAAAGAGACCTGAGAGCGACACATTTTGCCACACATCTGACAAGGAAAGCTTCCAACCGATTGCGACGTTTCGCTATGGTGTCTTCTTTCCCTTTTGTCAGCAAGTGCCGCAAACCAGGTCTCATCGACGAACTTGCGACCATCTCCAACGCACTTTCGCCACTCCGTCCGCTTCTCCGCAAGCTTCTCCCAGTTTTGGTAGTTAAAATCGAGTTGCTTATATCACACTTTTAAAAGCGTATTCTTATCTTAAATGTCGGCAACGCACTTACAACTCCTCTGGTGTCGATGGGCAGCGGTAATCGCTTTACCACCAGACGATCCATCTGTTCTTTTGTTGTTTCGTATATTTTAAAAAATAATCTAGGAAAACCTTCCCTCTGAACAAACACCTAAACCTATTCATAAACTAATCAAATCTAGCACAGAACCCTTGAACGCACGGTATTTAAAACCGCTCTGGTACGTAAACAATAATAAAATAAAAGCCAAGTGAGCGTGATTCTTCTGATAAAACAATCGGTTTAGGTATTTCATGATCTCACCGGGGTTGGCCTGTCTCACACGCTTACGAGCCGATTCGAGAATATATTACTCTCGGCCTAGCCAAGTGACATTCGATGTCTATCGAAACGCAGTCTGGTTTTGTCACGCTGCTACAGAAAAGCGATAGGGCGAGCTAGCTCAATGCTGGCCTGGCCCCGTAGCCAAATGACATTTCTGCGACGCGAAACGAAAACGATACGCCGCGAAAGGTAATCTGGCTCTGTCGCGCCAATACGCAAGAGCGATAGAGATATATATCTACGAGCGTTTCGTTTCGTGAGCGTTTGTGCATTCGGCTACGCACGCTGGTATTTAAATGATAACCGACGTCAATCAGCTATCATTATTTATATTTCGCTCTTACTTACCAATTAGATATTGGCGAGTGCGAGAGGCACTACAACTAAATGATTCAAATATCATTCTGATGTAAATAAGCGTTATTTTGAATCGGCCTCTCTAATCTACTCGCAAACCATTTCTTTAACGAACAGCCAGTATAAGTTAGACCTATGAAACTGTATAATTTTTAGGAAACTAGGAGCAATCTGTACTGGATAAATCGCAAAAAGAAAACGTTTTTGAGAATAGATGATGACGCCTCGTGTAGCGTGGGATGCATTGTTCTTTGGATTTACGCTGCTAATCTTACGATTATATAATATTAATTTACTAAATATGAATTTTTATAACTTAAATTGCGTTAAACTGTCCAGTTGCCGTGCTTATTTTCCCTGTCTGTCGTTAGTTCAAGATTATTACACCGCCGAACTGATTTAGGTAGACGAATTTCGTTTTGAAGAAATTTTGTGGCATGTGGAAAAGCAGGATAAATAATATATAAAGACTTGAACACATCTAGGTACTAAGCCAATAAGCAATATTATGATTTGTGTAGGTAGGTAGTATGTACATCATATACATTACTTCAAGAATGTCTTATTCCACTTGGTCTACCACAAGCTCCAGTGATAAGAAGCACTGATATCAGACTTCGATTTAGATTCATTCGGTATCAAATAATACTTGCTGTTCTTGTACTGTAACTTACCATAAATTTAAAAGTGGAAAATGTCTGCCTTGGGTGAGACTTGAACTCACGGCCTCTGGATCGATACTCCAGCGCTCTGCCAACTGAGCCACCAAGACTTCAACCAAGCCAGCGAAATTTTTTATTTTTTTTATTTTTGATATGACTTGGAACTCCGGTTGCCGTTTAAGAAGTTTAACACTCTTACGGTAGATGTCGCTACGGGTCCCATTGACCTTAGTAGTGGAAAATTTCGCTGGCTTGGTTGAAGTCTTGGTGGCTCAGTTGGCAGAGCGCTGGAGTATCGATCCAGAGGCCGTGAGTTCAAGTCTCACCCAAGGCAGACATTTTCCACTTTTAAATTTATTCTAAGCCTAACGGCATCGATTGCAGACGTTTCTGCTAATCAGAAGTTAAAATGTAACTTACCAATCGGTTTACCGGCCAGGCGGCCACAGTCGGATGTATTTGTAAACCTGACACTTTTTGGTAATATTTTATTAGTAATTTAATTACCTAAGAGCAGATGTAAAGCGCAGTGCTAGAAGAGATCGCAGGGTAAGGGCAGCGGAGATAGCCCAACGAGCAGAACATGCAGCTAAAACGGGAAATATACGGGAGCTATACCGTGCTGGTAAGGAGTTATGTAACAAGCCACCAACAAACCGGCCCATAGAGGACAAAACGGGGAAGCTCCTTACCACACAGGAAGACCAAATGCGTCGGTGGCATGAACATTTCGCCGAAGTCTTCCATAATGCAGTCGAAGGTGACGGCAGCGAGAACGCAGCTGACGAAGGCGTAGCGGCTGTTCTAGACATTAGTGTCGAGATACCAAGCAAAGCCGAGATATCGAAGGCTATAAGAGCGCTCAGAAGTGGAAAAGCACCAGGTAACGACGGCATCCCAGTGGAAGCTTTGCAATCTAACGCTGAAGTTGTGGCTGATATATTATATCCCTTAGTCTCAGCTATATGGGAAGCTGAAGAAGTACCGGAAGAGTGGAAGGAAGGCTTACTAATAAAGCAGCCCAAAAAAGGTAACTTGTCCCAATGTTCCAATTGGAGAGGAATAAACCTGTTGCCCGTGTGTTCCAAGGTCCTCTGCAAGATACTGTTACACAGAATGATGGGTGCTGTCGATGGAACACTAAGAGACGAACAGAGTGGTTTTAGAGCAGGGCGGTCTTGCATCGACCAAATTAACGTTCTACGTATGATTTTGGAACAATGCAACGAAATGCGTAGCGAACTCTTCACTCTGTTTGTAGACTTCGAGAAAGCGTTCGACAGGGTCAAGTGGACAAGTATATGGCGCATACTTAGAAGAAGAGGTATACCAGACAAGATCATAACAATTATACACAATCTTTATAGGGGTTCCTCTTGTAGAGTGCTGCACAAAGGACAGCTGTCAGAACGTATACCTGTAACGGCCGGTGTGAAACAGGGATGTTTACTGTCTCCGTTGCTGTTCCTCATTGTTTTGGATGACGTGATGCGCAGAGTAACGAGCCAAGAGAGCAGAGGGCTGCCATGGGTCAATGGAAAAAGCCTCGAAGACATTGATTTTGCCGACGACCTATGTCTTTTCGCAACATCACGCGAACACCTTCAGTCCAAGACCGATGACCTAACCCGTTTCGCTGCAGAAGAAGGCTTACGCATAAATTGTTCGAAGACGAAGGACATGCGTCTTAATACCTTGGATGCAGCTCCAATAAATATAAGGGGTGAAGCAGTGGAACAGGTCAATCGTTTTACGTACCTAGGGAGCGTGGTCGATCCTTCAGGGGGAGCGGAGAGCGATGTTGAGACGCGCATCAACAAAGCGAGAGCAGCGTATGCCCAGCTGAAGCCTGTTTGGACGTCCACCGTAATAACTCGTGGTACTAAAATTAGAATGTTCAACTCTAACGTCAAGTCGGTCCTCTTGTACGGTTGCGAAACATGGCTTGTGAGGAAGGACATCACCAATCGGTTGCAGGTGTTTATTAACAAGTGTCTCCGGCGCATCTTGGGTATTTACTGGCCGACAACTATTTCAAACGCTAGATTGTGGCAGCTGACGGGACAAAAGCCCGTAGGCCAGGAAATACGCGCACGGAAGTGGCGATGGATAGGGCACGTGCTACGCAGAGCAGATAACCACCTGTCCAAACAGGGTCTCTGCTGGCAATCACCTGGCAGTAGACGGTCGGGACGGCCTTGTACCACGTGGAGGCGGTCAGTGGAAAAGGAGGCTGGCGCAAGTGGACTAGGCTGGAAGGATTTGGAAGCAGTCGCCCAGGATCGTGAAAAGTGGAAGATTCTTCTGAGAGCCCTATGTCCCTAGTGAGGGATAACAGGAATACATCATCATCATCATCATCAATTTAATTACCTATATCAAATTAATTTTGAGACCTCAATGCAACTGCGGTCTCATAGATCCTCATCTCCTACAGACCTACAGCATCCTTGATACAAGTAAAGTTTGGTGTTACAAGCGACATTAGAATATTTGATATTAACTGTTGATGTCACTTTATGGAGTTGACATTGCCGGATAGGTACTGAAAACTAGTTGCAGTTGCAGGAAAGGATCTTGTATGTTCGTTGGTAGGGTAAACTCGCCTCATTCGGTGACACGCCTAATTCGGTGAAACAACCAAAAATCGTCTTTCGAAATGGTGCTTCAAACTCAAAGCTTATATCACCGAATTAGGCGTGCCACCGAATGAGGCGAGTTTACCCTAGGTATACAAAAATAAAACCGCCTTCAAAAATAAGCGCGTTACAAAACACGGAGAAACTAAAAAGCAAAAAATAATAAACCTTTGAATTCAGATTTCTTATCGTATTGCAATAATCTAAACATCCAAATTATAAACAAATCAATTATTTTTGTGGTCGGTACCAGACCTGTTCGTCGCCTTGCTATTACCTGTTTGCCCCACCCAACCATACACAGGCTGGTACCGACTCCAAAAATAATTGATTTGTTTATAATTTGGATGTTTAGATTATTGCAATACGATAAGAAATCTGAATTCAAAGGTTTATTATTTTTTGCTTTTTAGTTTCTCCGTGTTTTGTAACGCGCTTATTTTTGAAGGCGGTTTTATTTTTTGTTAAAAAGTTAATTTATTTGTTGATTTTTAGTGGTTCCTAGTGATATTATATGTATCAGTCCGAATATATGTACAGTAGTGAAAGAATTATCCTTTAACTCCTAACCATTGAGGAGTTGACCTTCCATCATCAGCTCAGCCACATAAAATTACTACCGTCAGGCGTAAATACTGGTGTAGGTACCTTTGAAAAATACACTAAAAACATTACATGTGCCTATAACATTTGAAGAGTTCCCTCGATTTCTCCAAGATCCCATCATCAGACCCTGACTTGGTGCCAATGGGACCATCTCGGGGTTATACCCGTTCGATCAAAAAAAAAATTTTGAAAATCGGTCCACGATTCTCGGAGATATCGAGTAACATACATACAAAAAAAAAATAAAAAAAAAAAACATTCAGTCGAATTGAGAACCTCCTCCTTTTTTGAAGTCGGTTAAAAAGTAGGTAATGTATGCGTTTGAAATATCTGCACAGTTATTTTCATTGATTCCACAAAAAAAGTAACCAAAAGGCTGTGGATTAAATGGAAAGGTTTTTTTATACGTAACTGTTCACACAGGTTTCGTTAATTCGTTATTTGATCAATAAAGTGCTCCGGGCGCCGTCCGCTGCTGACAGCAAAATAAAACTCGCAGGTTCTTCAACAGTAAATATTTATTATAAAAATTGCTCTTATAGCGACATTTCTGTTTTTATAATATATATAATTTTTATGTTCATTCTTTGTGCCATTGTTTCACAAAATTATTCCTGTTCTTGTTATTTCCGACACAACAGCTTAAACAATAATATATTACAATTATATATCATACATTAGACAACCCGCGAAACGCGTTTTGAACAACTCTCAACTTGAGGAACAATTCAACAATTCGATGTGCAATATCAGTTTATTCAATACGGTTTCACAATTCTCTAATGGGAGTATTCTTTCTAAAATATCTATACACAAACGTCTCAATAAAAAATCCTGTCATTTTTGGTAACCAATGGCAATGAAAAACGCTAAGGATCCACATTCACGTGTATTTATATTACGTATGATGTTGCGAAGATTTCTTTGAAAACATCGCAAGGAAGAGAAGACACGAGAAGTACGATCATCAACGTCATATAACAATTATTGCTGAGTCACAACTAGTACCCGATGCGCTCGCGCGCTCGGCTTATGGCAAATGAGAACAAACCGTCGCGTCCGGGGCACAAGGCGGTCGGCCGCGGACCTGCTAGGGTCACTCTCATCTCATACTCTACGTGTCTTTTCACATCGATATGCAATAACAGTAAGTATCGATATTCATTGTCGATGAAACTGACCATAGCAGGCTCACTGGGGAAGACTTTTGAGTGCCAGCATCAAACGGTTCGAGCTATGAGTATTCCAGAGGCTACGTTCTAGTGGCGTTGTGCCCCTGACGCGACACTTAACACAGAAGTACTTAGTAGACAGGAAAAGTACAACAAAAGCCTTTCTTTGCATTGAGCATCATTTTCACAATACTTAACAATTAGATGTATACAATATTGGTGACTATTTTAAAGAAAATGACAGGATGACATGGTAGTTCGTACTGTTACATTTATTGGGAGTACCAAATTCGTTTGATGCTTTAACACAGTTTGTAATATGATTGTTCAAATATGATTACAAAATTATGGTCAAGAGAAACATATTCCAGATGACTATTTATTAAGTACCTTCCAAAATCGTACAAGTACATGCGACACAAATACATAAAGTTCAGAATTCCTTATACATACTCTGCGTAGTCCATAAATATTAGGCATAGGTCAGAACATGGCAGTTCGCCGCCAAGTTAACTTACTTAAGTAAACCATCACAACCATACGGACACGTTTAACAAAATATCATTTAAAAGTAAACTCAAAAATAACAGTTTGAGCTGAATGAAATATCCAGTGCGTCCAGGGTTTAGAACCCATTATATCTAGAATATTGTTCACATCTGTACTGGCAATTTGTGACATCTTACTTGATACAGTGTAGCGGTAGAGAAGATGTACTGGACAGAATAGGAGGTGTATGTTACAACACTCCGCGGGCAGTGGCCATCCGCGTCATATTAAATTATTATTTTACACATATATACAACGGCCGCGTCGCGCGCCTAATGCCCAACTCCGTATATTATGTACACTAAATTTAAGAACATAGAGTTTTCTCTCATTAGCTACCGAATCACAATTCAAATATTTGAGTAATTGACAACGGTGGACAACACGCGCCGGGGCACTAAATGCATTTACTCTATTGAAATTTGTACTTTGCTCTATTTATGTTGTGTTGGGTATCTTGGTCCGTGCAGTCCCGTACCGGGCAGGGTGGTGCCGCGAGAAGTGTGCCATTAGTTCCGTTTAAAGAGCTCTCTGCATTTTATTTTGTATTTGTTCAATTCAGCACAGAACTTCTCCAAACAAGTTAATCGACCACTAATCCTTGCAGCACCTTTGAGTCTCTGCCCTCGACGCACGTTAGCTACATCCCGATTCTATTAAATGCTGAGTGAAATGTGAGTATGCCAGATATATTGTCAGGTAATGGTAAATTTTCACATAACACTGTGGTAATCTTGTCGGCTTTAATAGAACAGGACAGCTGGACTTGCTAATGCTATTAGTCACCACAGGGAGCGCCTCTGTCCCTGCGCCGGCGGTCGCACGACATGTCTCGTCGACCGGCCGGAGCAGGGACCCGAATATCGCTGACGGGTGTCTTTCCCATTGTAACATTGAATTATCCAATAATACCGATGCGCGCGTCTATTTCAGTGTCTTTTCCTCTGAATTCTACATTGTCTATTACCAATGAATTGAACCTACTTTATAATCGGACGCCCTCTACCGAACGACGGTTTGACACTAAAATTAAATCACTTGCAGCTTCGCGTGTAGATCGCCAGATTACTTTTATCTATGTTATAGTTATGGAGAAATAGGAACTGTTTTTCAATGTTTAAAATAGTTAATAGTTATGGTCACTTATTCGATGAGAACGTCACTACTTGTTTGCCGATCAAGTTCGCGGTCGTTCACTAGAGGGCGTCCGAAGTATGGACAGAGCTTTATGTTATGCAATTCCGATTTAAGGATCATTGTTGTGAGTAGAAAAACAAGGTGTCCTGTTCACCGCCAGCCCACGTAAGGGGTCAGACCCAATCAGGTAATGCGCGATCCTGCTGAAGCGTAATTTTCACAATTCTCAGCTGGTAAGGCTATTTAATTGACACCCAGTTGCTGTCACAAGAAACTGTGGATGCGATACTGATGTAAGTCCAGCAGTTTTAAGTACATACTTATATAAGATTTGTTCGTCTCGGTAAATGTAGCCAATCGTCGCATACGTCAGCAGTTCTAGCGTATTACTCGCGTTCGGCACATGCCCACACGGCTCGGCACGAGGAAGCGAGTCTTCCTCAATGACTATAGCGAGCCGGCTATGGCGGTCTGGAGTCAGGGAGGCAGCCAGTATGTAGCGTCCTCAACATGTCTGCACAAATGTCGAGGGGACGGAGGACTCGCTCCCGCGCGCATGTGCCCTTATAACACAACAGAACTCAGTCACGCTCGTTGTACGGATGCATTATTGAAAATATCAAGACAGAAATAATTTCAACCTATTACTTTACCCTTTCAACGAAATAATAAATATAGCATTTTACCTAATAATTACACAATAATTTCAACAAAAAATTTAAACACCCGAGTTTTAATTTAAACGATCATAACGTCATTAGCTAAGTCACTTCAGTTTCGGTTTGGAATTCACTTAAAGAAATAAAACTATCAAAAATAACTCGGCTCGCATAAAAGTCCTGCGTCACGTCCGAAGCTAGCACCTTCCCTTTTGCAATTATATAATACTAACTACTGACTGCGTGTATGCGTCGCGTCGGCGTCGCTTCGTGGTGAGGAGCCAGGAGGCACCGGGCCGGCCTGGACCGACTAGAAGAGCCGCGCGGCCGCAGCGGCGCGGGCGCGGGGCGCATGCGCGGGCGCGGCAGCCGCGCGGCCGCGCTCACCTCGCCGCGCGCGCCGCCCTCGTCGCCGCCGCCGCCGCGGCCGTATCACAGGCGCTCACGGGGGCGCGGGCCACTCCTGCCCGCGCGCCGTGCACTAACTCGTCGGCACCAGCAGCCGCACGAAGCTGTCCTCGCTCCAGCCCCAGTCGTCGGGCCACGCGTCCTCGGGGGGGTCGAGCGCCGACCGGGACGACAGGCTCAGCACCGAGCCCCAGTCGATGGTGCGCTGCTCCTCGTCGCCGTAGCCGGAGTCGCGGTCCGGCGGCGGCGGGGAGGGGAAGGGCGTCGCGCGCCCGGCGGCCGGGTCCCGCGCGCCCAGCAGCTCGCAGCGCGCCGCGCCGCCGGGCATGCACGCCGGCTCGAAGGGCGCTTCCTCGACGCTCTCGCGCTCCATCTCGCGCTCGATGCCGCGCAGCGTGTTGCACACGAGCACCGACCGCCGCAGCGAGGGGTCCGCCGTCTGGCGGAAGCGCGCCAGTTTGAGCGCGCACAGGTTCATCATCTTGAGCCGCCGCTCCCGGTAGCAGCGCCGGGAGGCGCAGCGGCCGGCCGCGCGGCCGTCGCAGCAGGCGCGCGCCGCGGCGCCGCCCAGCTCGAGGTAGGACTTGCCGTTCTCGGCGCGGATGGTGTCGTGCGCGCCGCACCAGCCGCCGCACCAGCGCCGGCGGCAGGCGCGCCGCTCCTCGTCCTCGCGCCAGCAGTCCCCGCCGCCGGCGCCGGCGGCCACCGCCTCTAGCCTCGCTATCGAGTCCTCCCAGCGCGCGACCTTGCCGCCGCCCTCGCACGGGGAGCCGCCGCGCCGCTTGGCGCCGCACCCGCCGCCCGAGCCCTGCAAAACACCAAAGGCACACATTTAGGTACGAAACATTAAATTCCAAGTTACGCTAAGAGCGGACCGAGGTCGACGCGAGGTCACCTAATGCGAACCGACTGTTCGTGCCATTGTTCAAAACGCGAAGTTATAACAGTATGAAGGTGACTCAAAAATGAATTCCATCGACGACTCAAAAGAGATAATGTTGGGAGTAATAAGTTGACAATTGATTAGAGTATGGAACAATAAATTTAGAATATGAACAAAAGAGTTGTGAAGAATTTGGTTCAGCGAGTAGTGGCACAGCGATCGCGGCCGCGGCCCACGCGCCGTCGAAAGTACCGTAACCTGCTCCGCGCTCGCAGCGCTCCGCTCGAGCCATGAGAAATTATTACCAATAGCGTTTATTACCGCATGGGATACGAGAATGCAAAGTGCCTAGGTAATCAACAATTACGACTTTCAGGAACTGGAAATACTGTTACTAAACTAATAGAAATTATTTCTAATTTTCAATTTCAATAAATTTCAATTCAAACAATTCTAAATCAGTTTTGTCATGTTACTCGAGGACATTTAAGAAAACATAGTACGTATACGTTATAAAATACTAGAGGAAAATTACGTTTCATTTACATTATGGAACAAAATCTACACTTCCCGAAACGTTATATCAACTTGGTGATACTCTACTGACTCTACCCAAAACTCCATGTAATAAATCTTATTCGCAACAATATACCCTAAGTACCTACACTACGAAACATTCAGCAGAATTTTAAATAAGTCAATAGTTACACTGACAATAATTCATTCAAAGAGTAAATCAAATCCAATGCATTCCCACAAAAGTTCCAGCTAAATATTCTCTATTTTAAACGCAAGAACACGTTAAAAACGCATGGGACCGAAGAGTACGGCCGGGTACCGGGTACCTGGGGTCCCGGTCCCGCATTGTGCTCCGACCCTTCTCGTTTTTTTGGGGAACGCGCCCCTGCCGGCCAGGTACACCGTACCCGACTGCAGTACAACGCATTCTTTCTGCAGATTCTTACAAAAGGGACCTATTTTATGAACTCTTTTCTAGTGTTAAACTATTTTTATTCAAGCTAAGGGTCTTTGGACTTCTTTTAGAAATTTGATGTCTATTTTTCTGCGCAACTTTGGCAGTTACCTAGAGTAAACAATAATTATAAACAGTTAATGCCAAAGGATACAATAATTATTTTAACCTGTTTAATGATTGTTAAGCATAAAATACACCATGTTTACTGGAGAGCTATAAAAATAATTAAGCTGCATCAGCATTTCATTGTTATTATATTTAGGTATAAATAAACTTTTTTAAGTACATATAACGAAAAGGATGAGCCGACATATAAAAGTCTGCGTTTGAAACTTGAAATACTGGCAAGTATCATAGCAGCTGCAGCTCATAACGACAGCCGAGCGACGGCGACGCAGTAATGCTACTTATTAGAGTGCGTCGTATACATTTCTAGTTTAACTAACAGCCTAAGGGGACTTCGCCGTGTTGCGAACCGATGAACACCGCGCGCGGCGGGATGGCCGACTGTGGCGAATAAATAAACGACTTGGTAAAAGTCAAAGTCCAGGAGGCGGCAGATGCTTGGGCACCTGCGCGACAATTACGAGGTGCCACACGCGCCTTCGCAACCCACTCATATATTACCTAGACGCATTTAACTTGCGAACATCTGATGACAGCGAAAGGTGTATACTCGATAGTCCCCAGCGAAAACTAACCGACAATATACCATTTATAGTTCGTGTTAATAATTATATAGAACATTTTTCCTGCTAGGCGAATCGCGTCAGAGCTGAAAGTTTACCCGCTCGGGCTGGAGCGCGAAGTGGGGTGAGGAATGCGGGACAAAGCAGTGCTAGGCGGCGCCGGCAGCGGCTGACTCAGCGGCCACTCATCGCAACGCTGCGAATAATCATTAACTCGGTCGCTTGCCTGCTTTGCGTCACCCCTTTATCGCAAGCGAACCGCTCCATTGTGCGCTCCGAGCGACCCTGTTAGCCGCAAAAATTTGACCGGCCACTACAAGCTTCAATATGCAGAAATAGAATATCTACATAATTCCACGGAGTTTATTCGCGGTATCACGCGCTCGGCGCTCGAGCCCGCAGTGTCATCGCATTGCCAGCGCTGGCAGTTGGCGCTCATGAAAATAAATTTAGTAAATGACGTTGGCGCGCAACGTTGCCGCTCCGCGCCCCTGGAACGCGGCTGCGCGCCGTTGCCGCTCCGTCCGCTCTTTCTAATCTTGTCGTAAAGTTCTTTTTCTGATGCGCAGCGCGTCGCTCGTTCTCTCCGCTAGAAACTTGGAAACGTCTGACGTTTATTTTATCGCTAGTCTCGGATATGCGGCGTTTTATAACCGTACCGTTGGCAATAGCGTAGAAGCGAGGAGTTACTGCTTATTTAAAATTACTGCCATAAAGAATTCTACCGTCCGGCTAAGATTTGATCGGCCGTGCGGTATGTCCACAGCGAGGCGGTAATCTGTGAGGAGGTAGGAAAAGTTCGGCGAGGCGAGTCGGGCCACAGTCGAACGGAGACTTTCTATGGCATTGTAGAGACAGAATAGATGGCGGGTCGGCCGGCATCGGCACGGCATTGCCTCACAGCGCACTGGCGGGGGAGGCGCTGGTGTGCGCGCACACACACACGCGCGCGCTAATAACATCGCATCGCAACGGCCGCTCTATCTAGCGCTACACTCGGCTACCTACGCGCGCCGTATTATAACCAACTCTATAAAATGGGGTAGAGCCGTGGGGTGATTCCAGCTCGCGTGGCGCTGATCGAGGGGTTGCAGCGCTTTGCATCCGACCTTACATTTCTTATTAAACTTTATAAAACGCGCCACAGAACATTTTAAACGGAATTTAGGTCATCCATATTTCTGTGCGCGCGCTCGGATCAAAGTCGTGGCCGCTACTGGAGAGTTGTAATATCGTCAAACAATCGCAGCCCTTTATCCGGCGTTCATTCATAAAATCGCATTAACCGTGAAGAATGTTTATTCCGCAATATCGAAATCGGACGCAGCGATCGGAATGACCGATTAACCATTAACGTCCACAATAGCGGAGGGCTGTTTCGATCGCTTTTGCATTCGCTATTGAGCGACCAGTTTAGCCTTTACTTTCCGTAGGTACAGTTGTGCGGCCGTTGAGGTCAGGATACACTAGCTAGTGTTTTCAGTAAGCATGGGGCATAGCCAGGACGGTTTCATTCACAGGCCTGTTATGGACCTGCTCGAGATGACACGCACGCACTTTGGCTTGGCTACAGGTGCTTCTTTATGAGATTTGAAAAAGCCGGTGCACCTGCTTTCATAATAATCATAATATCACAGTCATCACTCGTTGTTTTAGCCAGCTGTATTTTTTGTCAATTTTTACAGGCAAATTATCACACTGTTTTAAACGCAAATTAAATTGGTAGTATATTTTTTCTCCTAATGGGAATAGAAAATAAATCGACCAAACATAAACAAATTCTAAAGTCGGATCAAGCCAACTCAGCTCACAAAACTTCTATAAAAATATTCAATTATGCTAAAACTGATAGTTTAAAAAGAAGGCATAGACAGAAGAAGCTAACTTACTTAGATATGTATTTATTTACATGAACATGTTTACATAACAACATAAAATTATAAAATACTATAAGTAATAGAAATATACAATAAAGAAAATACATTAACTAAACTATGTACTAACTTAAAACTTAGATATAAATTCGTAGGTAAAATTTATTCATCAAATTATCAAAACCCTAACTAAATTTGGAAGTGTCACTCTAGTATAGAGACTAATATTGTTATGTAATTACTAGTAATCGGTAATACTACTACAAAATTAAATTATTTGATGGAAACGAGTTAAAGGAATTTGTAACGTAAATTTCAGTTGAAAATTAGTCAAATTTCAATTTGTCTGCTTAAAAAACTTACTTCTTTTACTTACTCTCCTTTACTCTAAGTACTAAAAATCGAGTACACTGTGATGAAACTGCTTCCGTGTTACAACTAGTAATAACTTAGATTCTCTAATTAGTAATTACCCAAGCCCCTAGAAATAACTGAACAACAAATAGTTCGACCTTATAAAGGTTTTGCCCAGTTCTGCGGGCGTAGCACATTAGTTGGATAAACTTTATCGCATCAGTACGTCCCTATGGCACTTATAAGTAGTGCGAAAAGGACGGCCTGACGTTATATCCTTTATCACGCGACCAAAACCTGCCTGAAACCACAGACCAACCCCTATAGACATCTATTACAAGACGACTCGCGGTTGCCAGCCTTCCTAGTATTTGCACTGATATAAGCGCGGGCGCTCGCCGTGCCCGATCAGTATCGACCAAGTAACAGACCCGAAAGCAGCGCGTGTTTTTCGCACAAAAAAATTGGAAAAGGGTATTTTGATGCCTTAAAGATGTCCACCTGTAGTGTGAAATGGTGTGGAAAGGTAACAAGAAGCTCAAATTTAAAAACAGACGGCATTACATTCCACAAATAAGTCATATTTATAATTTATTCAGAGCCGGCATAGGTCAACTTACATTGGCCACTTACGCGTCAGTAGAGGGACAGTCATACTTCTGTCCCTTTTCATCTGGCGCGACTGCCCGCCGTCCTTGAAACGGCCAATCACAGCGCGCTTAACACATTCCCCGCCCGCTCCTCGCACCCCAAACACTGGTCACTCGTATCGCGAACCAAATATACAAGACTGCCACTCTATAGGAGGTTCTCTGTGCCTGAAACCTAGATCAGCCTACCTCGGATAAGGCTATCTAGATGACGGCAGGCTTCGTCTAATTACAGCGAGAATTATTTGCATTTATCTGCCATAAAAGGAGCCGCTGGCCAGCGAAATAGCTCATCTTTGATTGGTATGATCATAGATTTACGCAGATCAGATCACTTATTTCCAGTGAGTTGCTAAATGATTTAGAGAAATGGTTTCTTGTTTATAATAATTTTATATTTCCGTGATAATTTATTGTCGAATCTTACATACTCGATTTATCTGTGTTTACGTATTTGTATTTCAATATTTATAACGTCAAAATCTTACATTTATTCACTAGAAAGTAATTCCTCGATATTTCTTTAAGTCCCAAAAACTCTAAAGACTAATTTGAAGTCTTATTTTATTCTAATATTGCACAAACGTCACTACCAACAGTACCAACGCAAATTTTATTTGATTCAATTAATGCACTGGCACGTTTTAAAAATAAATGAATCACAAAATCAGTATTAACCACTTTTTGTCCCCAAACTTTGCTGACTTTACGTCTACAAAACATACTGCAGAGACGAGAAATCTTACAAAATGTAGAGTAGTCAGGGAGCTCGAGTTACCACTTTATTGCAGTTCAGGCCAATTGAAACCTCGTCAATTAAACTAGGCATCATCTCGACTAGTCTAGAGTTCGTTTTTAGTGTCTAGTTCATAGAAGATGCTCTGTCAGTGTGTAAAAATATGGATGTACAAAAGTTTCTCAAAACCATGTCTTTATTTTAACACTTTCGAAACCGGGCTCTACGCGGCGCTACGACATTTTCGCTACATACGGGTTTCCCCATATAATCGGCTACGCTTCTACGAGCGGTGTGCCCGACAGTCGGGTTCTTGGTAGCGAAAGTGTTAACTTCTGATTAGCAGAAACGTCTGCAATCGATGCCACTAGGCTTAGAATAATCCATCCAGAGGCCGTGAGTTCAAGTCTCACCCAAGGCAGATATTTTCAGACAACGATATATACCACATCACACAAATAAATGCCCTTACCGGGATTTGAACCCGGGACCGCGGCGCAGCATTTTAAATTCATGTCTTTATTTATTTAAATTTAATTGCACAGTAAAGATTGTACAAAAGGCGACCTTAATGCCAGAAGGCATTGTCTATAACAGCTAACCTTTGGGCCAAATAGAGATCAATAAGAGCTAATAGAGACAAGAAATATAGCCAAGACGAGAGATTCTTATGTGGAATTAAGACACCAATATTTTTACACCTGACTATAAGTATAGTCTTATCTAGTCCTCATAGAAGATGTTGAAGAAATAAGAGGACATTAACGCTTGGTTTTATAGACTTTAGGAAACTTTTAATAAACTCCAATGCGGGTTTTTGCCGCGGCACGAAATGCCAGACGATCTGGGAAATCGAGACGTACTTCAACCTTATTACTTTGAGTTTCGTTTGCGAATGCCTTGAGATCGGAATTTTCATTAGTTCTTAAGAATATCTACACGTCTATGATGAACGTTAATGAAGGTAAGAAAAGGACATGTTGGTGCTTCATTTGATTCTTATAAAGAGGTGCACTTACTAACTATCTTAACCATTTGTCTAAATAAGAAAATGTGCCGTTTTCGATGAAAAGGGTATTTATTGTCGGTTAACATTAAGGCGATATTTCCATAAAACTTCAATTTGAAATCAACCTTATCGACAACCAACAACGTGGTATCTTTTAATTGAAAACGTCACAAATATTTCTTAAACACAATTATTAAACGTAATAGAACGTATGACCACTGTGGGTCACACAACGCACCAAAAAGCGCCAACGCTTACGAAACCAGAGAGTCAAGAACAGAACTCGCAGCTAGGGCTTGCAATATCGGACGATTTTCAATTCCGGAACTGGTTTTCGAGATTGGACTTCAATTCCGGAATTCCGGAACTAGTTCCGGAATTGAACAATTTTTTTTGGTTTGGTTTTCTGGTGGGTTTTTGATGAAATAATACAATTTTAAATTGAAATTTATTATAAATCGACGTTTAAGACAATAACTCCGTACCTGAAAGGCATATAACACTGAAATTTGCATTTTAGTAATTTTACAGGAAAGCCCATTTTGTGTCAAAATCGGTCTTGCAAGGTATTTCGAACTACAGTTAACGATAAAAACGAGGTTTTAGTGCCAGTTTTCTGGTAGTGGTCAACGTTAAAGTTATTTTTTTATCCATTGACCATCGAAATAATATAAAAGTAATAATTTACAAGAATGGCATAACGTCTTGTTCACATAACTGTAATAAAAGAAATATTTAATTACCTTTATCAGACTCGAGTAGGGACAAAAGATATCCAAGCTAGCCCAAAAAGACAGATTTTATGATTTATTCCTAGGTACATGTACACCTTAATTTTTTGTAAAAAAAATAAATCATTCTTTTCATATTCATAATTTTCCATACATTTGCTTCTCAAATCTTTCGATTTTGTGGTAAGTGGTAATAGACTTAGATAGAGTTTAGTAAAATATGCACACGTCTTTGTGAAAAGTGTATAAAGTAACTACGACGTTATGCTTGTGAATGAATGTAATACCAAATACTACGATTTGCGTCTGAACTTAAGACTTTATGCCTAAAATATTTAGTGCTATGAGAAAAGAAGTAAAATTTAGATTATTACTGAAATTTAAGTTCGATCTAATAAATTGAGCATAAATAACGCTAATAAAATAATAATGTACCTAATGTTATTTATTTATATTTAATTGTCCTTCAGTATTCGAGCATAACACTCAACTCCCGGCTAGTAATTTTAAATTATCACAAAACACAACTTTCTACAGCAAATATGTACTTTAAACTGATTATATATTTCACTTATTAGCTAAAACAATTGAGAGCAAAACCAGAAATAATATTAGCGGGTTAAACTACACTATCTCGCTCTAACTAGCCCTGGATGCAACCCTTTGGTCATAAAATAGGCACTACCTGAATCCGAGCAGTGTCTAACTTATGAATTTACATATCTTTTATAGACGCGGTGGTAGTTTTGTAAAATAATCAGGCTGATATTACACGTTTTCGTCCAAAAATATATCTTTTTTCAATTCCGGAATTTTCGAGATTATGTGTTTCAATTCCGGAACTGTAATATCGGAAAAAATGTCCGAAATTCCGGAATTTCGAGATTCCGGAATTCCGGAATGCAAGCCCTACTCGCAGCAGAAACCCTGAGCGGCATGGCACGCACATTTCCGTGAGCGGCGGCGAGGCCGCGCGCGCCTGTGTGCCGTGCGCACGCGCACGCGCTGCGCCTGTGTGCGCAAACCAGTCCCACATCCTGTTTGGTGGCCCGCCGCTCGCGCAGCTTCGTGCGAGCCGGAGAGCTTTTTATTTCACGCCTCTGGCCACTTACTGGGACTTTAATTCTTTCGGTGATGAGCGGAATTTTTATGTTTGTTTTAACACTTTTGGCATTACTGAACGCGTTATGAACGTAGCTCATGAATGTATTTAAGTTGGTAAGTAAAGAAGTTTATTCTCAAACTAAAGGCGTATTCAGTGTTAAAGTTAAAAAGTTAAACTTCATCCGAAATATGACCTAGACACATATAAACACTCGTATCTACATATTTATAACAGCGACATCAAGATCGTAGTAACTTTTTGCTTGTTTATTCTCGGTAGACAGTTGTATTCAGATGAGCGCGTACGTTTTTTCTCTTCATGTAATGCTGCGCTACTGATCTATTTGTTTACCGCTAACCCCGTTCAAAGGATTTTCAAGGTGACGGCGGACAAGTGGAACAAACAAAGCGTAGAAAAGCAAACAAAAGGAATCCCTCAGGAATGTGCACACAAAAAAGAGGGAATTCCCGAAACGCATTGTTTACAGTGCGCGGACGCGTGCGCGGTTGGCGTTATGCGCTTTTATTTTATGATCACCGACTTGCGACCACTCAATGCATTGAAAGGGAAAATTGTAGTTTTTGTCGGTAGAACGCGAGATGAGATGACGCACGCTTCCCCGAACCGCCTGCGAGCTGCGCCTGAGCGCGCCGCGTGGAATGTCGGCCGCCTCCACCAGATCCGCACATCCCTGATCAACACCAACATTCTTCTCTATTCAACTTCATAAGAGTTTTTCGCGAAAGGTGCCCGTATAAACCTCGGCGTCTAGAAGTTCTCAGAATGTACGAGCCGCGTTGCGAGAATTTCCGTAACATGAGGAACTAGCTCAGCTCAGCGAGCTATCGTGTCGATAAATGGGCAGTGCAGTTAGCGATTGATTAGGTGCCGACGCGACATAACGTGTGTCGCATGAACCGGTTCAAGGCACTGCGATTAACACTGACATTGCGGACGGGCGAGGCATAAATCACACGAGTGCGGGCCGGGGTAGAAGTTTACACCGCTACCGCTAGCTTTTAAGATAATAAATCAGGGCCGCGGGCGTACGCGAGCAGATTATGACGTCACCGGCACGTATCTCGGAGAATCCCCGGAAGAGAGCGAATAAAATAAAAATGTCACGTAGCGATCAGCTGTCGGGCGCGCGGCGTGACGGGCCGCGGCGATACGCATAACGACGCCGCAATAAAACTTATTTTTATGTTTTTCGCACACAATGGCCGCGCGAAGGTCGAGCTATCTAAATGGGTCAATACACTCGGCGTAGTACGAGCGCGAGCACGTGCTCCCGCGTTTGTAAATAGCGAGATATCGGCCGATTGTTGCAGTGATTAATGGGGGCGCGTAATGACTCTGCGGGCCCGCGCCGCCGCCGCCGCCGCCGGCGCCGAGCGCTAATGTGTTCATTCACCGTTCACAACTATTATTGTTGTCCGATGAAGATGGCTTGCATGCCCGCTGCGACATTAGGGCGGTCAGTGTCAAGGCTGCACTTGCTACGCTCACTGCTAATTGCTCCACTACAACTCGCTTTATTACAGTACGAAAAAGGACACGTCCTCCTTTCTAAGCGTTCGCATTTTGTGCTACGAAATATTTGCATCTGTGTCGTCATTTTAAAAGGACAAGTTTTGAAGCGTTCTAAGTACATATTGATAAGAGTGCAATATTTATGTAATAATCGGGATCAATAAATACGTGCTTACGTTTTAAAAACATGTTCCAAGTTGCTATTTTTGATAATTTTCTTCATTCATTAAAAGAAGACTTAAAAGTTCACCTATCAGTGTTTCATACTGGTAGGTATACATCTATAACCAGTGAGACGAATACTTATTGATAAATTTGAGAATTTCAAGAGAAGAAGCTCATGTAGAACGCTAGTCTCGTATCCAGCCCATCACGACGATATGGGCAGGTGCGGAGGTCGGCCGTTGGGCGATAAGCCGTTATCAATGGTGGATCTCCATACGAGCACGTGGCCACGACATCGCGCCCATTCACTATGAAGACGCCCGCCCCCACCCCCGGTGCATCCATGCAACAAGTTAGGCCACGTCCCGTCTTGTAAGGAGTTCCGGAACTCCGAGATGTATAGCGTGATTGAAGTTCGCCGGAATGCCGAGTCATTGACTCGAGGGTACGTCAACATTTACACCTCACTCTAAACTAAGCTACGTCTATGCAAGGATGAATATGTAGGTACAAAAGCTGGAAATAAAATTACGCTGATAAAAAAGGTAGTTGCTAAATCCCAAAGCCAGACAACCTAAAGCGTAATTTGAATACCCTGTAAAACATGGCATTTGAAACACATTTTCAGCATCGTGATGCCCAATTAAATATGTATGTGATTGAAAAACGCGTGTCCGGTAACGAGCGTGTACATAATTGGTGGGTGGGTGTCCCGGACTGACCCAGTTTCTCCCCGCCTGCCTCCTCGCCCGTACTAAATAACCTGCCCGAAAACGACACCTTAACAAAGGTCGTTCAACCGTCTGTGTCCCGCCACACGAGACGTCGCAAGCACTAACTCGCGTACTAGCGCTGTACCTAAACCTGCTCCACCCTGTACTGATATACTATGTGCTAAGCTGCATTGGCGTAATTACTAAGCTTAGCCATTCTTCTACTAAAAATCTATTCTAAAAGCATCAGAGCATTACTAAATACTAAGTATTTTTACCGAAGTTTAGACACAAACTTTTTGTTTTAGGTAACAAATAGAAAGCCTGCGAGCGAATAAATTTAATTGTTATAAGCCACGTTCGCCTGGCTGCCACCCCGCGAGGCGGGGGTGGCAGCGGCAGTGTTATATTTCTCCGAACTTGTGCTAAATTTCACTTTCTCTGAAGACGTTGTGCGTAGACTTAGCCCCCACTCACCCCCGCTCGCGCTAACAAACTTGGGACTTTTCTATCTTTTATTCTACAGTCTAGTACTTTTTCTACCTCTTTGATATGTACTAGGTACTCTAGTTTCAGCTCTACATAATTAAACAGATATCCGTAACGAAACTTGTATGCTTATTTTCAGGGAGCTACGTAAACATGCTCTTTTTTTTTGAAACAGCAGTGCAGCAAACATGTCTCTCCTGCTAGAACGCTTTTCACCCTCTGTGAGACGTCGTTATCTTAGCGAACCCTAACCGAGTAAAACATAAAAAACGTACGTCAAAAAAGTCCTTCCACTCACAAAAACTCCACCGCCTCCTCGCCTTCTGAAGTTATAAAACACTGAAAGCGGGGGTGGAGCGAGCGGCTTAAAACCTTATCGCTGCGGGGTAAAGTCTAAAGTGGGTCGGGTGGGGGCGCGCACACCGACGCCGGGCGCCTGAAAGGCGAGCACACGAGCTTGGAAGCTTTAGCAAAATGAAAGCCGACTCGCTCTTAATTCACCAGCACACGGCCACGCGTACATGGACGTCGATAGAGCGCCCCCGGCCGCCCCCGCCCCACGCGCCGGGCATAAATAAGGGGGGCGCCCGGGTTAACGAAGAGGGGCCGCCCCACCGCCCGCCGGGGGCTGCGGCGAAGGACGAATTAAGGAGATGAGAGAGCACACGCTCTCGAGCCGCGCCACCTCGCGCCAGGGAATTAAGGGAGCGATCGGAGCCGTGTCGCCTGCCAGCCGAGCCAGACCCACCCGCCGTCTAACTAAGCTAAAGAAAAAAACATTGCGAACAAGACTCCTACTCTAATTTGACATTTTTTATGCATGCCTTTGTTGTTAGGTTCACTCTCAACTTGAATAGAATCCTAGTTATTTATAATAAGTTTTGTGAGCTATGCATAGGAGAGGTTATAATCACTATAGTCGTAGCGCAGTCACAGTCACAGATGGATTTAGAACGAAACTTTACGTTAACATTAATTTTGAGTTTACCTCTGAAATCATAATCGAGTTGCCTACGAGCTATGTGACGTCACAACTGCGTTTTCGTAGCACATGACTCGGCACGCCACATAAATTACGAACTATATCCCTCTGGAGTTACGGTTCGTTTTTGGCAAATTCGGCGTCGCTCCTTTGTCTTGGTCGTTCGATACGAGGGAAAACGTTCTTTGATGTTCCAAGATAAGGTCGGATTTGTCGGGGCGGGGGTGTAATGCTCTCGGAGAGAGGGTGGGTATAAATTTTCCACGGGGGTAGACGGGGCGACGTCGCGCGAGGGCGCCGCTGAGTCACGGCGGCGGGCGGGCGCGGGCGCGGGGAGCGGGAGGGGTTCATATTGTAAGTATCTACCACTCACATGTCACAAAGTTTTCCCCGCATCGGGAAACTTTGTTAACGTCAACAGAGCACGTGGCCTTCACGCCGATATGATACTCCTTTCACGCATAATTGGCCGGGCGCGAAAACTTTGAAAAGTTTCGCGCTCTCAGATTTAAGGTGAAGAAAACTACCAATTTTGAAATGGTGCGACGTCGTATTGAAACAATGGATTTCTTCAGGTATGCGGTAAAGTCGATTGTGTCGCTGCTTATCAATTCGATACGATAGCCGAGCATTACTAGGCATAAAGCAGAGTGATAAATATAAAAGTTCTATAATATAATATTTAATTTATCTACACCACACAATGTACGACGATAAATTAAAAGAAAATCGCAAGTGCAAAGTATAACTCCGAATGAAAGATATCAAAGCGGACAGCGTAAATGTCGAAAGGCGAAGAAATGATTGTGTGCTATCAGTGGCTGAGCAATCGCAGCAGGCCGTCACCTTGGCGCGATAAGTGGTGATAAGACGCGATACCGCTCATATCAGAGTGTGTAACATACTGTTGAGGTACCGTGGCGATTAAATCGTTTAAGAACAAATGAATACGCCGAGTACTTAACATAACTAAGATAAGTGTACGTCATTTCTTCGTATAATAATTAATATTAATCTGACATATTGTGACCGGTCGCTACTGTGAGTTCAAAATACGATAGATACTAAGATAGTAAGAACGTCACGAAAAAAGTATGGAGACAAAGAACAGCGCCCCCAAACGGTTACTTACTAGGGTCAAAACAAAACATACAATTTCAGTAGCGTTCCCGTTACAGAATTTTAAACCTAACAGTATACACAGTTCCACACTGATGTTATTTCAGTTAAATATAGTTCCTCTGCTCAAGTCTCCCTTTATATTCTATATTTAGAGTTGAAAATAAGAGGTATTAAAGCCGCTGAAAATCATTACGAAGGGTAAAAAGTTAGAGGACGAAGGTTCAGAGGCACGGAACGTGCAGCGGCGGCCGCAAGCGCGCCCGCAATGGCAACCCGTCCATTTACATTATATACCGGGTGTATATACACTGTGAATATATAGGTGTATATCTGCGCCGCGGGGTGTGCCCGGTAAACTTGATAAAGCGCGGGAATTTTGCCGCGTAAAGTTTTAGTCGGCTGACACACGATGATGTGGCGGTTTACTACTTCGACTAACTTTTCGTGAGCATTGCAAGTTCTAAGTTGTTTTTTAAAGTGTTTTTAAAAATGTACCTACAGATTTTTGGAGAGGGATGCTATATACAAACACATAGAACAAAGAAAGGTATTACTTGCTTTAATACAAGACTTTTGCGCAATCTTTTAGGGTTGTGATTCGCAGAATATTAGTATGAAAGTTAAATCGTAAAAGCAGTTTCAGATTATGAGACTGCCTAAAGTATCTTCTTTGTCCCATTTCCTTACCCCAGCGAAATTCACAATGGTCAACTAAATGCAAAATTATGCTACAATTATGAAGCTCATAGTCGAAATTGCACCTATTCAGAGTCGCAAAAGTTTAGGAGCGGACCCGTCCACGTGAATAAATATTAACGCGGGTATTCCACAAATGAAATATTGTAGCGAGTCGGGCTGAATAGCGGAGAGGAGACAAAAGTCAGGGGCGACCCTTCCTGCAGCGGGGAAGGGCCCGCCGGAGGGAGCGCACAAAGACGGCCCCCGAATTCAGTAATGGGCTCCGTTAGTCTATTGCCAACTTGCAGATTAGGGCCCTTTCCAACTTTCCTATACGCTTTACAACCCTGCCTGATGAAAAGTTTCCAATCCGGGGCTGAATTGTTGATATTTAAATGGGAGTCCGAGTGGCGCTGGCGGGTCGAAGAATCGATATGAGTTAAGGTCAGCTCGAGGGCTGCTGGCGTGCTGCCGCTGCGGCGCGGCGTGCTGGTCGCGCGCTCTCTGCTGCTTTGCATAAGTAATGAGCCGCCGCCGCCCCGCACCCGCGCCGCCCCCGCGCTAGGCCTATCGATTGCGGCGGCGCGGCGCGAGGGCGGGCCGCATCGCCGTAATTGTCACACCGAGCTGAATTTCAATCTCGCCCCACAATATCACCCTTGCTTCTATAAAAATAAAACTCAATTTCAACCCGCCTCGGCTCTCTTATCGAATACCGAATGTGTTGATAGTCTGCTCTAAGTTTGGAGGCGGCTCGTAATAGAGCCTTCGAAGAGTCTATGACAGAGCTTAATTAGACAGGCGCACGATGCCAACAAATGGATTTTACTTGTTCGATGTTTCTGCGCGAATTAAAGTTGAATTTAATGTCGCTAAATAAGCCGAGCTATTTGCATTACCGGGCCGCTCCGTGTTGTTTGCACGCCCAGTTAGCGACGTGCTGCCGCGCTCGACCGCCTGATTCACCTCTCCACCTTACTCCTAGGCTCTGGACTAGCTGGAGCGTAGCAAATATACTCAATTATATCATTATAATCGAACGCTACGGCGCCCGTAGCGACGAGGGAGAGTCGTCGCTCGCGAGCATGCGAGGTACATGTAGAAAACAATTCCGTATAGTTTCGCGCGACAGAGCGTGCGACGTCGCACCGCATGTACGAGTATTAATAGTCTTCGTCTAGTCGGTCTGTTTTTTAGCGCGCCAACGACGAAAGTATGGAGAAAGTGGCGCGTTGACGTCACCCACACACGCGTGGCTTACGCCTCGGTCCGCTCTCCGCGCTGTGTTGCCCACACCGTAGCCTCCAGCGAGTTGCAACATTGCATGAGAAACCAGCGAGCGATACGAGCCGGCCCCTCTCGACACGTACCGTTACTCCGTTACCCAACAGAGTGACTCGGAAAAAAAATACGAAACACCGAAGACTGGCCTTCCCTTCTGTTCATAAATTTATACTTATACGGGCCGTGATGCGGGCTCTGTCACTTGTTGAGGCGGGGTATTTATGGGAGCCTAATGCCGACTGACTAAATGCGATCCCATTAAACGGACACCTGTTAGGATTTCTCGCCGACTCGAACAATGGGAGCGGAGCTCCTGAAAAGATTTTTTGTCGTTAATAAAAACTGGCTCGTGCCCGGACCGTCGCAAATATTGTATAATGATAACAAAAAGTTGTATTGCGGTATGACGTTTTTTCTAGACCCTAATCATTACGGTAGTTTATTACTTCATTCATAACTACGATACAATACGATCTTTATCTACGGTGGTTTATGAAATTAAAAGAAACGTCCTTTTAACAATGGAGGTTACCGTAGGGTTCGATGTCCGCGGGGCAATAAGCGAGTAACTAAACAGTCCCGATCAGCATGCGATGAGTATCGCCGTAGTGAGCAGTGGAGGATCAGCCCATAAGCAGTTCATTCATGTAATCAGTACGTGACTGTCATAAATCGAGGCGTCTAGTTCGGTGCCCCGTGCGGCTTGAAAGGTCGTAAGGACGTTTGAGGTTTAAGGCGGTGTGGTGTCGTCATGTCGTCAATGTTCGTTGCTAAGGGCATCTAACTCGAACCGAGAATAAAATACATATTATGAAATTTCGTATTGTTCCACAATGTTTAACGTTAACATCGTCTATAAAAAAAAAACTAAAAACTTTGACATTCAAATTGGTATTTTACAGGGTTCACTTTTAATTTTACGTAATATAAGTATGGAGTTTTAGTTAATAGTTTTAATATAAGTTAGGTCGTAAGGACGTTTGAGGTTTAAGGCGGTGTGGTGTCGTCAATGTTCGTTGCTAAGGGCATCTAACTCGAACCGAGAATAAAATATATGAAATTTCGTATTGTACCACAATGTTTAACGTTAACATCGTCTATAAAACTTAAAACTTTGACATTCAAATTGGTATTTTACAGGGTTCACTTTTAATTTTACGTAAAATAAGTAAGGAGTTTCAACACTTTCAACCCCCTTGATGCTCAGTGGTTTTGTGATTTCAGGGTACCATTTAAGGGTTAAATATAAGATATCATTGAGTTACGGAGACAATAATAGTAACATTTTTTAAATATATTTCAAGGAACTGTGACACCAGTTGTCAAGTTCTACTCGTCCTCTCCTTTTAATAAGTTTTCTGCAAGTTTCTACAACATTTCTACATCATCCAAGGTCGTCTCCACCACTCATCGCCTTAACGGCGCCTACGCCTATTCCCAACTGCGGCCCGCGGGCGCCCGCAGCGGCTATTAATTACATAAAGTACGAGATGAAAAGGAAAACGGCGATCAGCTGATCGTGTGATTGATCCACCCCGCCATTCACAAACCTGTTTAGTCCGTTAGCGTAAAAAAATGTTTACGATATCGAGTGTCAATTAAAATATTGGGCTCGGTTCAGTGGGATTTATTGGCTGGTCTGTGGCACGTGTTCACAGGTTTGTGTTCAACAGCTTGTAATGCAACTCGTACTTATGTGTAAAGTTACGGAAAGTTTAAAAAATCTTCTCTAAATCTCGAAATTTTAAGTAAAACCAATGCAGAGGGCAATTAAAAGCACACGAGTACAAAATGGTCTTCTGAAAAATTTTGAATAAAAAAATTTACCTCGGCACATTAGAACTAAAAATTTATACATAACAGTTTGTAATGCTGTGCATATATATATTTTGTTATACTTGCACAATTTAATAACTGACAATATTGCTTATGTCACGTACTTTATTTATACTGGATTGTAAGGAATCTGACGACACCACATACGTTATACCTACTCGTAATTTGCTTAAAAGACCTTTTTTATCAGTCGAATAAAAAGCTTCAACAGCCCCTTGGCAACCGGTATCAGTAGACAAGTGGATTCAGGCCAACTGATTATCGAACGTATCATTCAGAATGACGCACAGATTCGTCAAATCTAACCTCTAATGTCATGACAATACAATCCAACGACGACGACACGATCCTCTAAATCCCGAGTTCCTTTAAAAAGAACAAAATTAATTCGAATTTCGAACTACAACGTTCCAAATTCACTGTTCAAATAAGTCTGGGTCTTAGAATGATGCTCATATGTTTTTAGAAACAAACAAAAACAATGAATGACCTATATAACGCCGTCTCGTCTCGCACGCGACTGTTGAAAAAAGTGAAAAACGTATCTGAGGGGGTATATTTCTTTTTCATTGCCAAAAAACCTGTGAGTGGTGACGTCACAGGGGGTAGGGGGATTAGGAGGCGAGGGGCGGGCCCTCCAGCGATACCATGCGAACTCGATTCGAAAGGATGTCGCTTAATTTGATGTCGAATTTTGGAAAATATAGAAGGTATTTAAAGTTTAATAAAATAGAATGAAAACTCATAGAACGTAAGGCGGACTTATTTCAAAAAATCATACTGTGTCAGTGATAAAATCAGAGAGATTGTGGGTGTGGTAATAATGAAACTAAGCATACAACTTCAGATCTTATAGTCGTTACTAAAAATTACAACCCTAATTTATTTGTAAGCCAGAGTACCTAGAGGTAACTATGAGTTGTAACTATGTTTGACATTTACAGAAACTTCAGATTAAATCTTTGAAGTTCATAAATTTAAACACATTAGGTTGTTAATTTTTCCAGATAAAATGTAAATACTGGGTACTTTCTAGGTATATATACAGATATCGTTGTGACAGTTTTACATAAATGAAATCAATAGTAAGTAGAAACATGATGTTTATTCAACAGCATAATTAGTCATTCCACACACGGATATCGCATATGAACCTTTAAAAAACTCGCGACATTGTAACAATAGAAAGTGCGAACGTGCGTTCCGCGAGAATCGAGCCACCCTGATTAGGCCGCGAGTATAGCGCGGCGATGGAATCGCGGAGTGAGCCGCCCCTGGTAGAAACAAGTACAGCTGTTTACTCATTTCGAGTTTAATTCGGGTAGTCATGAATACATAGTAGAGATCAAAGGATGGAAAGGGGAGCCCCCACCACCCGATAGGGAAAAATGTCGGAACCAACATACAAACCACTACATTTGCAGTAATTAGCAATAGCAAAAAACCTATAAATTTTACTACTATGATTGCTACAAATTTGAATATCGTCGATTGATAGATGTATCAAAACGGCACGTCGTTTGAAGTATTTAAGTAAACGGTGATAAAATTCGACTTTTCTAGGTTTTGGATAGTAGCTAGGTAATTTTCAATTTAAAATGTAATGATCTAATGATTACCTACGTAGTAGGTACTTCGTGTTCAGAGAAAATTCTTTAAAATGTAAAACTGATAATTTTATGATGTGGTAATCATTTCATAAAACTATCGTTTGGTCATATTCATATTCTTTTTTGTTATCTAAGTTTCGTGACGCATTGGTTTTACTGTAATGTCATGTAAACATGTTTTTACTAATAAATAAATAAATAATATTCATCAAAAAGTCGCCGCAGTCTAGGGGCCGATTTTGGAATCTCGGCCATTCGATTTCGTGAAATTCGTTCAATAATATCTCCACTACTAGCGATTTAAATTCTACTAACAGAATCGAAAACGAGTGGTCATTACCACTAGTTGTAAAATTACTAGCCACTTTTCTTCAAAAATAGCTTTACGTCGTTTTCCACAGACTTTCTAACGGCGAATTCGTGCGTTCGAAATTCAAAAATCGATCCCCTAATCGTTCTAAAACTGGCAATTCATAATTTAAATGCTAATCTGCTACGACATATCGATAACGTCATCCAATCTATAATTAGAAAATGTAAACAAAAACTATAAATAAGTACATACAAATGATAACGAAGAAAACAGAGCGCGCCTCCCCGCTGATTACAGCGCTCCGAAATAGGAATGAATTTTTAATGAACCCCCCGCGCGGCCCGGGCGGGCGGTACGCACTTAGGAGATTAGTCCCGGGAGCCAGCTAGTTAGCTGGCGGACTCTTGCGCATTTTAGGGTTAGGGTATATCGGTGAATTTGGTTAAATTAGTGCTTGGATAAATGGTGCGCTGTTTGGATAGCAGAAAAAATATAGCATTCAATGAAAACTTTGTCGTTTGAGATTTCTATTTTTTGTGAAAATTTTCGAAGATATCATTTTTGATAGCTCGGCATCTAAATGTAATGATTTAAGACAAAATTTAACTTCGCAAAGTTATCAAAAAAATCAATAAGTTGCCAAATGAAGGTAGGTATACCTACTACCTACTACTTTTAATAATCACTATGATTTTACCATTTCATTCAGAATAAGGGGATAAAATTGAGATTTTTGATAGAAGTACATATATCTAGATCGTTTAGTAAAAATATACATCCAAAAAAGGTTCTCCCTATTCTTTGTTTACGCAATATTTTGTAACATTTATTTTAGCCGCTGGGCGGGCTTATATATTGCGAAAATCGGGGAAAACAGGCCCAATTGTACTTTTTCCCGTTGTTTCTAAAATTAGGCACTCCCTCGGAAGCCTTAGCGCTGGAAAAATGTCGTAAAGTGTAGTTGCATCACCATTTTCGCAAATAACCAAGGTCGGACTACGCAACTAATGTAAAAATACCTCTATACACAGAATCTTTAATAAAACACATCGTATAAGTAGGTACGTTGTAATATCTAATAGTAAACGTAGTAACGAAAACAGCTGTTCAAACACTATTACATAATTAACAGCTGATAGTCATAATAGGTAATATTTTAATGTCAAAGCCAACCTTTGAAGATTAAATTTGAATTTATAATTCGTTATTGAATATTTGTAATACAAAGTGCAAACAGGTTTCCCGCGTCAAACACCGGAACAGGTAGCAGTCATAAAGATAAGACGTCGACCCGAACAATAATCGCATTTTATAGTGTAAACAAAGGCCAAAAGAATGTAAATGTTACGTAGGTCGTACGTCAGAGGGGCGCGGTGCGACGTCACGGGAAGTCCGCGGGTTCAATGCCGATCTATCGGCCATCAATCAGTCTGCGAGACGTCCCGCTCGTGTGATGCCGTTGCTATGCACGATCTCTTTATTCATGTAACATCTCGCTTTTCATGTTTATTTACATGCGATGCTTTAGTTTTAGTTATGTAACAGCTGATTTTATTAAAACGATTTGACAACATTACAATTTTTCATGTGAATCCTTTACGTTTCTTATACCCATTCTACGAAAAAAGCGCTGGTGGCCTAGCGGTAAGAGCGTGCGACTTTCAATCCGGAGGTCGCGGGGTCGAAACCCGGCTCGTACCAATGAGTTTTTCGGAACTTATGTGCGAAAGATCATTTGATATTTGCCAGTTTCAGGAAACCGGACTAATTCCAATAAGGCCTAGTTACCCTTTGGGTTGGAAGGTCAGATGGCAGTCGTTTTCGTAAAACTAGTGCGTACGCCAAATCTTTTGATTAGTTGTCACAGCGTACCCCAGGCTCCCATGAGCCGTGGCAAATGCCGGGATAACGCAAGGAGGATGGATACCCATTCTACGAATAAAATTGCTTGCTGAGGTATTCTCATACTTTAACTGAAATGTTACTTTTATTAACGTATTTTTTAGATAAAGGTAAAATTTTAGGACTAATTCCAAAATATGCACTTTTAAGCATCATTGACAGAAGTTAGTCCCTTAAATGCTACTTTTTAAAAACAGCTACGGACGAATTGCGTGTATTGCGACTAAACTGTCGTTACAACCGTGTGCCTAAATAAATCCAAGTTACAAGTACTTTAAGGGTGTGTAGGCTAGACTGCGACTAGACGGCAGTTGCAGCTATTTCTATCAAAGTCGTTTCCGTAAGTCGTTTGTATCGAACTAGCGGCAAGTTTGTTGCGTCAATAACAAATCGTTTCGAGTTCGTTGACGCGCGATGTTATCATTGTTTCCATTGATAGAGCCGATTTGAGAAAGTGTAATCTGTATCAGTATTGGCATCGGCGTGCGTGACTATCGGCCGCAGGTCGCAAGGCCGCCTCTGTTTACAAACTTCCGTCACGAGTTGTCACTCGGCTCCTCGGCACACGTGTCTACGCAAATAATAGTGAGCCCTCACCGCTGACATTGTCCCACTTAAACTCGACTGCCCGCCCGTCTAGACTTGAGATACGGCCGTTGATACGCTAACGCGTTGTTTTAAACTACGCCGATCGTCTCCGATTAACCAATATACATTACATCACAGATCGACGACACAATGTCGCCTCGTCTAGCGCATAACTGATTGGCAGATTGTTAAATAACGTGGCAATTTTCTACCGTCTGACCGTTGAACTCCGTGCGGAGCGTTAGAGAAAATCCGTATGCACGCACGAATGCGCCAAAGGTCTATGATAGATCACATAGAAGATTGTATTCTTAAATTTAGTAAAGCGTGCACCCTTGTGTAAGGGCGCGGGGTAGGGTGAATGCATTGGGGTGGCCCCCTCGCCCGCTGCAGTAGGCGCGTAGTAAGTGCAATAACGGGCAGTGAAAGTGTCGCGGGGTGCTTCAACCGTCAATGGGTGAAGACGTACTCCCTGCCCCCGCCGTCTTGTAAACTCGCAGCTAATAGTACGAGCGCCTTCCGAACTAACACACTTCCTCCCCAGACTTGGACTGGACGGCTGTAAAACGGTTTATCTCTCTGTGAATTTTTGTGCAGCTAAGATTCGTTATCGGTAACGGTGGTTGGCATGAAGAGACACTGCTCTTGAGTCGAGTGAGTGTGTGGTAGGCGCATCGGTGCACCGGCGGGCCGGCGGCGGCGGCGCCCCGATCGGAGTGAAACGTGGTAGATGAAGCGATCACACGTGAGCGACAACTGACAGGCGAGCGGAACGACGCCGTCATTATCTTACTCATGAATGAAACGGAACGTAAATTGAAACGTATCGCGTGCCATAATCCGCGCATTAATCTCACTCAAACGGCGATTGCGTAACGAGCACATACAAACGGCTCAAGTTCATTGATCCACTTAATGCGCGCTAAATGTGTCGCTGTCGAATGTCAAAACATTGTTACGCAAGTGTGCGTTGTTTCACGAAGTTCCGACCTGCCGCTTCCGATGCTACGTCACCATGTTTATTTATGAGCTTATGATTATAAAATGACGTTTACATCACTCTGATATCGTTGACCGGTTGCCGTATAATAATAGCATTCATTCACAATTCACGAGTGATTAATGCGCGGTATCTAGGAAACAGATTTGTAGTGGTAATAAACCATTATCATAGTAATTAGAATGAGATTTTACGCTACTACTCGCTCGTTGTAAATTGTTTATTTACGTTTGCTTGTCTGCAGCCCGGCTACATTACAAATGAGTTTTATCGTAAAAAGTAGATAAGCTTAAGTTTTTATTATTGTAGGTATTTCCCATGAAAGTTATTTATACACCGTGAATTTCAGTTACACCGACAATTGTATCATTTTATACTCGTAATAGATTTGCAAATGCAAACTATATTAATTCAATAAAAGCATTTCTATTCGTGGCATTGCTAATTATTTGAATGACAACTACTGGATTGGATAATCTTACCGACGTTGTTATTATTGTTGATATGAATATCTACCTAGTTATGCGAATAGGACCAGTACTAACATTATGTCTAGCGTAAACTTAAGACCGAGTCATTACTAGTAGATGCATTAATAGAGTTGCAAATGAACCGATTAAAATGACTTATATAGTAAGTTCACCCAGGCCTAGCGGGCCGAATAAAGTTACAATGTCTTGAAACTTGTCTCGACAAAGGTGCAAACAACTTAGGAACTCCCAAGAATACTTAGATACCTACGTAAACTTTCGCGATCTGAACTTGACCGTCAAAACAGAAAGATGGCAATAAAAACATCACTTACTTATACAATGACGCGGATTTACATAAATTATTGGCGTCGAGTCGTCTCGGCGTGTTTACCGAAAATATGCAGCGTTTCTGTTTACATAGGCCACGAAAGTGGTTTCATTGACTCTTATATTGTTTTGTGCGACGTAAATGGGTCGCGGGTCGCATCGGAATGGCATGGGATTTATGCGAAGACGGCCGCGTCGGCGTCGGCGGGACTTCATCTGTCAGCCGCGGACGGGATTCCGGGAAGAAGGATTTGCTACTTGGATTCGTAGAACCAACCTACGTTAACAACGGTTTTGATAGAACAGGCTGTGAAACTGTTAAGTAAACGTCATCATTTCAAATACATGATATGTCTATAAATTTTATAATATTATTTCACCAGTATGTGCTATCAAAATCGTTTCAAACTAGGTCCAACACTAGGAGATTTTGTGAAAACTTATGCCATCATTGAACTAAGTTTGAGATCACGTAAGATTCGTAAGAAGCAGTAGTATTATAACGGTATTGCTGTCCTTCAAGCAAGGTTCCATTCATTCATCCCTAGCTTGTCAGATACTATAAAGAATAACACAATACAACCGATTTAAAAATGCGCAACGAGAAAAATGGCACAAAGTAAATCCTTTTAAATAAACAAACAGGTGGTTGTCGCATCTCATCTCAATGCATCGGTAATAATAAAAATATAATGGTCCGCATTCAATTCGGGATACACCTGACATTTGAGACTTGAAACAGGTGTCGTCCATTCATAGGTGTCGACGCCCTATATTATTATAAGCGTTCAAGTTCATTGAGTCACACAATAGCCATATAATTGGTCGTTAGCGTGTATGTCAAAATACGGTTCATAATGGTTTACATAATTAGGTTCGTTAGCATAAGCGATTATTATGCGTGTCTTCGATGAGTATGGTTCTCGCGGCTATTTTATTACATTGCGAGCACGTGGTGTTGTTTACTACGGTGCTGTTACGATGCGAGATGACGTTTATTGCTCCGAATTAGGCACGTCGCTGAAAGTAACAGCTGATTACGGTAATTGTTACAATCGCCGTTTACTTTCCGTTGTCTCGCCTCTGTATAGGCGCTGTTTTGTTTTAAAAGGTCTGTAGACATGCTCTTTATACGTCTGTATACAACTGACTGAAAGGTCCTAAGATTCCGAAGCTTCAAAAATGCGTTCCTCGCTTAATTTACACGTTAGACCTTATTAGATATATAACATTACATTTTTCTAAATTTGGTATAGAAACGTCCAGAGAGTCATAATAGTTGTGCTCTTACCTATGTTTCCTCCTTCCATCCTTCATATATTTTTACAGGATCAGAGTATCTATCCTTATTATCATAGGAAACTCGACTGTACTTAAAATAAATAAAAAATACCATGCGCGAAATCAAGCATCAGATAAATATAATAAAAACATAGAAGTTATTTTTACATCCAATTTCTATTTAATAAGTCAGGTAGAAATATATAAAGTAACTGATTTGACCGTGACGTCACTCAATTCGATTTCATATTAATTCCATATTAGCAAGGCGTTGAAATTTTAATTCAAGTTTCAGTTAGAGCATCTTATTATCTTGATTTTTATAAGACTGGATTTTTGAAAACTAACTCACTAAATTAATTATGAATTTTTCTCTAATGCACATTTAGAAAAACTCACATATAGAGCTGAATTAGTCGATCTTATTTGTAAAATTTGGACAATTTTGAATACTAAAACAGGTAAATTTATAATTCGTATATCCTGTACTACAATCTTCTCAGACTACATTTTTTAACCCCCGACGCAAAAACGACGGGGTGTTATAAGTTTGACGTGTCTGTCTGTCTGTCTGTCTGTCTGTTTGTCTGTCTGTGTGTGTGTCTGTCTGTGGCACCGTAGCTCCCGAACGAGTGAACCGATTTCGATTTAGTTTTTTTTGTTTGAAAGCTGAGTTAGTCGGGAGTGTTCTTAGCCATGTTTCATGAAAATCGGTCCACTATGTCGCGGTCGGGGGTTTTTTCAAAATTTTAATTTTGTGGTTAGGTTATATTATAAGGGCAAGTAGCCTAATAAGGAGTGCAATCTGTTCTAATTATTTACCATGATCTGAATTGCTGATAGATGTGATACTAACCATAAACACAAAACAGTCCCAATTTCATTCTGCAGTTTTAGTTACAGAGCCAGTTATAAAACCGCTAGAAAAGTTTCAGTATGCAAGCACGTAGAACATGTGTACTGCAACAAGTCGCATTCTGCGATGCACCCTCAGCCTCCCCGTGAGTAGGTATATAGGCCTACACGACTCCCGGTTTCTGCATCTAAATAAATACACGCTGGCGTGTTTTTGGTCCAGTTTGCGAGTACGAACGGTGCGTTGTAAATATACATACACGATGGAGTGTTTTTGAGCCAGTTTGGGAATACGGACGTAGTGAATACACATACGTGCTGACGTGTATTTGAGCCAGTGTCGGACTTTGTAATGTACATGTGCATGCTGGCGTGTTTTTGAGCCAGTTTGGGAATACGGACGTAGTGAAACACATACATGCTGACGTGTTTTTGAGCCATTGTCGGAGTTTGTGTACATATGTATGCAGGCGTGTTTTTGAGCCAGTTTAGGAATACGGACTTCGTATTGTAATATACACACTGTCAGAATGACATGGTGTCTCAATCTTCAGCATTGAGGGAACGACTGAAGAAGAAGATACACGCGCTGACGAATTTTTGAGCCAGTTTGGGAATACGAACATTGTAATGAAGGTGCTAAGGTTCATTCACCTGTTTTATGATGAGTTACTCAAGTTGAATATTGTGATGGATGAAGTTGCGAAGTTTGAGTATGATTTTGTTGTTAATCATTAAGGTCATAAATGGAATCAAAGCTTAAACAACAATAAATGATATTATATTTACAATTTAGATTTGTATATGTTTGTTTTCTTGACTATTCTTTGTAGCAGTCTACGAAATATCAAATATGTGTTTATATAAGTGGTTTTAGTTTCGTAGTAGAATTAAAATAGATCCTAAGGCTGTGATGTCCGTAACTAGAAATATGTTTATATACTGGCCTATTAACTTAGAAAATTATATTTTAAAGTTTTTTTGTTCAGATGGTGATGGGTGGTTTGGTTAAATTAGTTTTTTAAGTAGGAAAATGTTTTAACAAAGCAGCAAAGATGATTTTATGACAATTTAAATTAATTTAAGTATGTATATTGAGTTTTAAAGGTTATGTTTAAAATTATATCCGATAAAACTAAAATTTTATAGTCAATCAATTAATGCCAGTCCCATTTTATTCATATGTTTCAAATTGGTCTCCATGAAAACATAACTAGATATGTACCTACTTTAGAAAACCTATCATAATTATTACTTGTTCATACTAATATTATAAATGGGAAAGTGTGTGTGTCTGTTTGTTTGTCCGTCTTTTACGGCAAAACGGAGCGACGAATTGACATGATTTTTTAAGCGGAGAAGTCGTGGGCAAAGCTAGTATTTTATAAAGAGAAAAAAGGGTCTAGACGAAGGATTTCTATTTTTAGAAACATTTTTGGCCGCCCGTTGAAATCTTTTTATTTTCGTAGCACTCGTAGCAGTTTTTCAATTTCATTTTGAATATATGTCGATCGGAAGATATTGATACTTGATAATAAATAAGGAGTGTTTTAATAAGTACTCTAAATGGAATGTTTATTTTAAATGTCAACATCATCAAACAGTGTATTTCATTCAAAATTCATTCTAAAAATATAAAATTAAGGGCTTAAAATTTGAATGTTGAAAAGTACTATAAAAAATCATTCTAGCTGGCTTAGAAATGGTGAACCATTATGGCAACGGCAATGCTAGTCCAACTTAAAATAGCAATCCTAATTTCATCTCAAAAATTCATGTATTTCATACGAAATCCATGGCCAAAGCTAAACTGGGATCGTTTGGAAGACTAGTACCCATTGGCGATCCCAGACTCGGAGTAAATCTCGCTAAGTGGCGCGGGGGCGGCTGGGCGGGCCGTCGCCTAGCAACCGACCCCGCCCGCCCCCGCTCACACATGATTGCGTTCACTACAAAATTCTTTATTAATTTTTAATTACTTATTGGTCAAAACATAGATTAGAGAGTTTAAGATTTCTAACTCTAAAGGCAAATTGTCCTTTTGTATGGACAGAAATATAATGTTAGAAATACCATAAGGACCCAAAGATGTTACTCCTAAGGTCCAATGTCCTCAAAGGCCAATATTAAATCGTTAAACGAGAAACAAAGTCTCCTAAGCCTCAATATCCTATAAAAACTATAACATTCAATTGTACCTATAATGGAAAAAAATAAGGTACCAAAGACATGGACCTCTAAAGTCCCAGTGTTCTTTTAAGATACTAAAACAAGGTCCCAAAATCATGAACCACCTTTGTCCCAATGTCCCTTTAAAAGGACAGTTTTAAATAGTACAATGGTACAACAGTTCCTAAATTAAATATTGCTGAATTTATTGCGGGAGGAGGTTGATATTACGATGTAAGTTTTAAAAAAATCGGTCCGCGTCCGAGCGAGTCGAGGCCCTGCAGCGAATGGTGATGTAGAAAGTAAACTCCGCTCTGTGGCTCGAGTAATTAATGTACGGCGCCAGCCGAGCTCGGCAAAAAACCCGCTCCGCCACAAAAACAGCGCGCGAGCGGGACGGCGCACCGCGCCCGAGCGGGACGGAGATACCCACGTATTCTCGCCACCCGACCGCGCCGCGCTCAGAATAATGCCGATTTAAAATACGAATGCGCCCTTCCATCACATGGCGTTTGACAGATCGCCGGAAACGACAACTGTCAGATTTGAAAAAAAGGCGCCATCGCTCCCGCCACAACTGTTCCCAGTTGTAAACTTTTCAATTATTTTGAAGAAACATAGAAAACACTTTGAAAATCCAAAAACCTATATGTACCTATTCTTGAGTTAGTTTAACAAGTTATGACATAAAAGTGAAGAATCTAAATTTAGAAACCATTCTTAAATTTAGAGAATAATGACAACTTGCATCAGTTCAAATATCATTCAGTGACAAAGTCACCTACCTCTGTAAATAAATACTAAAGTCACATTGAGGAATTTTCATTATTGTTTAAATATACTTTGCAATAGCTTAGAATGAGAAAAGTGAACGAATTACATAAACGAAACGAACCGCATGTTAAAAGCTCTAAAACACTTGAAATATAAAGTAAATTTCCCAAAAAGTTACCAAACATAAAAATATACTAAAGAATCACAAAAAGAACAACCAATTTAACGCATTAACATACAAGATAAGTCTACCCTCATTCAAAGACAACTCAGAGAACATTGGAAAGACCAAACGAACAAGGCTGATTTCAACAAGTTGAATTTATCACAGAACCATGACCGTAATCCTAAAAAGCAATGCGACGGCTTATATTAGACCCTTACCTGGAAATCACTCCACATTTTCATGGGGATACACCATAGTTCCGATATGAAAACATCACACGATCACGATAACAACTGTCAAAATGTAGTTTACGCCGTCACTTACACAACCGGGTAGGATGGAGGCCGATCGTAGACTGGTCGGGTCGCGGCGCCGAGCGCTCGGCGCGCCGCGGCCGCGAGCGCGCGGCGGCGCGGCGCTTACGGCCTTCTCGCACGCTCCGCGCTCGGGCGCGCTCGGCCGCCGTCGGCCGCGCTCGGCAGCGCCCACCTGCGACTTGCTTCCACGAACAACAAAACCGAGTCGACTGCGACTGGCGCGCCAGCCACAATGCCAGCCAAAGGATGCCTTGCCTGCTAGTTATACCAGTACCTACTTTGAGAAACCTGCAATGCTCTGTCCAATTAAGTATATTTCTATCCAACTATAATTAACACGGATTCCTAAAATAGAACAATCTAAATTGGTTGGTCGGATCGGACGAATGAACGTTGTATAAGATTTAAAACACAGTCAATACGTTCAAGTAAAACGGCATGTTGGTCGTATGCTTGGACTGGTTTGAAGTCGAGCTCGTCGAAAGCCCCTGAACGACACATAAAATGCTCAAGTTTATAGGGTTGATAACAGAAAGTGACAAATAAAAAAGCTTTCTGAACAAAGTTTTGAGTGCGCGCTACGCCGTAGCAGAAAGTTCGTAGCCGTAAAACTTCGTAGCGAGCGCGTAGCGTGAAAGTTTTGATTTCAACGATTTGCGGCGCGGAGAGGCCGCGAGCCCGCACTAGCGCGACCCGCGGCCGTTACCATAGAAACCTCTGGTTTTGACACGCGATCGACTACGCCGCTTTGTTCGCTATCCATCGACGTTCTCCCACGCTACTAATGCTCCGCTGTGCCTTTTGAAGCAGCAAAGTATATAAAATATTCCGATTACTTACAAAAATTATATAACGCATTCTTAGATTTATCTGTTCGTTCATCTCTCACGAGAGTGCGCCACTTGCTTGTGCTCCGACTACGCCCTTACCGTGTTACGTTTTGCAAATCATCCGCTGACAAAAGTGCCGTTAGTTATTCGCGTTCCATTTCGCGTGCGGTAGGAAGAGGTGAGGCGAGGCGCGCATTACCGCCAGCAGTGGGGCGGGTTCCGATCGATATTGTGGTATAGTGGTCGGAAAGCCCGAACCGAACCACACTTGAACTGTTTATCCTATTATCACCGTAGCACGTTGGTGTTGTTTGTTTAGAGCTGAAACCTCGGGGTGTACTGAAGGCAGGCAATACGTTGCCATTTTATAAATGGCTGGGTGACGCGCGGACACGTCGTTTTTGCGCTCTTACGCCAGATTTAATGAACATTTCCAAATTTAAATTTCTGTTAATTATTCGAATAACAATTAGAAAATAATTTGTTTCCTAATTGATATCAAGTTATTACTTTATAGACTGGACAGTCTAAATACGAGTTCTCCAATTTAATTTTAATTGCCTACTCTTCAAAGCTAGAGTAAGTAAGTAATTGTTTGTTCGTACTATTTTATTGTGATTTTTGATAAAATATTTTCAGTTTAAAATTGAACATGAACACACTATACTAGCTTTTGCCCGCGGCTTCGCTCGCGATAGAAAGAGACAAAAAGTAGCATATGTCACTCTCCATCCCTTCAACTACCTCCACTTAAAAATCACGTCAATTCGTCGCTCCGTTTTGCCGTGAATGACGGACAAACAAACAAACAGACACACACACTTTCCCATTTATAAATATTAGTATGAATAAACCTAATTACTTCCGCTACTAAATCCTTTTAACGCTTAAAAGAGTAAATCATTTAATCAGCAGTATCGCCACTTTTCTCTAAAATCAAATATAGCTTTTCATGCAAGGAAAACTATTAAATCAACAAAGAAACGAAGACCTTATTGGGTTGTGTATAATGTCTAAATCAGTCTGGCCATGGATGTATAAGTTAACAAGCAGTATTTACTCCAGTTTTTTTAATTTTCTAACGTTGATTCTTTCTGTACTTTGGCAACACTGTACATTTGTGTAGTTAATTGTAAATAAATACTTAAATACCTATTACGGTCGAGTTCACAGACATCTTTGTAAAGTTGCGTTTTCATTTAGTGTTCTGAACAGTTCAGGGGGGTTACCATGACGTGCTAAAGCCGTTCAGTTTAGGTTGAGAGAGAGGGACGGAGCTATGTAACTGCCATAGCTGTGTCCCTTTCTCTCAACCTAAACTGAACGTCTTTAGTACGTCATGGTAACCCCCGAGCGAGCATTCGTCCGTTCGTGCGCAGATGAACACTTGACTTTCATACATTTATCGGTACATGAACGATCGAATGCTCGCTCAGAAGTCTCAGAACTGGCCCCGTACCGAATGGCATTTCTGCGACGCGAAACGAAAACGAAACGCCGCGAAAGGTAGTCTGGCTCTGTCGCGCCAATACGCAAGAGCGATAGAGATAGGTAGCTGCAAAAGAGATATTATCGTGAGCGTTTCGTGAGCGTTTGTGCATTCGGCTACGCAAAGTGTTCAGAACACTAAAGCCTCCGCCACACATAAAGAGTTTTGATAGCGTAGCGTTAGCGGAGCGCAATGATATCGGTGCGCCGGACGAACGCTGGCGTTCCGCTCGCAATCCGCGCTCGTTAGTTCCCGCCGGCGTCCGCTGGGCGCAACGCCAGCGTTCGTCCGGCGCACCGCTATCATTGCGCTCTGCTGACGCTCCGCCTACGCTCTTAAAACGCGCATGTGTGGCCGAGCTTTAAGTGAAAACGCAGCTTAAGCCAACACGCCAAAAATATTAACTCATCTGACACGACAATGACAATAACGCCGTGTTGAATGATTGTGAATTCGAATTTAAGTACAAGTAGTAGGATCTATATTCTTTAACTTTAGGTATTTTAATAAATATAAACCCTCAAAATGACTCCTTAAACCAGTTGAGGGTAAAAATAATTACTTTTTATCAAATTCAGACCATACTGCAATTGAAAAAACCGGCCAAGAGCGTGTCGGGCCACGCTCAGTGTAGGGTTCCGTAGTTTTTCGTATTTTTCTCAAAAACTACTGAACCTATCAAGTTCAAAACAATTTTCCTAGAAAGTCTTTATAAAGTTCTACTTTTGTAATTTTTTTCATATTTTTTAATCATATGGTTCAAAAGTTAGAGGGGGGGGACGCACTTTTTTTTCCTTTAGAAGCGATTATTTCCGAAAATATTAATATTATCAAAAAACGATCTTAGTAAACCCTTATTCATTTTTAAATACCTATCCAACAATATATCACACGTTGGGGTTGGAATGTAAAAAAATATCAGCCCCCACTTTACATGTAGGGGGGGTACCCTAATAAAACATTTTTTTCCATTTTTTATTTTTGCACTTTGTTGGCGTGATTGATATACATATTGGTACAAAATTTCAGCTTTCTAGTGCTTACGGTTACTGAGATTATCCGCGGACGGACGGACGGACGGACGGACGGACGGACGGACGGACGGACGGACGGACAGACAGACATGGCGAAACTATAAGGGTTACTAGTTGACTACGGAACCCTAACAAAAAGATCATTCATTGAGAGGAGTAGACAAATTTATGCTGTTACAATGTTGAAAGTGTACAGTAATTACCTCTACATATTAAAATAAGTATGATTAAACGCAAATAAAAAGACATCTTGTTTTAGTAAATTGTCGACAGTAAAATTTTTCTTATTTTTATATTTTTTCGAGAATATTTTTTTCTGTTAGAGGACGACCGAGGTGTAAACCCACGATTTCAGAACGCCACCCACACATACAAAAGGCTAAAAATAAAAACTGTATTTTAACGCCGAGTGTGGAATTGAAAAACGAGCAAGTGAAAGGATTCTATAGTTGAACCACGAGCGAAGCGAGTGGTTCGAGAATAGAATCCTGAACTTGCGAGTTTTTTAACACACGAGAAGTAAATAAAATACATTTACACCCGAGTGTAACACAAAACTTTTCCCCTCACTATAGCGAGGAAACTACAACCCAAAAAATGCGTTTATCACTGCTTCCAGTAGTGCCACAGGGCCCACAGGTGGTAAATCATCTTTATTACTAGATTCACCTACTTTTATTAATTTCAAAGCAGTTAATTTGACTTTATCCAAGGTCAAATTACTTTACCCACTAGTGGATAAAATGCGTTTTTACCCGCTGGTATTAAAGGACAAAACACGTGTTTCCGAGCTAGTGAGGGGAAAAAATATTGAAAGACACCTATATACTGTGGAGCTGTATGAAAGTGTACTACCACGCGTTTTTAGGCCCCGTATGTTTGGGTTCTTCTCTGGGTGCTAGTGATGGGCTACATTGAAAGATAAAATTGGAATGCCTTCATTAATTTGTGCTTCCATGCCGGGGTGATGTTGGGGCGTGATCATGAATATAAAAAACTTTACGGTAATCATACTAAACAAATTTCCCGATAGGACTAACTAAGAATTCACAAATTAAAATATAATACATTAGTACGCCTTAAATTAGGTGAGACTTATGGGACGATGGGTAAATTTATTTTTTTACTATTCTCATATCGGTTCCATAATAACGCTTGTTGTAGGTACAGTCATCGACATAAAGAAGTGATGATTCTTATACCTTGTCGCCTTTAATCAATTTCAAACAAGATGTTAATGTGACAAGGTACAGCTACAAAAATCATCACATATTTATGCCGGTGACTGTACATATGTAATTTTTGATTCTAGTAAAGTAACTACGTAAGTAACCATTTGGAGGTCGTGTTCTCTTTCTCCATACGATGAATATCATGACGTTCATGATATTCTCGGTGCAGAGTCTCTTTTCATCATCGCAACGCTCGCCATCGACAGCGACAGGGCGATCATCCACACACCCCGTGTTGCAACTTAAATGGTCGCGCACCGTGTGGTTTCAGAGGAATTTCCTCCCACGAACGCTCCGGCTGTGGAATGAGCTCCCTGCCGAGGTATTCCCTATGAACTACAGTATGGAGTTCTTCAAAAAAGGAGAGTACAAGTTTCTAATGGGTCGGCAACGCGCATGTGACACCCCTTGAGTTGCAGGCGTCGCAGGTTACGGTGACCGTTTTCCATCAGGCGGGCCGTATACCTGTTTGCCACCAACGTGGTATTAAAAAAAAGAGTAAAATATGAGTTAGCTCATACTATGCTACACTATACGCGACGCAGGCCGCAGCACAACGCAACTTCAACAGCCGTAAACTTTCGCCCTTGACTTTACGTCAAGGTTCGAATTTTTACAAGTTACCAACTTGGATAGATGGCCTGTCGTTAGCTAGTAATGAAGACGTATTATGGCGTATTATATGTTGGCGTATGTTTTTGCTATGTTGGAATGTATGTGTTTGGCGGCCGCGAGTTGTTATGTCTTCTCGGCACGTTTGCAAACTTACGTTGAAGTTTTTTTTAAGTTTTTTATGTTTGAAAATGTTTGAATTTAGACATATGTAAAATAGGAGAATCTTGTGATTAAGTCCCACGGAAAATATGGATAAATACTTTTTTACCTGAAATAAATGAATTTTATTCGTTTTTTTTTTATTTTTAGGCATTTATTTCGTAAACATCAAAGCAGTGGACCTTCTTACTTGTTTTTATATTTAACTTTTTATTCTTTTTTTAACCCCCGACGCAAAAACGACGGGGTGTTATAAGTTTGACGTGTCTGTCTGTTTGTCTGTCTTTCTGTGTGTGTGTGTGTCTGTCTGTGGCATCGTAGCTCCCGAACGGATGAACCGATTAAGATTTAGTTTTTTTTTGTCTGAAGGCTGAGTTAGTCGGGTGTGTTCTTTGCCTGCATGTTTCATGAAAATCGGCCTACTATGTCGCGATCGCGGTTTTTTTCAAATTTTTAATTTTGTTGTCAGGCCCCGTAGCCGAATGGCATATCTCCGACGCCAAACGAAAGCGATACAATACGCAAGTCGCGATAGAGATAGATCGTTTCGGTTTTTTTCAAATTTTTAATTTTGTGGTCAGGTTATTTATTGTTGTTCTGATAATTTGGGTCCTCACAGCTCACACCTCATTTTTTTAGGTAAAATAAGTTTTCATCACATTTGCTGTTTAAAGGTCTCATTGCGTCTACTGAAGAATAATGTACTATTTTATTCCGAAGGGAGTAATGGATTTAGTTTTAAAAATTAATACAATCCGTACAATACCCCAGGCAAAGGATGTTTCAATCAACCAAGAATTTTTTTGCACAACTAAAATTTGATTATTAAGCTATAAAAAATATTATACGGTATGAAAAATGCATTTTATTTATGTTTTACAATTATTTCAGTGTATTTTACATTTATTTTGTAAATTTTACGTAGATAAATCGTTATAATTTGCAATCTGGCAGGAAATTATGACGGCCATCTCGATTTGAGCTTGATCGCGTTGCCATAGCAACGGGCAGTACAACATCGCCATTCATTGAAGGTTTTGCCTTATGATTTTTTTTTCTCTGTGTTTTCCTCTCAAATGTGATGAAAAATATTGTGTGTAACTCAGGAGGTAAGGATTTTGTAAACTCGTGTCTATAACTCTCTCCAGCCTGCGGCTGTCGCGAGTTATTAACACTCGTCGACAAAATTCCCCTTACCTCCCTTGTTGCACAATATACTGTATATACTATGATTACATGAACATAATATTTACAAAATTACTTATGTACATTAGAAACTAAGACTAAACTTAAAAGCTAGCTAATATCTAAATTAGGCCTCTTACCAAGGATGTTGGCGACATTGCCTCGCTGTACCTCGATGGTATTTTTAACGATGTTAATTTTTGTCGAATCGAATGAGACTTTTCTTTGGGTTGTTTTTTATCAAAGGCATTATTATGACTTTTTCACCTACTTTATTTATTTATTTAAACTTTCTCTACCAGTCAACCTTTGGGCAAAGCAGAGAAGATTGTAGGCGTACTTTCACGTAAATTATATGTATTCTTGATCCTGTTTGTTTGGAGGTGCTTTTCACCTAATTCATACCAGTAACTTTTCAGTACAGATAGTGTTTTTTGCCCGCACTAGTGCGCAAAGTGGTTTTAACACGCTTTTTTTTATTCCATCTGTACTGAAAAACGTCTTACGATACAGTGCGAAAACTTTCTTTGGTCGAGTTTTAATTTATCGGCACTTGTTTCTAACTTCCTTTTTTCCGCACTTGTATAGGAATATATTCTAAAAGATAAAAAAATACGTCAAAGATTTTGAAGATTCACTTTTATCTTACTTTGAAATTACCTCAAAGCGTTTTCAAGCATAGATGGCAAGCCAAAGAACTCCGATCAGACACTGCAATGCGTCTTGTAAAAAGTTGGGGTCGACTAGTTAGGGCCGCGCTCTCTAGGGGACGAGGGATTCCAAGTCTGCTAGCGGTTCATCATTTCAGTATTTTGGGTTTGAGCTGGTTTTAGAACTATGTAAACATACTTTTAAATGAAGTAAGGTACATCGGGACGATTAAAACTAGGGCGTAATTTTCAACTACTCGATTTTTTTCATATCTTACAATTTTTTCATTATTAAATAGACTGTCCACTGGTCATAGATATCACCAGTGTTTGGATCTGGATATTCTGGATCGCACGCAGTCGTAATTGTCCCGATGTACCTTATGTTTTGTATTGATATGTTTTTTTTAATATATTTTTACCTGGGCACAGGACAGGACAGACCTCGTTGGCGATGGCACGATAGGATAAGTAACTTGAACTGCTTTTTGAGAGAATGGCTTCATCATCCTCCTTGCGTTATCCCGGCATTTGCCACGGCTCACGGGAGCCTGGGGTAAACGAATCTAAGTTTTGGTGTGGGCACTAGTTTTACGAAAGCCCTCTGCTCTGACCTTCCAACTCAAAGGTAACTAGACCTTACTGGAATTAGTCCGGTTTCCTCACGATGTTTTCCTTCACCGAAAAGAATGAGAGAATGGCTTATTTGTTGATTATAGCCGGGACGAATGGAAGAAGACGGGGGGACTTTGAAATGGGGCAAAAAGGCTCGTAATAATAATAATCCTGGTTTCCATCCATTTCCATGAGGTTGTTGCTTCTCAATAATTCACTTTTAGTCTGTTGTTCCTTTCCTTACGCATCAAATATACATGCAAAATACAGAAAATACCATCGTCAAATGAGGAAATATTTATTCGCTCATTTAACGATGGGACTCGAAGAACACTCGGTTGGTGCGCAAAAGTACAGTGAGTTGCATAAATCCATGGTGAATTAGTCAATTAATTAATTCATAATTTCTCCATGCATTTCGCAGCTCACTGTAAAGCCTATCCAGAAATATAATTATGACTGCGCCATCTTGCGGAATTTCATTAGAACTATTTTCTTCATACTAAACTGAACTGTTACCCCATACGTCAGAATAACAGCGCCCTCCTGACAAAAGTCATATCGTCAGTACTTTAAAAAAATCTCGTATCTCACGCTGTTCCTCAAAGTTAAAACGCAGTAAGTCTATATGCATTCCATACATACTAACTACAATTTTCTTTTCATTGACAGACGAAGATACAAGTTTTTTTAAAAGTAGTGACGATATGTTTCTGGTCAGGTTTTATAATGCTTATACATAATCGTCAACCCAATCCACTTTTCTGTTTGTCGTCCTGGCTAAAACCTCATGTGTAAAGTAATTTCACAAATAAAGTAGGTACTAGTATTTAGCAGCCTTCCGCTAAAATTGTTATACAAAATTTTGGCCTACCTATACTCCGCTTTTTCTTAAGATTAGAATAATAACTGTCGATTTCACCTGTTTCGTCAAATATATCAGCCAACTCTGGAAAATATGTATAAGATGACTTGGAAGTTAGTTGTTTATGTTATGATTAAAAAGAAAGGAGTCAAGTATGTTACCTTTAAATTGTTTTCCTAAAAATCGCACGACGAAAATCGCACGACTTTACTCTTATTCTAAAACACGGAGTATAATCAGTCATTAAATTAATAAAAACAATATGTTTACAAGTTCCCGCTGTATACCTACGGCGCGGCCTGGTTCCCCGTAAGACGATACCACACTCGTCAGCAACTGCAGGCTCCGCGAAACGCTGCACCGCACTTATGCAACACTCACTGCCGATTTATTCGTTTAATCATTTTAATACTTGTACATCCAGATTTATAGCAGGGGCCCTTTTTAGAAGCTACAAGTTACAATTTACAAGTGGTAGGTAGTCAATGTTTAATATGACAAGTTGGAAAGAGACTTCCGCTTTTAACTTTTAGTTTTGAGAAATGGGCCACAGATCTGCTAATGACTATTTAGATATACATTAGCTAAAGACCTGTGGCCTACTGTGGAAACTACATAAGGATACGGGATAACTCTTAGTAATCATTCGGTTTTTTAGGTTTAGAATCATGGTAGAAGGCTATTGTAGTAAAGCCTGACCAAGTATAGGTATGACGACGCGCCATGTTTCGGAATTTCATTAAAACTATTTTCTTCATATATACAGAACTGGTGCCGAATCCGAATGGCATTTCTGCGACGCGAAACGAAAACGAAACGCCGCAAAATGTAGTCTGGCTCTATCGCGCCAATACGCAAGAGCGATAGAGATAGATATCTATGAGCGTTTCGTTTCTTTGAGCGTTTGTGCCATTCAGCAGAATAGCAGCGTCCTCTTGACAATAGTTATAAATGTATAGTCTAACATTCTAACCAAACCAAGTCATTTTGAAGACCTGCTTATTCCCCAATTTTTCTATAAACCCAGTAAATGGTTACAACTAATAAGCACTTGTAGCAATTCGGCGCCACTTACATTGGGTAACATACGGTTGTTTACCTTATTTTAGTGCAATAAAGTATGACTTAAATGATACTCTATTCTATAGGCGGTTACGATTGTGTGCAATAAATGAATTCTATAGAAATGGCTTGTAAACAATAATTATTAAGACACTTTGTTGCATTTGAATTAAAATATGTAATATATAACTTTTTTTTATCATGTCCTGAGTTTTGAGATTTAAGTAAAAGGTAGTTAATATTATTTAGCGTTTCTATTGAGCTCTACTTAAGTAGTTGTTATGTCTTAACTATTATCAATTAGATAGTCTGTTAGAGCAAATTTGGTCGCCTACAATGGTAAAATATTTAAATATTTTTCAATCCATCTCTGGAGTTTTGGACAAAGAACCAGTGTCATAGAACTAGCCACGTTTTTGTTAGGCCAAGGACAACCCAGTTTTCCTTAAACAGTAGTAGATGTATTCATAAAAAGCCGGTCCCAATTATTTTCTATGATTAAATAAAACGATTTCAAATATTTTTCGAAAGATTTTTGTTACTTTCAGTTCTTTTGATTTTCATTTCTCCATTTACGAAATGAAGCCTCAAAACTATAATGCTGTCAGTATTATCACAGCGTTAAAGTCAAATGCTAGTGCACGAAATAATCTACAAAATTTGGATATAGTAACTACTAGCTAAACTAAGTTTTTTACTTTTTAGATAAATATGGTTTATATTTCTTTATCGGTAAATTTACAATAAAATTTACATGTCAACAAAAAATATTTTTAATAATATTGTAGGTTTATTAAAGTGCGTAATTCAAATTTCCCACACTTCTTCTGAACTGAGTAAGTATAGGTACATCGTTTGAAATTCGGCTTGGGAAATACACCTTTTAGAAGAAAGCAGAATTTCAGAATTTGAAACTGAGCTCGACCATCAACGTCAAATTTTCAGAGATTTTACTATTATGTTGATGTTAAATATATTAACACAGCTGCATTGCAGATATTTAGATGGATTCTACTTACGTAAACTTAGATAATACATTACATTACATAACATACCTATTACCTAATTTAAGCACCACAAAACAATACCAAGAAAAATAAAGTTAGCTTAAGAAATTCGAAGAACCAAAGGAAACGCACTGAGATAGAAAAAACCTCAAAAACACACACGAATTTCATCTTTCTTCCCCATATATAAGTTACAAATTCTTTATAAAACTTTCGAGAATTTTCCGCGAACATCTGTACTTTAGTTAAGAAAAGTCAAAAACAAATACCTACTGAAAAATCGTATCATGACGTTCGCCAACCGATGCAGTAAACAAATTAGTAATCATAAATATCAAGAAAAAAATGAATGAAGCTCATATCAGAATTTTAGTTCTTCTTCAAAACAAGACTTTATCGTGTTGCATTCGAGTTGAGTTTAAAAGTGATTATAAGATATAGATAGGAGATGTTTAAGGCAACTTGTGGTGGTGCAGCGCACACAATGGTTGACGTAGCGGTCATTGTCAGTAAAATAATGTTCGACGTTATGACGGAGGCCTGAAGCCCTATGTCATGGGTTTCAGTCGCCATGAGACTTCAGTGATTTACTACAGGCGTATTGGATTGGCTTGGATTTCCACTTGGTTTGAGTCAATTCGGTTTATGTTCGACTACTCGCCCATTCACGCTCAATCATACAAATATTACCTATCATCATAGCAGCCCTTTATTTCCCACTGCTGATAGGCCTCTCTTCTAGTACGCCACTTGTCCTGGTCCTGAGCTAGTCTCATCCAGTTGTGAGCCGCAATATTATATTAGTATTAAATATCATGTTAAATATTACCATACGAACCTCATACCTAAATTGAAACTGTCAATGGATTGCATTCACGTTTTTTACCTTATTCTCATGTAGTAAGCTCGAGATTTAATCTTTCTTCGACTATACGCGAAGAGTATTATGCATTTTTTTAGGGTATAATGTTTTTTAGCAACGTATTCTATATATTAAGTTAAGATGCTGCATCATTTTTTTTTCAATAATAAAATAAAATTGTTCGTCAGATGCAACCTAAACTGATGAATTTCAGTACTAACATTAAGTATGTAGTTAAGGAAATAAATTGTGAAATATATAATGTTAAATGGTGCTTATGTGTGTTATGGTGCTAGCTTGGTATGGACATGTAATGCGGAGAGATGAAAGGCATGTGACGAGAAAGATATTACGAATGAATGTGGAAGGTGGTGGAAGTAACGGGGAAGGAAAACCTTCGGTTAGAGGTGGATGGACTGTGTAGGACATGATATGGAACTAAAACAAGTTAATGATGAGATGACGAGTGATAGCGATCTATGGAAGAGAAAGACTAGGATAAGGGCAAGATAATGATGATGATGATGGTGCTTATGTTCCAAAAATTCGCTGGTTCAAGTCCTGCCGGAAGTGTAAAGTTATCAATATTTCCTTCACTTAAAAATATTTATGTTACATTTTAGGTATTTTCTGCAAGTTATTACTAATAAGTGCTAGGCATATTTTAAACTGTTTACAGTGCATACAATAAATATTACACATTTATTCCACAGCCTTCATTTTATTTCCGCGTCATGACATTCCGTTTCATCACTCCAGTGTCGTCATTACCTCGTTGTCATCACACTGATTGTGAATTTTATTGTGAAGTATATATACTTGGTATGTTAAGCAAGTTCTAAATACTTCTTTATACTTTAGGTATTTAAAAAACGTAAATAATTTGTAAATTTTCGGGTAGTTACTTGCAACATTTGTTGGTTAACCAATCAAATACAAAACCAAGCAGATCTGTCACTAAGCGACCTTCTGTCTGTCTGCGTGTATGTCTGTCTATGGCATCATAGCTCCCGAACGAATGCACCGATTTAGATTTAGTTTTTTTTTGTTTGAAAGCTGAGTTAGTCGGGAGTGTTCTTAGCCATGTTTCATGAAAATTGGTCCAATATGTCAGGGTCTATTTTCAAAATTTAAATTTTCACACTTCAGCGTTATCAAATATCCCATTACTTAACAAAAAATAAATAAAAATACTGACCGGCCAATTCAAGCAAAATGTCGACATTTGACTGACTGTTAGACTGTTACCATAAGGCACTGGTCCCACCGCGAGCTAGTAACCTATGAGCTATCGGCTATAAAAACGTACAAAAGATAAGCACTCCCGTGCAAATAAAAGAGACACGGCGATATTCATAGCTCACCGCTGGGCGAGTAGCTATAAACATCGCCGTCTCTTTTATTTATAGCCGATAGCTCATAGTTTAGTAGCTCGCGGTGGGACTAGTGCCTAAAACTTATCATGCATTTTGCTCGGACTAATTCGCTACCTACATGTATAGGTAATAGTGACGTGTGCGAAACGACCGATAGCTAAATGAAACCATTCAGATATCAAAATCCTTTCGATTTGCCCTGTGAATCAATTACATACTTTATAACGTACAATTATCTGACAATATGTACTTAAATGACTCATTGGAATAGCCCAGAGTTTTTATGTACCCACGTCAGTACATTTACTTCTGAAACTATTGTTTATCATAGTTATGCGTTGCTGAAAACGTCAGTTAATACTTAGGTGTAACGGCTCAGCCACGACATTGGTCTAAGCGCGACAGCGGTGAGCGGCGGCCATACATTGGAGCGAGACACAGCGATGGGACTTTTCATTCGCACGTATGGCTGCCGCTCACCGCTGTCGCGCTTAGACCAATGTCGTGGCTGGGCCGTAAAGCGATTATGTAATATAATAATTATCTTATCAAAACCAGCTAAAAATGTAACAAATTGTTTAAGCAGAATTGAACCCAAACACTTTATCTACTCTACTTGTTAAATTTTATCCCAACTGGTGGGGAAATGCGAGTGATAGGATCGAATGGAGGAAGAGAGGGGAGGCCTTTGCCCAGCAGTGGGACACTAACGCAGGCTAATAAAAAAAACTTGTTAAGTTACTTTTAGTATTTGCATACTAAAAAGTACAAATGACGTACTTAATACCTAAGGCATTTTTTACCAGTACACCATAGGTCAAAACAGAAAATTTCGAATGTTGGAAATAGTGGTGTGCCGTTCCCGGGCATATTCCCCAAACGGGAATATGCCCGGAAACGTGCCCGGGAATATTCCCCCTCAACGGAAATATAGGGGAATATTGACATAAATAGTACTTATACATATTTTATTTTTTAGGGTTACGTCAAAAATAGCTTTTTACACCGTTTAACAAGATATTAGATCATGTTATAACTTATACTGAAAAGTAAATTCCCTATACTCTCGGGCATATTCCCATTCTTCCCGGGAATATTTCCAAAGTTGCTGGAAATATTCCCCTGATCAAAATAAAACAAATGATACAAATGTACATACTCAATAAACAAAACTGCTAAAAATCTTCATAGTTGTTAATATTATATATATTATAATAATTTAGGTATGTATATAAAAATCGATACTTATGCAAGTGTCTTTAACTGACCGATTTAATAACTCATCAACGCAGATACAAAAGTACAATAGCTAGAAATGTAATTTTTATAACAATAAATTGCATTTATAAACTGAGGAAAAGATTTTGAAAATTTCACCCCTAAGGGGACGAAAGTTTGTATGGGTCAGAAATTATTTTTTGGGTTAAGAAATTGAAACTTCCTGGAAAGGGAACACTATAGATACATATTTTAAAATATATTAAAATTAGTGGAAACATCGTTTTCGGATTGCTGTCCCATAAGAAAAGGATGAAAATTTGTATGAAGGATCTAGTTTGATTTTAAGCTAACAACTTGAAACTTCTTTAAATGGTCGTTTAGTATGAAACAAGAAATAGTATTTTATGGCGTTTAAGTGAGGTCAAAAAAGACGAGTGGTGTGAGGTGTGAGTAACAATTTGAGGCGAAGCCGAAAATTGTTAATAAAGACGCCACGAGTATTTTTTGACTTAGTTAAACACCGTTGCATACAATACTTTTTCTACGACCATGCACTTACTTTTTAATAGTTTTCTAGAATAACTTTCGTGAAATTCGCACTATTTCCTGTATTTTGACTTGTCGGCCTCTCCTCTGTTCCTCACACTCTGTCACTCACCCTGCCGCCCGCACTCCCCCGCGCCGTCGCCAGCCCCCGGCGCCCCGCGCACCCACGCTATTATCCATTAAAAGCTTCCTAACAATGCTTTTAGAGCTATATCGTATGCGAGGGTGCGCGGGGCGCCGGGCGGGGGCGGGCATCTTTTATGTGTAGAAAAATTAAGTTATTTATATCGCATATTTAGTGTTATTCAACCAATTAAAATGTTATTCAATTTAGTGTTTATATTTGATGTTATTAATAAATATTTTCTTTTCTTTTCTTTTCTTTTCTTAAATTTTATTGTACGGGAAGTTCCATAGTCGTCTGCTGCGTGACGATTGTGTCTGTCAAATGTGGTTGATGCAACTGGCCCTAAATGAAGTTGACCCAAGTAAATAATTATGACATAAGAACACATGCGATTCTCGATAGCTCAAGCACTTGCTTTTTGTCTGGAGGGGTCATATAGTGGTCTATACAGATACGGTTGGCTAGACACCCAAATAAGCGGTTCCCATTGCTTTTAATACTGAACCAGTATTTTCTGACCTATCGTTCGGTAAGAACTTTGGGTTATCGTGGAGTGGTCTTATAGTGGTTGATTTTGACGGCCTGCTTGTGTTTATAAAGCGTATAGAATAAAACGCCTAGGTTGTTCCCAGGGTCGGCTAACTTAAGGAGAGGTCCAAGCAAAGCAAAAATATATAAAAACTTTCAGAACCAGGAGTATGAAAAGCTAAGTAACTACTATATTGATTTGTGTACCTGCCTGATACCAGACGGACAAACAGATGTACAAGTGATCCTATAAAAATAACGGTTTCGTTTTTTCATTAAATGATATGTACTACACAATATGGTACCTAATCTCTTCTTCTTCCCCCTTATCCCTCGTTTATATGTGGTTGTCAGTGAAACTTAATGTCTTATGCCTAACGTCCAATTTTTGGAAATCCATGATGAAATCCAGACGACCGGTCTGGCTCAGTCGGTAGTGATCCTGCCTGCTAAGCCGCGGTCCTGGGTTCGAATCCCGGTAAGGGCACTTATTTGTGTGATGAGCACAGATATTTGTTCCTGTCATGGATGTATTCTATGTATATAAGTATGTATTTATCTATTTAAGTATGTATATCGTCGCTTAGCATCCATAGCACAAGCTTTGCTTAGTTTGGGGCTAAGTTGATCTGTGTAAGGTGTCCCCAATATTTATTTATTTAAATGTTAACAAATTTCTCTCCATAAATACTTTGAATCCTACAACATAATTGTATACCTACTTATGTGCATGTATACAAAGGAGATAGAACTATAATTTAACACCCTTTCAATTGCATGTTTTCTTGAAAAACTGCCATTCTTTGACCACACCCGTCGAAACCCAGCCAACGTTGAAAGCTCTCCGGTTGGGTGCGTTCTTTGCGAAGATATTCCTCAAGTAAGTATAGGTTGCCTAGACATGTTCATAGACTTGGGACTTGGGTGTTCCAGGACATGTTTCAAATTTAAATAAATAATAAATAAAGAAATAAATATTATAGGACATTCTTACACAGATTGACTGCTCGAGGCCCACGGTAAGCTCAAGAAGGCTTGTGTTGTGGGTACTCAGACAACGATATATATAATATATAAAATACTTATATACATAGAAAACATCCATGACTCAGGAACAAATATCTGTGCTCATCACACAAATAAATGCCCTTACCGGGATTCGAACCCGGGACCGCGGCGCAGCAGGCAGGGTCACTACCGACTGCGCCAGACCGGTCGTCAAACAAATATACGAGTATAAATCGTCACTACTTTTAAAAAATCTCGTATCTCACGGTGTTCCTCAAAGTTAAAACGCAGTAAGTCTATATGCATTCCATACATATAAGTACTTACTACAATTTTCTTTTCATTGAGAGACGAAGATACAAGTTTTTTTTAAAGTAGTGACGATATATGCGTAATATACCTACCTAGCAGTTGATCTTTGGCTGGTTAGATTTGTAACGGCTTGATTCGAACTTTTAAGTTATGTTAAAAATTAAGTAGTTTTAAATACGATATGGATTGGATATATCAGTGTAAAAAGTCTAAATTTTGTTAGAAAAATGTCTATTAATAGCCCGTAGATGTCACTGTACGAAAACGGCAACTTTTATAAGTTTTTCTGCTAAAGTATTACTGAGTTGAACAAAATGCAGTCCAAAGGTCGAAAACCAAGCTAACTCTGTATGGTATTTGCATAGAATAAGTGTGAAAATGTCAATATTATGACTTATAAAACAAAGGCTTTTGATTAAGTCAGAAAATATGGCTGTATGTCAGTATTCAGGGTATTAGCAGACAGGAGTCTACCTCCAAAAAATACTTATATGGCTTGGCTGCCAAATGTTTACTAGACTGTGATCATAACACTAAGTGCTAACAAGGACGCAGTTTCCTCTGATTTCCTTTCATGTTATCAGCAGTTGTCAGAAAACTCCCTTTTGTTTGAACTCTAGTTAAAACGTGAAGATATTCCTGTAATTCATTTTGATAATTTTGAAATATTTTTGGAGTTATTTCACAGAAATATAATAGTACAAGTACAGAAGGCTCACTCCTTTGAAGTTCACAAAACGCCGCCATTCTAAATTATTACCTACATTAACAAACGGACCGCATGCGCGCAGACGACATTGAATTCTATTGCGTCGCGCAAAGGTCGTCGCCACTGAATGGGCCGCGAACTCGCGGCCGCCGGCATGTACTTGTAGCGCGGTGAAAGGATCGCGGAGTGAGCCGCCCCTGGTTATTTGGAGAAATAAAAAAAATTACGGTTCCGTACAATCGTAAAGATCCTTAACATTAATCAATATAGTTATTTGTTATACAGGGGGCAAAGTTGTATTTTAACGCCGAGTGTGGGATTGAAAAACGAGCAAGTGAAAGGATTCTGTAGTTGAACTTGCGAGTTTTTTAACACACGAGAAGTAAAATACATTTGCACCCGAGTGTAACACAAAACTTTTCCCCTCACTATAGCGAGGAAACTACAACGCAAAAAATGCGTTTATTACTGCTTCCAGTAGTTCCACAGGTGGTAAATCATCTTTATTACTAGATTCACCTACTTTTATCAATTTTAAAGCAGTTAATTTGACTTTATTCAAGGTCAAATTACTTTACCCACTAGTGGATAAAATGCGTTTTTACCCGCTGGTATTAAAGGACAAAACACGTGTTTACGAGCTAGTGAGGGGAAAAAAAGTTTATTGGGTCTATGACACTTTTTCATTTGTTTACATGAACAATAAATTCTGCCTCTCGTCGTTTCCAAAAAAGAAACTAGAAAAATCCAGTTGTGTACCTACGTTTAAATACCTTATTTCTTTTGTTTTGTGTATAGTTAGGTTTAAGCGGCATTTCCAGTTCAATTGCTAATATTTCTCATTAAATGGAAGCAACGGAAACTTTAAAAAAATCCAACGATACATCGTGAAAATAGACTTGTCGCCTACCTACTTTTCATTTGTTTTTATATGTAGCCTTATTAAGTTCTCTTTGACTTATTAAAACACTTTGAATTCGCACCTCACGCTAGAACGCCCGAGAATTTCTCAGAAAAAATCGTATTCTTTTTGGAAAACGCGCTACAATACCTCGCCATCAAAGACGCAGATTTCATCTCGCTCCGTTTCATACCGCGCTCTGTGTCCACGGCCCACATTTACATAAACAATTTAACACTAGTCTCATACCAAACCAATCTAATTTTATTATCAGTAACTCTCTATCGCACTCAAAGAAATCCACGTAAGAGTGAACGGGCACGCGCGTTGAATTTGCTTTGAAGACATAAAAAATACGAGTTTGGAATAAGTCTACGATGTTTTCCACTGCTTTATCTCCGCTCTCTGCTCTTTGACATCCACTGACGTATTCGACCTCACCATCGGCCTTATGAGTTAAATACTAAGGTCGGTATTCGAGTAGCGTTCACGCTCGCTCGGATTTTGGACTCATTAAGCGTTTGGGAATTTTGGATTTAGTAAATACTTCGATGTAGGAATAAATGAGGCCCTTTTGTTATTTGTTTTTATTTGCGTGATTATACTGATTATCGGTTAATGAGGGACTATATTTGGATTGGTTCTCACGAATTTAGTGTCTAAATTAGCGTTAGGTTTATTTTAAAACTGGAGCTAAAAATATTAGTACTTGGGTATTTTAGTAAGTAATAACTACCCTACAATCCCTACATTTTTGATATGTTATTAATAAATAGGACGCATTAAGCCTCATTTGTTTTCTATGTAGAAAAATAAAACTATTGATTCAATCTGCTTGATCAATGATTATAAATAGGTACAATATATTCTAGTATATGTTTCCTATAGTCTATCATCTATCTAGCATTTTTCAGTTATTGGAGACATTTGATTAGTTAGAAAGATCCTACACACATAACCATACTTAATATTTTAAATGGGAAAGTGTGTGTCTGTTTGTTTGTCCGTCTTTCACGGCAAAATGGAGCGTCGAATTAATGTGATTTTTAAGTAGAATAGTTGAAGGGATGGAGAGTGACATAGGCTATTTTTTGTCTCTTTCTAACGCGAGCAACCAGTAATCATCTTAATGTACTTATTTTTTTAAATATGTATACATACAACAATATATTCTTCGTCGTATCATAAAGGAGTACAACACAGTGATCATCTTAATGTACTTGGCAAATAATTAACCAATTTTAATATGTATAAATAACCAAAAAAACGTTTTGCCAGAATTTATTTTTCTTTTCTAATAAACTAAATTCAACATATATCTAATGTATGTATTTAACTAAAAATAATATTACTATATTTTTAAAATTTTATTTCCGATTATGATTATCGTCGCCAGTACAGCTGTGAGGAGGTCTAAAAATAGTGGTAGCCTTGAACACGACGTGTATGTATGTATGTATATGGCTGTATGCGCGAGGTTGGTAGTGTAGCCAGGAAGCGTGAGCGAGCGAGCGATACTATATCACTTCTAAACTCTAAGTTGAAAAAACAGAAGTGTACTTGGGGGTTACGAAAAAAAAAACACTAGAAACTGGCAGATTATACAAAATAAAATCTTAGTACAATGAAATACGAGTCATTTTAAATGATTCTCCAGATATCCGATTTTCGAAATTATCCGAATTTCCCTCAGTGCCTACAAATACAGTTTTAACACTTTCGAAACCGGGCTCTACGCGGCGCTACGACATTTTCGCTACATACGGGGAAACCCATGTAATCGGCTACGCTTCTACGAGCGGTGTACCCGACAGTCGGGTTCTTGGTAGCGAAAGTGTTAACAAAAGTGTATACATATTTCTGAACGCTTCACTAGTTCAGCAACTTTTGCCGCTGTAGGGTTTCTATCCGCCCGTAGCCGGCCTTTCTAATATCGTCCCCCGCTAAACTGCGAGTCGATATAAGGGCTGCCAACTTTAGGGTTGCCTACCCTAGCCGAGCTGGGGGTTGCAAGCGATGACGTCAAGCCGGGTTCCAAATTTAAAAATGATTTTCGAATATTTCGATGTAGCTTTGTTATTCGTCACTACTTTAAAAAAAAAAACATTCAGTCGAATTGAGAACCTCCTCCTTTTTTGAAGTCGGTTAAAAAACTTGTATCTTCGGCTGTTATTGAAAAGAAAATTGTAGTAAGTATGTATGGAATGCATATAGACTTACTGCGTTTTAACTTTGAGGAGCAGCGTGAGATACGAGATTTTTTCAAAGTAGTGACGTTTTGTATGTTACTAAAGTGACAATCTGGTTGCCCCAATTTGTCATACTAATCAGATTTAGTACAGAATTAGTACTAAATCTGGGAAAAAAATGTGTATTTCTATTTTAGTCATCCTGGGCACGGATGTGAATAGGCGCATTCATGTATTTTAATTCCCAGTAAACGTAAATTTTAGTACAGAATTAGTACTAAAACTGGGGTAAAAAATGTGAAGGTCATTTGTCCATCCTAGAATTCCTGGACACAGATGGGAATAGACGCATTCATGTATAATTCCCATCTGTCGCCACCTCATGGTGGTGGTCACATGGTGCGGGAAAAATGGGTATAAACCCAAAAAATCGGAAAGTCCATATGCCCATATTTAGTATCAGGGATACTATCCATATTTCAAGTATCAGAGCTTAGAGGGTTGTGGTGCAAGGGTGTGCAGTGAGCAAGCGCTCGCACTGACGCATACCCGACCTCTTTGTCCGGCCCCACGGACGGAATGCCCGCCAGCCGGCCTCGCAGCCCGACTAATTACGAATGTCAAATGTTATCGCACGCAACCGTCCGCCGCGCCGTCCGCACTCCGCTGCGCCGCTCTTCATAATAATAAAACCTGATATTTAAAACGGAACGTCCTTCTAACGCCGTGTAGTTGCGCCGACGCCAATCTACGATAATAATAAGCCGGAGTCGGTACCACGCAAGCGCTTCAGCGCTAAAAACTATACCCAGTATCCGTAGACCGTGCGCCGCTGTAAAGCGCTACAGCGCTGCGGGCGTTCGCCTCGTAGCGCTCACATAAGTACGGCCAGTTCTACGCGCGCCTGTATAGCTATTAAATGTATATAGAATATATAGTAGTAATCGCTCGACGCAGCGGTATTATGTCGGAAATATACCGGCCGCGCCGCGACTCAAGCCGATTCACTGTTTGACTATTTAGTTTGTATGGGGAGATTCAAATGCGATTTTACTAGCGGTAGAAAGGGTTACGGAAGTAATTCTTTCGGTAAAATATAAAGTGTTGGGGGAGCTTTCCTTGACGGTGTATGGGGTTAGTCTCGGCCTTCAAGTTTAGAAATTAATTTAATCGATAATTATTTTTTTTATTATGTTTCCTATCGTTATTTATAACTATATTTTACATACTTAAACATTTGTAAATATCGGACTTGAAACTTTTTAATTTTAAGGAAAAAATATTTTATTACGAAAACTTCATCAAAAAATTTACACAATATGTTAAAAAGTAACTACAGTAAACGCATTTATTATACAGAAGAAATAGTAGGTACATTAATTTTTTACTCCTAAATATAAATAATGTAAGTTATTACGTATTAAGAATTTAAATGTATTAGTGAGTACTGATACATTTTACAGTATTAATAATTTCGGATCGTTAATCGTTTATTGCTGGTATTGTGTATTTTTATTTTATTTACTCGAGACAGAATAATCAAGTCGATTACTTTAAAACGTTAAATTTTCATACTTATAAAGTGTTTCCATGACTAGAACATTAAGCTGGTCGGTCAAAAAGTTATCAGCTCATATAAAAAGCCAAGCACAATGATAAGGATTACCTGTAGCAATATTCAGACTTATACCTAGTATAAATTTTTAAGGAAGTCTAATACATACTCTCTTTTTTGCACCCATTGAAGAGGTTGGATTGGATAGTAAAATAATTAAGTGTAGGAATTTATGTACCAAATTTTATCTTTGGGATTAGTGCTCCGGTGCACATACTATACTGAAATAATAAAAATAATGCTTAGAAAACCAATAAAGTTGTTAAAATATGTATTAAGGCTGAGAAATATTCTAGTTAAAAAACAGTTGAATTTTGGTCGCAAAACAATGGACAAAAACGAAATACTCCGAGAAAAGGTAACGCTCATCTTGGCGGTGGCACTGAAATGATCATATATGTAGTTTTAATGGCACTTTCTTTATTATAAGGAAAACTATGTCAAACAGTGATCAGACCCATGATCCACGAGATTCCTTGGATTCGAATTAGGGCTTCCAATACCGGGATCCCGGTATCTCGGGATCCCGGGATCCCGCCTTTTTTTGGGCACATTTCAATACCGGTATTTAATTTAGTAATACCGGGATCCCGGTATTTTTAGTAACTAACAAATTATGCCAAATTAACGTAAATCACTCATTAAAAACGTTAAATTTCTGCATCAGGATGGTCACTACACACGTAAATCTTGCTTCTTGCTCTCGTTTCTCGATTGAATACATTCTCTGTTTGGTGTTTTTGCATTATTTGTATGAAAATGATAGTTTTTACGATGATTACCTAGATAAAGAATTAAATATACGTGTCAAAAGCATTAATTGAGGAGGGTCTGCCGCGAACATTTGACACATTTGTCGCACTTGTGAATTCGCGCGTAAGTGTGACAGAGAAGCTAACACGTCAAGCGTAGTTGCAACAGGCCACAAATCCTCTGTAAACAAATCGCCTTGATGCATCTATGTCATAGATACGAGTACATACTTATACTTTTCAAAAAATTAGTTAATGCATACGAACTAACGTATACCGTAGCTACTCTATATGCGTGTGATGAGTGAGTGAGTGAGATATGCGTGTGATGCGTAAGCGTGTGTTGAACTCTAGCTCAAAACTTTGCCGTACCTAACATTCCTTATAGTAACGAAATTGGGAAATCACTACTCAACTATCAAAATCAAGAAAATTATTTTTCTAATCCGTAAATTAAGTGTTCCTATTCCGCGGATAATCTTTTTGATTTTGATTATCATGGATTTCCGCAAAGTAATGTGTGATTCCATAGATTATTTCTTAATGTGATTTTTGATAATCTATGTCGGACAATTCAGCTTTTTTGGCTAATTGTTCAATGATTTGGAGGATTTATTTTATTCGTGCTTTAGCGCCTCTAGTGCCACCAAAAACAAAAATACCACTAAATTGTACCACATATATTGATTACAATGTGTTTCTAAAAAAAATCATCTCATGTTCTAATTTAAATAGTCAATGATGAAACTATAGTGTGTATAATCGAGAAATGCTTCTCAATGCTTGTTATTTAATAAAGTGATATTATAGTTAAATCTTCACCACAACTACACCATTAACACTGATTATAAAATATTAGATTATAAAACACAGCATGAATGAGACACAGCTTCCTAGTATCACAGCCATACTAAAGAAGAGGCGATTGAGGTGGCTCGGACATGTGTTTGTGTAATTGTGTATCGAATGGAGCGGACTCGTTTGCCACGTCAAATCATGCTGGGAGATGTTGCAGATGCAAAAAGACCGGTCGGACGGCCAACGCTGCGCTTTAAAAATTGCGCGAAGCGTGACATGGTCACATTTGATATTCCATTCGACCCGTGGCAACGACTGGCTGAAGACCGACCCACGTGGCGCCGTGTTATCCATGACGGTCAATCCAAGCACGACAATGCCTGGTTCTCCTCCTTGAATGATAAGCGCATGAGGCGTCACGAGCAGGCCTCTAACCCCCGTCCATCTGGGGGAGCATACACCTGCCGTGTGTGCGGATGAGGGATCCTATCTCGAATTGGGCTGTACAGCCACAAACGTAAGTGTCGCAAGGATGCTGTTTGAATCATCTGTTATAGATGCAAAGGCCTGTTATTATTAAAATGTAAAAGGTTCTATTCCGCACGAGCTTAAAGAGATCGATTTGGCAGAAAACATGGTTTGCTATGGCCGCGTCTTCTTGCGAAATGTCCGATCTGGCGGTGATGTCTAACTTACAGAATCACCTGAGTAGAGATCTGGCGCTCTTTCCCGCTTGCTTTTATACTGCGTCCTTTGGGACCGAGGAGTTGAGGACTCATAACAAAAACAAAGAGCACAGGGCGTAGCCCTTTGAACTATGTATTATACTTAACACAATAGAAGTTGTACTAACTTGGCCACATAAGTTTGCGTTTTGGGTTGAAATCGAAACTTATGAAGTTGGAAATGTAATCGATTTGACACATCACTAAGTCGGATTGGCAAGATTCCGCTGTAGTAAAACACGCATGAACAGTAACAAACGAGATTTTGAATAAATTTTGTTATTTTAAGCAAATTACTTGTTTTTTATATTTTCCTGACTTCAATACCGGGATCCCGGGATCCCGGTATTGAAATAGCCAATACCGGAATGAATACCGGTATTGGAACAGGTCCGGTATTTGGAAGCCCTAATTCGAATGCTGGGTTACATAAACGAACTCCTCTGTGCATGAATATGGCATTCCAGCATGGATCTGCTGCTGGGATCATCAAGATGGTCGGTGGGCGTCACTAGAATGGATAAATTAAAGAACGAATATGTCAAAGGTAGTTTTTTAAAGACACTTCTATTGACGAATTAAAAAAAACTGCTTAGATGGTATACAAATATGAACTGAATACCATATCGTCGAAAGAGCCTTGAAATTGTTGATGAGGAAGCATAGAAGCGAAAATTCTTCCACCACTTGGTTGATGTCATTGTCTAAAAAACCTCAAAGAACAACACATTAATAACAAAAACCCGATCAAGAGTGATGACGCTATGGACTAGGAACACCCCACCCCACCCACTTTACCAGTACAATGTTTTTCAGGAAACTCCAAGACTGGTTAGTTCGAAATTGCTTCTACTCATTAAACGAGTATCTTAACTCGTAAATCTTTATGCAAATAAATTCTCAATATGCAATGCACAAAAAAAAATCTATGATATTTAATGGACTGAATGATAAATGGACTTAATGATAAATTTATATTTTTGTAATTTAATAATGAATACATGATATTGTATAGTTTAGTTTAGTTTAGTTTATTTATTTATAATGGTAAATTAATTATGATCGTCAATTATAATAATTTGGCATGCAAAGATACAATAATATAACGTCAATAATACTCAAAAACAATAGAAATTATTAAATTAACAATTTGTAAATGTGGTTTTCAAAACCACCGTCATTAAAAACTAAATAAATAATATAGCACAAGTCAAATTAAAAGTCTAATAGTTAGGTATCTCATAATGATCGTCATATTAAAATGAAATTATGAGCAATTGGTAATAATAATAGTTCAAAATGTCAAGTAAATTATTACAATTTTAATTCCATATATTTATCTACCGAATATAATGGATTTTTCAATAAAAAGTTCCTCAGTTGAAGTTCAAATGCTTCGTCAGAGATTTCAGTTCTTAATTCGGCGGGTAGGCGTTCGTGATAGGTAGGGCCTATCACTCGTGGATTCTTGCATGAAAGTGCCATGCGACGCGGCACTGTTCGCAGTCTTCCCGTCGATCTTATCTGTTTGCCTATAACTTCGACACGTTTGAACGTAGACAAGTTTCTTCTTACGAACATCAAAACTTGAAACATGTATAGGGAAAAGTGCGTCATTATGGAATACTTTTTAAAGAGTTCTTTGCAGTGGCACCTTTGTTCAACCCCAGCCAGTAAACGGATGGCACGTTTTTGGAGAATCAATACTCTCTTGGCATCTGTTGAATTTCCCCAAATCAGTGTACCGTATGACATCAAGGAGTGAAAGTGTGAAAAATAGACGTTTTTAAGCGACTTCCTTGATATCAAAGGTTGTAGTTTTTTCAACGCAAATATAGAACTACTCAACCTATTACAAAGCTGATCGACATGGCACTTCCAATTCAGATTCGAGTCAAGTACAAAACCCAGAAACTTTACTTCGTTACATAACGGCATTGGGCAGCTACTGATACATGGCGGTACCGTGGTGTTGCGGCCCGAGAACATCATGACATTGGATTTTGTTATGTTTAACAGTAGGCCATTTGATGAAAACCATGTCTGTAATTGGTCACAAGCTTCATTTATTCCCTCGGCCAACTGCGCGTGTGTTTTTGTCTTAACAACTACAGTGGTGTCGTCTGCAAATAACACTGAGAGTCCATTTGTGATGGCAGAGGGTAAGTCATTCACAAACAATAAAAATAGCGTATTTCCGGCCGCCGACCCTTGAGGAATGCCTAAATTAATGTAGCCAGTCTCTGAAACATGCCTCTGGCCATTTAGTGGCATCTTAACTACTTGTTGACGGTCAGACAAGAATGATGCAATCAATTTATGTGCGGAACCATTTATGCCATACATTGTTAATTTATTTAAAAGTAGTTTATGACTAATGATGTCGAAAGCCTTAGACAAATCGCACAGTATGGCAGCCATCTTGTACTTATCATCTAATCCAGTCAAAATGCAGTCAACGATTTTGTGTGCTGCTGTAGTAGTGGAGCGTTTTTGTCTGTAGGCATACTGGTTATCGGTCAGCAATGCATTATGTTCCAGGTACGACATTAAGGAAGACGACAAAATTGACTCAACAATTTTTGACACTGTAATAGGTACTATAGTTATAGGCCTGTAATTGTTTACTTCACTCTTGTCACCCTTTCCTTTATAGACCGGACACACACGTGTATTTTTAAGTACATTCGGATATATTCCAATTTGAAACATGTCATTAACTAAAACTATTAATATGTCAGATAGAATAGGCCAGATACTTATTAATATATTTAAAGATATGTCATATACGTCTACAGTGGTACTGGTCCTTAACATTGACTTTATGGTTTTATCCAGAAGGTCACGAGTAACAATAGGGAATGCGAAGGACGGTATATCAGTGTTGCCCAAGTGCCCACTGACGTACTGCTTGGATAGGTGCTCATCGTTGCTTACTGCATGTATTTTGGCGATGTTTAAAAAGTGCGAGTTAAAAGCATTTGGAATGTCCGCATGGGACATATATGCACCATTGTCTTTATTTTTTATGCAGACCGACTGAGAGGTAGATTGTTTACCTATCTCCTCATTCACAATCTTCCACAACTCTTTTGAGGGATTCATTGTTTATATAAATGTAAATAGACTTAGTTTTAGCTTTATTTTTTGCATGCCGATGGTGTTGGCGAGATATGCTGTACCTTTTTATGTAATGACTGCAACATCTGATTGTAAGCATGTCTCTAGCGAAATAAAAATATTTCATTTCATTTATAATTATATTATTATAAATATGCGTACATTGTACCTATTAGCAAAGATTCAGGTGGATTTGAAACTAGGTACGACGTTGACGACAATTGAAGTTACCACTTACTATTTAGTTAACCATTTATTAGATTTTTTCTTTTTTCTGAGGAATTATAAGTTATAATATATTGTGTGGTTATAATTTATAACCACACAATTTTATTTTATGTCCTAATATCACGCTTTACCGATGGCTATTTTATAAATCCCTTATTGAACCTGCGCGAAGTATTGATTTCCAGATATGTTTTTACCTCAGCCAGAATTACTTTACAGCAACCTCTACTCCTGGCCTTTTGTGATACAAACCAAGACCGTATTTCATGTTTCTGTTTAGTGTCAATATTGATCAGTACAATATTGCCTATAAATAGGTAAGTAGTAAGATTTTTAATTATGCAACTGTATTGATTTAAAAGAGCTAATAATATCAATACAAAGAACTTTTGTTTTCTTATTAAAAAAAAAGGATATCAAGCTTTTTTGGTAACTAAATACATTCATTATATCAAAAAATACACTATTAAATTTTAGTAAAAATTCCTTAATATTTTCTACCTACGAGCAATCTAAAAAAAATTCCGAACAGCGATCGGCCTGAGTCGCGGCGCGACCCTCCGTCAGCTATAGCGTGGCCTTATAGATGGTTGTTTGCGCTCACAGAGTGCGGTGAACAGCGCTCACCGGCGGCGCGGCAGTGTGCACGCGTCCATGCACGGCGCGCACACTCAGATAATACACTCACACAAGCGAAGCTGGCTGTACGGGTGCGTTCCGAAACCGCTCTCTACTCTATTCTATCTATGCGAAGGCGTTCTATCGCGCCACGTATACCGGCCGGGCACGCTCCGGGCGAGGAATTTAGAGGCGGGGGTCGTATCGTTAATTGTTATGAAGTTGATTTTGGTCCTGAAATTCCGAAATAGGCATTTCGAAATATCACCTTTTTCGCAAACTTGTTCGAAATGGATATGTCGGTTATTGTCGCAAGTCGGAACGGAACGCACTGATAACAAAGGAGTGACATTGGCGTATGTTTTCATGCACTGCGTCACGTTGTTATCAATGTTGATAACAATGGAAAAGTGACTTTGGGGTTGTATTTTAACGTTCAATATAGCGTGTTTTGGGTCCGTTCGTGTTCGCGTGGAGCTATAAAATGGATTCAAAGAAAAACTGCTTATGAAAAGTAGGGTTTTTAGGGTGCCTAGTACTCACATGCGTTGTTCGCCCTCGGTGTATGGTATGTTAGTGTTCGTACCGTGATCTATCGCGTGAGAGGGACGGTTGACGGCCGAGATTTCCCGATAGATTGATAACTGTCATATCGCGGAGTTACAAAGTTTCCCGCGAACTATTTTCGAGCGGTTTAACTTTGGTTCGTAACTTTTAGCGGTTTTTTTAGAGCTTTTCTGAGCTGTTTTTTAGTAACTCTGTGGAACTTTTGTAATGCGCACTTGGTTTAGTAATAGAATATGTGCATAAGTAATTACTTGTGCCTATTACTTATCAAAAACGTGGTATTTACGCAGAGGAAAATACCTGAAAATAGCAATTCTATTAATAAACTTATTTTAACCTTTTTGTGTAATGGCCAAAATGATACAATAGGCTAGTTTCCTACTAGTCAAATCAGCTTCTTTTTATGAACTGTCAAAACGATTTGTTAATATGGAATTACTATGAAATACTGAGAGGAGTGACGTCACGATCAATTCATTTACTTTATTTATATCTTTCTCTTTGATTTATTAAATATAAATTATGTTTAAAAATAACTACTATCCATATTTTTCTTCTAATTATGTGGTGCTTTATTTCGTGCACTGCATAAAATATTTTTCCCCTCACTAGCTCGGAAACACGTGTTTTGTCCTTTAATACCAGCGGGTAAAAACGCATTTTATCCACTAGTGGGTAAAGTAATTTGACCTTAAATAAAGTCAAATTAACTGCTTTAAAATTGATAAAAGTAGGTGAATCTAGTAATAAAGATGATTTACCACCTGTGGAACTACTGGAAGCAGTGATAAACGCATTTTTTGCGTTGTAGTTTCTTCGCTATAGTGAGAGGAAAAGTTTTGTGTTACACTCGGGTGCAAATGTATTTTACTTCTCGTTTTTCAATTCCACACTCTGCGTTAAAATACAACTTTGCCCCCTTGTATAACAAATAACTATTATTTAAGTATTAGGAAACTAGCCTATTATGGTAGCCTAGTATAGTAGATTCAGTCAAGATTCAGTCAGGATCCCTGCAATGACATCCCTGTAATGACGACACATACGAATACCTAACAGTTTAATTTAACATTTTAAAGAGTCAAATATCTTTTGCGCGGATCCAAGTCGAAGCTCATGGCCTTTGACCCCCCGCTGGGCCTTTATCCTGGGCACGAAGCTGGATCCGCGCTTGTATCTTTGCGCCATCCTCAGCGCTCGCTCGACTACCCAATCCCAGTATTTGACACCTACAGACTATAGTTTGTCCTTATATTCTAATGTAGAGGACAAATTAGTTTTATGGAATCATTTTCCTTAATCAAAAACCACACTTAGTTGCGAGAAACTCTTCGCTTAGAGTCAGGATCGAACCGACGATCCCTAGTGTGCAAACCGCGTGATCGTAATGTAGCGTAAAGCAATAACGGCTTTATTGCACTGTAGTTATAGTCCAATTTGCAGCGTCATGTGATTTTTTAGGTACATTCGTCATCGACATGTGTTTTGTACACGTCCTAGCGACTTATAAAATATGTAACTTTGCTCGCGTGGTTTTTCATAGTACTTTGGTGGCAAGCATACGGCGCGCCTGACGATAAGCAGTCTTTGTAGCCTATGGACGCCTACAATTCCAGAGGCGTTTCATGCTCGTTGCCGATCCTAAGTGCGTTTTCACATTATCCGATCCGATATCGGATGTGGAAGGATTTCAAAGGCAAAACTCCAAGATGGCGGCTTAAATGTATGAGATATCGGTCCGACATCCGATATCGGAACGGATAATGTGAAAACGGACTAAGTCCACCGGTGGCCAAGCCGGGGATCGAACCGATACGTAACTGACAGCTTTTGGACTGTTCGTTTTATCTACAGTTCCCATTATAGGAACTACTGTCCCCTTAGTGCGTTTTCTCATTATCCGATCCGATATCGGACGTCGGACCGACATCCCATACATTACAGGCGCCATCTGGGATTTTTTCCATTGAAATCCTTCCAATATATCAGATGTTCGAAGGATTTCAATGGAAAAAATCCCAGATCGTCTGATCGGATAATTTGAAAACGGACTTCGGATCAATTTCCAAAGAAACGGCCAAGTTGCTCAAAAATATCTGTACAAGTGTCCAATGGTAAGTCTGTTGAGATGTTTGTATTAGAACTATGAACTGAATCTACCACCTACCTACCATTGAAGCTTTAAATTACGTCAAAATTAGATCCATATTCGATATGGATCGGATGTGTCAGTGGTAAAATTACGTAGGTACCGTAAAGTGGCGGTAAGGGCGAAAATAGTTCTTTAGAAGCGAAAAAGTGGAAAATATTGCTCGAGAATGTCAAAACATTAAATATATAGATAATATTATGAGCATAATATTGTCTTCAGTTACCGCGATTTTATTTTTAAATAGTAATGGTAATTTTTTGAATATTGTATAACTAGCTTTATTAATAGTGTGTGAACCTGCCTTAAAAATCTATATTATATGTGGTCATAGTCCGTTAATATTTCTTGTATGTGGGTAGCTTTTGCACATTGTAATTTTTCCTCAGTCACCCGTTGACCACGAACGCTGTAAAGAGTTCGAAACGTCGGGATGAATTTTAAATTCATTATACGCGATTTAATCCGTTTACATAGTTTTATTTCATGAATATTATGAGCATTATTTTTTATAATAGGTACATTACTGGCAAACGTAAACGTTACGAAAAATGACATTAATTAGGTATATCTATTGAACAGTGCTCCTAAACTTAGGTGCTAGACTTACTACGTACGAGAACCAAAAAATAAATACATTTTTCGTATCATTTCATACATTTTAAGCCATCGAACGTGTTCTAGCATCATGGTTTTACCAATAACTAAAGGTTATTCAGAAATTTGTAGTACTAAGTGTGTTTTCTCACATTATTTGATCCGATATGGGATGTAGGAACGATATCCATACATTTAAGCAGCCATTTTGATTTTTGCCTTTGAAATCCTTCATACATCCGATATCGGATCGAATAATTTAAAAACGCACTAAGGTCGTTCAAATATCTGATGGCGACTATTCAAAACCTCGCGCTATCCGAGAGCGCGGACTTCGCAAATTGATAACATGAGCGCTGTGTCATACGCTGATAGTGAGACAAGGACGGATATATATTCACTGCGCTGGTAGAGAGATAAAGACGGGTATATATTTACTGTATATTGAAGTGTCCTTGCCGCTTCTGCGTACCGTGTTGCCAACATGATATTTTACTTCGCAGTGAACGAAACGCAACTGTCAGAATATGGAAGAGTGAGCTGTAAAGAGTTTCGATGTACCGCGAGCGATTGTTACCTCGACTATGAACATCTTAAGTACTATCATAGTATAATAAAGAGTACTATCGTACAGTATGGCCACTCCCGCCCCCCGCTGAAAGTGCCGCCCACCCCCTCTCGGTTACCTCACAGTTACCGCCTGTCAAAAACACGAACAGTCGACCTGTCATATTTCACTCATACAAGCATAGTACGCGTTCACCTACACGAGCTAAGACTGTGCTAGGAATGCGCCTCTTTCAATATATTTGATTGCCAGTGTCCGAGGTGTGGTACTATCGAATACCCGGGCAGATATATATTCTGGCAAGCAAACTATGTTAGTAGAAATAGGCGCAGAATTCAAAATTTCTATGGAAGATCGATTTATTGCGTTTGTTTTTATGTTGCCTTATTTTATTAACATAGTCCTAAACGGACAGCATTAACATTTTCAACTTTTAACTGTAGTTTTCACCTGCTCGTTTGTTTTTTTTTTGTACACCATGCAAGTTATAATATTTTTTTTCCAATGGGTAGTACGGATATGTCGTATTTAAAGAAAAAGCTTACAAGTTTTCATAAAACATATTGGTTAAATCAATAATGAACAAGTGTAAGTTGACCTCACGTTTCTTAGTAAGTAACTGAAGTGAGGAGTTCAAAGTAGTTTGGTTAATAGCGAATGGCGCGCGTTGTAAATAGAAAAAATATTTTTTAGGGTTCCGTACCAAAAAGGTACAACAGGAACCCTTATGGTGCGACTCTGTCCGTCTGTCTGTCCGTCTGTCACATTCCTAAATATGTCGAGAACTACTAATGCTATCAACTTGAAATTTGGAATAGTTGTGAACATTGTAAACCTCTACAAATAGAAAGTATAATTTTTTTAAATATATTAATTTTAACTGTAGAAAATGGCCAAAATGAAAGGGGGGCAAACTGTAAATTTCAAGTTACTAGGTCAAGTGGGGTATCGTTGGAAAGAGCTCAAATTGAACGTAAATAGGCTATTTTTTATAATTTTTTTGTTGTGGAAAAAAAAAAAGAATTTTGAAGGAAAATGTAAAAAAAAAATACCGTTCCCCCCCCCCCTTATCTCCGAAGTTTACCAACGAAAAATTATCAAAATTTTAGTAAACATTGGTTTTATGCTATATATTACAGGAAAAATATAATCGTGTTTGTATTTTGAATACTTTTTTTTATTCACAAAAAACTTTTCAGATTTTTACTTTCAATTTACCCACCCTTGCGGATGTATATCGTACTTCAAATTAATACGAGATGTTACGTAAACCATCTTCTGTCCAATAAAGTAAAAACTGTTTAAATCGGTTAACATTATAAAGAATTATCCCTGAAAAACCAGGTCGCGCAAATTAGTTAGCAAATTGACCGGGAGATGGCGCTATACACTATAATACTCATTAGTGCCTATACTTTTGTCTTCTAGTCAAGTCATTAGAGTTATATGAAAATATGAGATTATTTTTACTAGGTAGTTTGAAAGAAAGTTTGTACGGAACCCTCGGTGGGCGAGTACGACTCGCACTTGGCCGGTTTTTTTTTCTCATGGACTTATTTTTACTAAGCAAAAAAACGAATACATTACAAAATATGTACATAGAAAACTAACACATTTTTCATATTTCTAAGTAATCTTAAGTTATTCTTTACCTCTCACTGGTTTTGAAAGTTTATTAAGAAACCGATACTTTATGACCTTAATATACTTAAAAGCAAAGCATATGTTTCACCCTTGAACATGCGTGCATAGTTAGGTACTAGGTACTAGCTATCACGTAGATGTATGCAAGTACTTGCACACTTCAGCTAAAATTATTTTCAAACAACAGAGTTGGACTCGGCTAACTCTGCTGAGTGTAATCATGCCATCATCAAGATCAATCAAAACCTAAATCTATGAAAATATGACTAAAAACTCCTCTCAAAGACTTTTCCACCATTTAGCTACTTTAGAATCGGCCAGAAGCTCAGAGTCCTCAGACGACCTCTAAACGGAAAACAAAGAATACCAAACACTAAAATAAGTAGTTGTTTTGATATGACATTGTTTTCCCCAGCTGTTTTCAAATCTTGACAGATATAAATTCGAAAATGGCCGCCGCCGACGCTGCGTTCAAAAACGCGATCGCGCCATTTCAAAGACGTGTCCGACGTTCGTTCGGGATCGCGGGTAGCTTGACTCCGTCATGGCTCGCTGCGACTCGTGAAATTTCCCCACTCGAGCCGCTGGCTCGAGCGGCCCGAGATCTCGAGCCGGCTCGGGCCGGGTCGAGCCAACTCGAGCCAGAAGTTGGCGGGGTATTCCGCCTACGCCGGGCGCCTTTCGCTCACGTGTATTTCTCACAGAGTAATGCTGAGAGTGCCTCTGGTTTCGACCTCTCTTGGTTTTATATGGTCATTTAATATAATATAAATACGTTGGCTGTATAAAAAACTAAATATATATGATGATGCTAATAAAGTTACCAAGCGTTAACTGTTTATGAGCAATAGTTAAGAAGTTAACTATACTAGTACACAATAGCAACATATATATGTATAATACCAGGCTCCTGTTTCAAATACAGTACAAATGTAGTGCGAAAAGATTTGCCTTCGTATTGTTACGGAAACGTACGAACGTGTCTTGCTATTTCAGTCAGTCTCAGTACAAGATGTACTGACATTGGCTGAGAAGAACTAGCATGACAAATACGAACGTTTCCGGAAAAATCGAAGGAAACCCTTTTCGCACTACATCTTTACCTGAAGCTTTTATCGATATAACCAATAAACTAGTAACTAATGTATTTTGACATTAAATTTCTAGGGTCATATTTATATGACATTTCTTACTTCAAGTCTATTAGTTAAATTGTATGAAAATGTAATTGAAAAAATGTTTAAACACAATTTTAATCAAATTCAATTTACTTTCAATTCAATGAAGTGATTATAATATTCATATTACATACGTTACAGTATTTCCAAATAAACTGTCAAAGTTAGAGCTCATATTTTATTTACTTTTTAATCATTCGTAATTAATTTCTATACCTATATTTGCATAAGATAGTGTGCATGCATGTTTACATAATAGTTTTACATAAAGTTTATGGATTTGGATTATTTTTTGATGATCAAAAAAATAATGAATGGAGAATATGATTAAATTATCAACTAATTAATATCTTTTCAAAATTTTCAATCGATCTTTACAGTAACTTAGCGCTGTAGATGTTAATAGTTACGTAGGTAGTCATCCTAATCAGTCGTAGCACCTGATTAGTTCTAAAAAAGACATCAACGCAAAACGCTACGAGGCAGTCGACGTCATCAAAGCAATCGATATGAATTCTATAACCAATGCATTACAGTCTCAAAACTAATGGCCCATGAACCTAACGAGCATGAAAGGAAAATCTGAAAACACACTACATTACTCTGTGGCGCGCGGAGGCGAGCGCCCGCTAGGTGGCGCACATAGCTCGCTATTCACAGTGTATATTATTTACCAGCGTATATATGTATGTCGTTATATAAGTCTAACAGAAAGCTACGTTGGGTCGTCGCGCGGCAGCGGGGCAGGCGGCGGGGGCCGGGGGCGGCCGACCCACGCACACAAACACCCCCGCACACATAGCCGCGCCGTCGCGTCCGTGTATCGAGCGAGCTCGCGCCAGCCGACCGACTCGGCGTATTCTTATTATTATGAAAGGAGAAACGCTTTTTGTAGGGCAAGAACTAAATTGTAGTATTACGGCTGCCGATAATAAAGATGGTAAACGCATTTCAGTCTGAAGTTTGCGCCATGGCTCATAGATGTCGCGCTTTCTATCGCGGTTCAGGCTTTTCCGCGTGGTATGAAACATGAGTGGAAATATGGAAGCGCGCTATGACAAAAGCTATCGTTGAATTTGATGCGAATTAAGCTTACTGTTAATTAAATGGCTGATTTTATGTGTGGTGGCAACGAAATCACTGCCACAGTTCTCTATAAGTCGAAATCAACAAAAGTAATTTAAAGAAGAGCATGTGCGTTGGTTTAAGTTGATCTAATTATTGTACGATTTATATTTTCGAGTATTTCTTTGTTAGCCGTTATTCTACTTATGTCAGAAATAATTGAAAGGTTTCTAACGCGACTGACTTATTTACTAGTTCATATTTTGATCTTCTTCTTTGAATTGTCTTTCTGATAGGTACATTAATATTAGTCGGACCGATAAACATTAGGTACGAGTACAACATTCTTTTGTTATTAGACCAAATACCATGGATTTTGGATATTTCCAATATGTTCACAGGGAATGTCGCAGTAATAGAGTCTAATTTACAGTGAAGCAAATGCTTTGAACAACAAAGATGTCGGTAGGAAGGTATATTCGGGTAAATCAGAATTCTTCAAATTATCGGGTTGTTGCGAAGTTGAGTTCTAATTTGATGGTATTCATTATGGGATTTTCTGATTTATATCATGATACAGGTACAGAAGTCGTCACTTATTTATGACGGTGACTGTACCTACCTATATTAGTTACTTGCGGAATGTTTATTGCTAAAGACAATAGAGTTTTTCATTTTAAAAATAGAAAATATCGATTTCTGTACAAAAATATGAGAAGTTTTCAATATATTTCGAAAACTAGCTCAGAACATCTGAAAACATTCGGTGTCCCAAGAAATAATAAATAGATTTATTAATATTGTCTTCGGTTACCGCGATAGTTACTCATGAAATAAAACTATGGAAACGGATTAAAACGCGTATAAAATTTACAATTCATCCCGATGTAATCCGTTTCCATAGTTTTATTTCATTAATAGAATAGATTCATTATTATTTATTAGATATTGTCATTCAACAGAACTTTTCTTTAGCTCGTATTGTCGTGAATTTAACGGTTATATTTTACAAACCTGCGCGTCATTGTAAATTGATGTAAGTATATATAATATAAAATAAAATATTATGCGATTTAGTTTATATATTTTTTACGCTAATGTACTGTAATAATTTATAAAGAAACGTCTTCAAATTGTTTTAAAGTGTTATCTGGCGTTCCGAACCGAAATCAGGCCAATGCTGGGACGGGACGGTCTGTTCATTACTGCGTGCGCGACAGTGGCGCCCGCCTGGCGGCTATATGTGGAACTATTTGACAGTTGACAGAAGTCATATGTGTACTTATGTGTAAAAAATATGTTTAATAGTCAATAGGCCTTTAATATCATTTTGTGAAAAGTGCTAATACTAACAGCCATCTCTATACAATTAAGTAAATAAATAAATAATAAAAGTATTTTCTGTAGACGAAACATAATTTCTCGACTTGGGGACGGTAGATAAGTAGTAGGTAAGTTTTGTTCGTTTAGTCCCTGGTAAAAATATTCCATTTTAAGAATCTTTTCACTCAACCATGTCTACAGGAAAGACATGTAAAATTATTTGTGTATGTACGCTGTTTTTTAAGCAAATAATGATAAAAAATGCTGCCGTAAATGTTATGAAATCAAAAATCATTTATCTTATTATACAGGGGACAATTTCAACTGGCTATTAATTTCAACTAGGTAATATAAATATTTTCCATGAGAGTGCCACAATGTCCTAAGATCACGCGTGCCATATATGACCATGCTGTGCTTCCAATGTAGCCCACAAGATGGCAGCACCTACGACGCAAAAGAGATATAAATGTGGTCTGTAGACAGTCACTTGTTTTGGCGTGGAGTATCAATTTAGGTAGGTACAATTTAAAATTGAAGCGGCAGATTCTTTAACGCAAACGAGACCTTAAACCTAGCCATCAGTTAGTTTTAAGGTCTCGTCTCAAAAGATGTGTATTTAATATCTATGTAAACTCTCACTTGTTTTGGCGTGGAGTATCAATTTAGGTAGGTACAATTTAAGATGACATTGGCAGATTCTTTAACGCAAACGGGCCTTAAACCTAACCTAGCCATCAGTTAGTCCCCTCCTCACATCGTTGAGCGACGTTGATATCAGATACCGGTTATGATACGACAGATTCGGTCGTATCATAACCGAAAGGCTGACATAGCCTCTCATTTTTTATTATTATTATAAATGGGCTTACCATTGACCACAGACCAGCCAAAGGCAAAGACGTGGCCTAAGATGGAGTGAGCTCGCCCAGCAGAAATATAGTGATATCCAGTTCACTCTCATGCACAAAGCTACTACTGGTTCAAGCCTTGGACTCATTCATGCTTATTCAAATCGCTTATACAGATCAGACCATTGTATAATGATCTCCGAAAAACCTATACAGGGCATGTATTTATGGTTCACGTTATATTGGGCTTGTGCATTTTGCGAATTAGAGATTGCTGTTATTTTCAAATTAAAACGTCGTATATCTTTATGGGGGTACAATGTAGATACGACGTTTTGATAATTTGCGGTTGCTCAAACAACGCGTGCGAGTAGAATTTAAGTTTTGCGCCAATAGTAACTTCAAAATTCATAATAATTAAGGTACTGATATAGTTTATTTTTGTTTTATTTTAATGTATAATTTTTGTCTGTATTGTGACGAACCAATAAATTATTATCTGGGCCATTTTTTTCAAAGTTGTCCACCCCACTTTTTTTGTGACATGGGTATTTTTTACTCGATTCATACTCAGAATCGCGAGGTCTTTCGATCCTGAGAGGAGAAAAAGAATGTCCCAAGATTTCCATACATTTTTCAAACCTTCCATTCCGTTACCGCCATACAAAATGTATGAAAAAATGGTAACGGAATGAGAAACAAACCTTGGGACACTTTTTTTCTCCTATTAGGATTGAACGAGCTCGCGATTCTGAGTGGAAACCACATAAAAATTTCCAAATCCAAAAAAAAGTGGGGTGGCCCACTTTGAAAATAAAAACCGGCCAAGTGCGAGTCGGACTCGCCCACCGAGGGTTCCGTACAAACTTTCTCTACCTAGTTAAAATAATCTCATCTTTTCATATAACTCTAATGAATTGACTAGAAGACAAAAGTATAGGTACTAATGAGCATTATTGTGTAAAGCGCCATCTCTCGGTGAATTCGCTAACTAATTTGCGCGACCTGTATAGTATGTTGAGTTTTTCAGGGATATTTCTTTATAATGTTAACCGATTTAAACAATTTTTACTTTATTGGAAAGAAGATGGTTCACGTAACATCTTGTATTAATTTTAAGTACGATATACATCCGCAAGGGTGGGTAAATTGAAAGTAAAAATTTGAAAAGTTTTTTATGAATTAAAAAAAAGTTTTTAAAATACAAACACAATTATATTTTTCCTGTAATATTTGGCATAAAACCAATATTTTCTAAAATTTTCATAATTTTTCGTTGGTAAACTTCGGAGATAGGGGGGGGGGGGGGGACGGTATTTTTTTTTCCATTTTCCTTCAAAATTCATTTTTTTTTATAACAAAAAAATTATAAAAAATAGTTTATTTACGTTCAATTGGCGCTCTTTCTAACGATACCCCACTTGACCTAGTAACTTGAAATTTACAGTTTGCCCCCCTTTCATTTTGGCCATTTTCTACAATTAAAATTAATATATTTAAAAAAATCTACGTTCTATTTGTAGAGGTTACAATGTTCATAACTATTCCAAATTTCAAGTTGATAGCGTTAGTAGTTCTCGAGATATTTAGGAATGTGACAGACGGACAGACAGACGGACAGAGTCGCACCATAAGGGTTCCTGTTGTAAATTTTTGGTACGGAACCCTAAAAATGGCCCATCTATCTATCTACTGGCGCCTACGGGTTCCCGCAAACTTATCGACGCGGAATTGGCTCTAGCTGACCAAAAATTTATCGTTAGTAGGAAGAGGAAGACGCTTACGCATCGTCGTCTCTGAACGCATGCGTACACATGTTCATACTAACTAGCGATTTTTGGTCGACGAAAGCCGATTCCGCGTTGATAACCTCGTAAGACCCAATGTACATTACAATGTACATAGTGGTCACAGTCATTCGAATTTGAATCTTTCATGGTTTGGCGGCATCCTAAGATGGCAAGGATCTTAAGCTTTCCTACTTTAGACGCATGCAGCTCCAAAGATTACCTACATGACATGCTCGTTGTGAACACTAACTGAAAAGAGTAAATCCACGTAAAAGTAACGTGAGCCACGACTTCATTGAGTGTTTATTTGAACTGCAGCTGCAAATAAAACGGCAACACATTGTTTTGTCACTGTTTCTCCTTGAATTTTCACACTACCTCATCAAACACCACTGAAACCATACATTACTGAAACGGTCCTATTATCGTAACATGCAAAACCTTATATTAATAATTTAATCTGGAGATTTCATTAAACACTTGAAATGGTTTAGAAGTTAGGTTATTATGTCGAAGCAAAATGATGTTTTTGTTTCTTTTAAGTTCTACGTTAGTTTATGATGGATAGGGCTGGGACTAAAGTTGCCGATATTGTAAAGCCAGCTATACGCTACCCAACTCACGCTCTATACCAACCACGTAGTGATTCAATACTCTTTGTACCAACCATCATTGTTTAGGTAAGTAAAAAAATAAATAATGACAGTAGGTACTGACGGTTTCAATATTATTTTACTCGTTAACTGCTTTTCTTGGCATGCACGAGTGTGGACTCTTTCTGCGTATCGAATATCGCGCGAGTGTGGAGAGCGCTTACTTGACGTTTGGACATTATTTGACAGAGTATTTTCGCATCACTAAGAAATTCATCATTCAGAGACAATTTCAAAATGGCGGTTTGTTTACATTGTTTGGAAGTTCCATTTAGATTATCACTTGAACTTGCATCGTGAATAAAGGAACATGCCAAAAAAATCATGACTTACGTTACTCTTGCCGCGAATTTTACCCAGAACTCCTTGAGATTTGGTTCTCCATAACTCTACTCTTCTGACCAGGGTACCTAGCCAACGTAACAATCGCTTTCTCTATGTAAATGTACGGTAGCTAGTTCTCCCCAGCACTCTTTAGTGGCTCGACTCGACAGAGACACTGCGTTTCGATTGCCCCGTCCGTACGAGTAGCGTCTACTTTTGTCACTTCGGCAAAGCAGGCAGTTTTTCTGGAACGGAACGATAATTTTGGTCATTGTAAAAGTATCACTTACATAATTTTTTGGGCTATATATACTCGTATATAGCCTTATATGTATATTCCGTCGCTGAATAGCCCCCGTTTGTAATCAAGTAGGTAAACATTCTGAATCCAAAAGTGTCACCTCGTTGCTTAAATTTTGTATTCAACTTAGCTTAGTCATTGACGTTTGACTTTTTAAACCACCGAAAATAGCATACCTAGCAGGTCGATATCACGCTATAGCTGAATTTAAATCTTAATACGAGCGAACAAAGTCTGATTTTGAATAGTGTGGTTGCCTGTCACTGAACTTGCTAGAATAAGTCGAATAACAAAGAAAATTGGAAAACTAATATTAACTAGAGAACCAAAACACATCGAAATTAAGAATTTCGGTCTCCGTTAGAGATTGCTATTTTAATTTTGTTGTCGTACGGAATTATATTGGTAAGTAATATCAAGGATCGAGTATTATAGACAGTTACTTGTGTTAAAATGTCTAATACACCATTTTATATGGAATTTGACAGTTGACAGCCCACTAAGTGGCTGGTGCAAGTGTGCCTAACTGTACGAGTGTACATCTTTCCATATGATTTTCTGTATTTTTTATTGTTCAAACCTAAATGTCACTAGCTCTAACAAAATTTTCTGACAAAAAACTATAAGCAGTTATATTCTAATTGGAAAAATATAAAGTATGCAGAGTTGGCCATAGATGGCGCTAAGAGTACAAAACTAATATTGCTCATTTATTTAGTTTGGGCAAACTGATGCAGAGCCAAAATAAAAAGTACATAACTTGTATTACTTAGATACCAACTTTTACATACATACATTTATTTCCAAAAGGGGTTAGGCGGAGTACATGAGGTTAATAGATACTTTAGGTGAAGCCTGACCAGAAATATGACTACGCGCCATGTTGCGGAATTTCATTAGAACGTTTTTTAACCCCCGACGCAAAAACGACGGGGTGTTATAAGTTTGACGTGTCTGTCTGTCCGTCTGTCTGTCTGTCTGTATGTTTGTCTGTCTGTCTGTGTGTGTGTCTGTCTGCGGCATTGTAGCTCCCGAACGGGTGAACCGATTTGGATTTTTTTTGTCTGAAAGCTGAGTAAGTCGGGAGTGTTCTTAGCCATGTTTCATGAAAATCGGTCTACTATGTCGCGGTCGGGGGTTTTTTCAAAATCTTTTTTTTTTATATAAAACTGAACTGTCACTTCATACATCAGAATAATAGCGCCCTCCTGACATTTTTATAGTCATATATGGTCAGAATTTGTCATTATATTTTGACTGAAAAGTTTAGAGTATTCGTGGCTCACTATTTTTAGCTGATCGCGAACATTATTGATTTCACCCGAAATACATTTTATAATTCAGCGCTGCATAGCCGCAGAAAATAATTACAATAATTGGCTGGAAGGGCGTCCGATTTTGGTTAGATTTGAAGTGGGGAACGGAAAGCTTTGAGGCCACATTTTGTCATTTATTTTATTTTCCTACATTTTCATTCGCTACTTACTTTACTAGTCTAAATTTTCGTATAATCCATTTGGGCTGCATAAATCACGCTAACTTTTTTCGGCTAGTTTTTGACTGTTGTTCAACTGGTTTTGATACGATTCTGATGATAGAAGGCAAAGGAACTATTTTTTAAAGAATTTATAAATTAGTGAGCCTTGGACTTTTCGTTCGTCGCGACATCTCTTGACAAGTAGCAGTACTGATAATTTACGCTTCTTGACGCGTGATTGTCGCTAGATGTCACTTAACTATGTCTATTTTTTTTTTATATAAATGGGCTTACTCTTGACCACAGACTAGCCAAAGGCAAAGACGTGGCCTACGATGGAGTGAGCTCGCCCAGAAAATGCCTGTGCACTCTTGATTTGCGGGTTATTTGTCTATACAAATAACCCGCATTTACTGATGTATTATGGAGTTGCAACTCTCCCCTTACTTATTCCTTTACTATGACCAAGGATCCGTGCCGATTCGTAGATGGGGATGAACATTGACTGCTGAAAGTGGTGCCAAACGCTACCTTACCTTATCATCGACCAGAAGGGTGATTTTTGAATGCCGCATACGGGATTTTATCACTAAAATACCAGATGAAAACGGTGACTTGCTTATTATTTTCAGTGACAATTTTCTGAATTCGAACGCGTGTGACTCAAAAATCGGCCCCCAGGTATTGCAATCTAAGATAAACTTCTTCCTTTTTCCCAAAGTAAAATGGATGTCCTCAATAAATTCAACGTGTGACCGTTTTGTCTTTGGGTTATGTTAGTTTAGTGTAAAAAAACACCATTGTCAAGCATTGACCATCGCGTGTACAGCATACAGCATAACAGCACAGTGTATGGCACCATTGGCACCACGTCAGCGCCATCTAGCGAACTTATGAGACAGCTTCTGTTCTCCATTTTTCAATGCTACGCAATGTTAAGTTGCAAGTTTCCACCAAAGTTAATTCATCACCTTATCACAACACTCTGATAATAGCTGAAACAAATCAGTAAATATGACCTCTTTGAACACGAATTTTTATTTGACACCAAAATGTGGTCCGCATATGCAAAAGCACAATCTAGGCACCACATCTAAGTATCGTTTACAAAAGATCATAAGCTCCGTGCGAACTGCGAACGCTGTGATAACGAATGCTAACCAAATATTGGCCTCTCGCAGACCAGTATATGTAGATTTGTAGTTATCCTCTTTGCTTCGTCTTCTAGATTAGAAATAAGGTTTATGACAGATGGCGCCACCGTATTAGTCCATACGTGAGAGCGAGAAGATGATATGTTTTTCTCTCTCTCACGTATGAAGGACAGTGTCATGCCTAGACACTTGCACAGGCGCCGCCTGGCGGGATAAAATGTCAGTGTGCCTCCTCATTCTTAATTTGATAGAACTTCAAGTAAGTTCGTTTAATCATTAAGTATGTTCTCTTGTTAGACCCCAGAGCAAAAAAAGTAAGAATACCTATAGTGCTCACTTCAAGCATTCGTGTTCTTACCAAATACACTTATTATTTCGTAGATATCTAACGACAAGTAGCGCTACTTGATAATAGATGTCGCTACTATTCAATAGTTCTGTAAATAAAAATTGCTAACAAATTAATTCATTCTGTGACTTCAGCTAGAGGTACGCCTCTTTTGAGATACTAGTCTCTCAATATACTGGTCGATGGCGTTGAAGCGTTAAACTGGCTAAGTGACCATAACCAGCACAGCAGCGAATCGATTGGAATCACAGCTTACGTTCAAATAAAACTTATTTTAAACATTAAATAAATCTCATATACAAAGAAAAAGTGACCAGCGCTTCGAATCGGTTGGAATAACAGCTTACGCTCAAATAAAACTTATTTTAAAAATAACCTAGGAAAACTTATTTTTTCAAAATGAGTGGTAAACTTTCGTACCAAGAAATGGCGGATAGCCGATACATGGGTTTCCCCGTTCATGGCCAAGTAAATTAACAACGGACGTTGATGGAGCTGCCGCGTTCCTGCAGCGCCTCCACCATGTTACTATTAAAAATACCTAGGTTTAAAATGAGTGGTAATCGTAAAAGCCAGAACAACCCTGAATGAATGCGAAGCCAGCATTAGCCGAATGGCATTTCCGACGCGAAACGAAAACGAAACGCCGCGAAAGGTAGTCTGGCTCTGTCGCGCCAATACGCAAGAGCGATAGAGATCTACGAGCGTTTGTGCCATTCGGCTACTTCTTCGCTGTGATGCGGGCGCGCATTGCATCCTTCTGGGAAGGGATGCACCGCTCACAACACACTATCCTCTCATCAGTGTATTGCAACACTTGTCGTAATTTGTTTAGGCACTGGCTTTCTGTGCACCGAGACGGAACAAGAAATAGTGTACTAATATTTAAAATTGTTTACCTTTTAAATTTTATTTTAATACTAGCTTTTGCCCTCGGCTTCGCTCGCGTTAGAAAGAGACAAAAAGTAGCCTATGTCACTCTCCATCCCTTCAACTATCTCCACTTAAAAAATCAGGACAAGTCGTCACTCCGTTTTGCCGTGAAGGACGGACAAACAAACAGACACACACACTTTCCCATTTATAATATTAGTAAGGATTAGGGCCCGTTGCATCGAACCGTCTGTCACCGTTAAAGCGTTCGTTAAATTTTATTGTATGAGAAGTTCCATAGACGTCTGCTGCGTGACGATGATGTGTCTGTCAAATGTGGTTGATGCAACTGGCCCTGTAAGGATTACGTATTCCTTTTGACTAAAAATTATAAACTTTATTTATTTTATTATTTATTATACATTATGCTTAATTATCGTCACAAAACTGACAGTGAGTTAATTTTTGTTAACAACTTACGCTAATTGGGGGTCCCAAATTCTGAAAATACCCTTTATCGCCACTCGTTTCGAATTTACTCTTTTCCGCACGTGTATCGTAATGTACTATTTACTGTTAGGATGGCATCGGCAGTGGCACATAGGTAAGTCGTAGCTACCCGTGTAGACTTTCGATTTTGCGACTTATGCCATAGATTTAAAGCAGATAATAGACCGAGAGGTTCAGTATTAGGACGGCATTGTCGCTTACGTCGTTTTCTGGTTTGTTGCACAACGGAATACTGGACCGTGCGCACGCGCACGTAACGCTTGCGCAGTTGCGCAAGATAGAAACGAACGGAGCGGACCCGCCGGTCAAAATTGAAACTTATTTGAAACTTTTACCGTCTTGGGGCCAGTTGCATTTGACAGACATCATCGTCACGCAGCAGACGTCTATGGAACTTCCCATACAATAAAATTTAACGAACGCTTTAACGGTAACGGTTTGATGCAACCGGCCCTTAAATAGTAGTGGCTCTGTGACCTGTCTGGAGACCTCCTGAACTCCCATCTTTTTTGACATAGTAGCAATGAAGTCGATAGTAATGTCAAGAACTATTATATACTGGACTGACAAAGCCCATACAAAAAACCGTACCCCTGAAATTTATGGGCCTTTTAGGCTTAAAACTAGATGGCGCTGTTCGTAGCCTGGAAGTGGCCTAAATCATATTTTCCCCAAATATTTTAGCGTGCTTTTATTTTTTATAAGAACAAATGGCATATTTGTTTATTTTAAAATCATATGACGTCAAAACACATTTTGAAAAAAAAAAATGTGTAGGCATCATTAGTGTAGTTATGATAGTATTTAATAGGTGGCGCTAAAAAATCGAGGTACCTACGATTCTTAGTATGAAGTATGTAAATTCTATATAAATAATCCTTGGTAATGTCATGCCACAATTTTGCAACAGTAATGCTGGGGTAAGCGAAATGCAAAAAAAAATCTTAGAAAAATAACAGTTTTTTGTAAACATAATATGGCAAAAATGTGAACTTTGACTTTTGTTTATATGTTTTATATTTTTACTGTGCCCTCTTATAGACAGTCTGACCAAAAACAGTAGAAATTAAAAGTGGAAACATCGTAGTGTCGTCCTGCTCTCTCACATTGATTTGAAAGGGATGACTTTTTGGTCAAACTGTACTAACCGACATACCTATATGTAATAAATATTGACTATGCAATACAATAAGCGAAATACTTTATTCATCTACGATAACAACCAGCGCGTGCGCGATGTAGAAATATATCCGCAGGTGACAGCGACATCTCCCGAACTATTAAGTAACTAATTCCATTAGGTATAAAAACAACACGTCAATCTTAAGGTCTTTATCTTAATTTAAGGCAACCAGCTACCCTTTTTACATAACCTAATCGCAATCACAATCGCCATCATGTGACACTTCTGTCATATTTCAATTAAACGGGAGATAACGATGTAGATTGATTGATATGGTGGCGCTAAAGGGGTCATAGACGGTAGCGGATTGCTCAGAATTGAATGCTGTAGTTAACACTGTCTAAATAAATTGAAATAAAAATATTGTGCTAAAAAACTTTCATACTTAACTTCAATTTCTGAACGGATGAATATCACACAAATGAAAGCCTGTTGACAGTGATCGGACACTGCCCCTTTCAGGTGAATCCGGGTCCGTTCGGCTCAGCATTGCTAGTATTGCTACGTAGAAACTATTAGGGCCGACCAACTTGAGGTCCCGCTACCACAGATAAGACATGATGAACCACGAATGACAGCATCAGTTTTGAATCGCAAGGCATAGTGCCATGCATTAGACTTGAACAACGGGATTCTATCCTGAACTGCTGTCAAACTTTGGTTTTGTATGGAATGTCCTTTATATACGGTAGTACATATTATAAATGTATGCACGGTGTAATAAAAAAAAAACGTTTAGACTTTGTATTGTGCCTTTGAGGTTATAATGAACAAGATTTACTATCGGACCAATGTTGAATTCACAAAAAAAAAGTCTGTTTCATACATTTCGACTGTCATGATGCCGCTCATTTCTATGGAACAGAACAGCCAATTTTTTTCGCGATTTCAGCATTGGTCCCATAATAAAAGTTGTTCATTACGACCTCAAAAGTCACTATGCAAAGTTTGAACGGTCCTTTTTAGGGTTCCGTAGTCAACTAGGAACCCTTATAGTTTCGCCATGTCTGTCTGTCCGTCCGTCCGTCCGTCCGTCCGTCCGTCCGTCCGTCCGTCCGTCCGTCCGTCCGTCCGTCCGTCCGCGGATAATCTCAGTAACCGTTAGCACTAGAAAGCTAAAATTTGGTACCAATATGTATATCAATCACGCCAACAAAGTGCAAAAATAAAAAATGGAAAAAAATGTTTTATTAGGGTACCCCCCCTACATGTAAAGTGGGGGCTGATATTTTTTTTCATTCCAACCCCAACGTGTGATATATTGTTGGATAGGTATTTAAAAATAAATAAGGGTTTACTAAGATAGTTTTTTGATAATATTAATATTTTCGGAAATAATCGCTCCTAAAGGAAAAAAAAAGTGCGTCCCCCCCCCTCTAACTTTTGAACCATATGTTTAAAAATTATGAAAAAAATCACGAAAGTAGAACTTTATAAAGACTTTCTAGGAAAATTATTTTGAAGTTGATAGGTTTAGTAGTTTTGAAGAAAAATACGGAAAACTACGGAACCCTACACTGAGCGTGGCCCGACACGCTCTTGGCCGGTTTTTATTTCACCCTGTAGCTACGCCGACACGGGATTCGAACCCAGTTCATCAGCACATCAACCTCGCTAACAGGGTCACTATGCATATTGCATATGCACTACCCCAGTCCAGTCGTAAAATATTTTTTTGTAAGTATAATTCAAAATAATTTCAAACCCCGATATGATACGGTCCAAAACATAGTTCCCATTATACAGAAAATGTTGCTATCGATTCGCTCGTATTACCTGGAAACAACCTCAGTCCAGCGAATACTATACTAACTTTCGCACCATCGTATCTTAAATTCACAACACATAGAGATATCGATGTTAACTGATAGGAATAGGGCTCTAATTCCGTGTAGTGTGTGGTTAGTTAGGTATCCATTTTGAAAGGTTATGGTATGTGCTATTCGTTTAATTATCCTTGGTGGATTAAGTTCATTTCATTTCAGCGGACATAGTGAATAAAGCGCAGGTTTGCGTGTTTACATACGAGGCTTTATATGTCAGGTTTTGTGTTTTGAGGATTTTATACATTTGTAAATAATATTCAGTAAACTGTGAAGAAAAATTGTGTATTTTTGGTATATTTTTATTTGCATGCCATCTCGTTCAATGCACGGATAATTTTTAATTACGACTATATTACGTACGGTCAACCAATTGGAATCCTAGGCCACTCTAGAACCCTGTCTTATTGACACCGTGCTTTATTTTCCAAAGAAGTCACTTTGACGTTTACTGTGAAAAGGTTAGTTAAGTAGCGTAGGATTCAAATTGGGTCGTACAGTTACCACTTTTCGACCTTATGTGTTTGAAATAGAGTCGAAGTGTGGTAAACTGACTGATTGGCTGACAGTACATGCATTTTTGCAAACAAGCTAAGAATATGGGCCAAATTGTCAAAACTGAGGTTCAAATAGTATTTTATACAATCGTGATACTGATATAATACAAAGCTTTTCAGTCGAGTACCATGTTTAGGCCACGAAGCTTGCTGACGAGTGGCCTAATAGTACGGTACGAGAGTGAAAAGCTTAATTATATCACTATTGTATACAATACTTTTTCTATGAGTCACCATTTTCATCATCAATGGACGAAAAATATCATCATTCAAGTCAAAATTAATGTAAATAGCGTCGTTCATGTATCAACATCGAATTACCTAGCAACCAATTGTTTATAATAACCGTCTCTGATTGGTCGATAACGCGATAGATTTAAAAAAAATGTGTTTCAGATGCAGGATAATTTGCCAGGTATCGCAAATTAGTATAGAAATTGTATGAATTTCTATTTTTGAAATTATTACAGTTAACTAAAGTCAACTATAATGAGATATTATAGTCGAGTCGGAACTGCCGTAGAGTATTCGATATTATGTAGCTGAACGAAAAATAAATACGAGTACCGTGTCTAGGTCATATTTCGCAATTTTTACTTCAACTATGAAATCACGAAAAAAATTGGCTAAGGCTAAGGGATTCAATCGGAAAGCCATTTTATTCTGTTAACCGTCATAGACAGTTTACTGCCGATTTATGCTAGACTTTCCTCTCTGACGTGGTCCGCTTTTTATACATATAACAATTGCGTACTTAAACAAAAGCTTCGGTATTTCGTCTTCTATAAATTAAATATATTCATGACATTTTGTCTAGCCTCATTTCGTCAAAGCTAGATCCCATAGTGTCCATAGTCTAAATTATAAACATTTTCAGCGCGTTTCAGAGCGCGCCCCGGTCTTGAATACAAAATAAAATCTAATCCAGTAATGCACAAAGAGTCGCGCAGGCGCGCCGCGCACTTTTTGTTTTTGTTTTCCTACCCGTAGTGGAGTTCAGACTTGGGTTCAATTTTAGTTAATGACCTATGAATAAAAGTGATTTTTTTTGTAGAAATTCCGAAATTCTACATTCGTTTAAGGATGTGGAATTGCATTTTTAAAGTGCAGCTTTGGCAATTAATTACTGTTTAAAAATCTACTGTTCGTAAAATATCTTTGTTATATTTATAAGTTCTTTTCTCGCCGGAATTCCCTTGTATTACTGGTTCCATTTTAAAAATTTGTAGCGTATTTCGTATTTAGGACAATTAGGACTTCATTTTTAGACGTTTCTTTAGAAATGCTTGACCACCGAAGGGCTTGATCATGCACTTTTCCTTTAGTATATTATAATGACAACCACTTTAGTTTTTATAGCTAGGTTTAGATCAAGCTAGTGTCGATTGCCACTATCACTAGCTTCTATAAGACTTCGTTCTATTCCCGCTAGTACCAAGATCTATGACGCCCTCGCTCTCTGGGGCTAGGGTTGAACCTTGACCCCTTGTGCAAAATGAACACATGAAGGGGACTCATTCTGAATCAGAAAGATGAAAGCAGCAGGAGATCAATAACAAATGAGGTACTTTCCCTGATAGCACTGGCTTCTAAACCTAGCTTGTTGTTATCCTCAACCTCAACCGCAAAGATAGTGTTAGATAACCGATCGAAACTTCGTACACAAGTTCCAAGAATTTGCCAAAATTCGAACCGACGACCTTCGCTTTGAAAGTCGAACGTGCAGGCGCTCTGAGGTAATGTAGCATAACTGTCATTTTCTGTCATAACAAGCAGGTAAGGCCCACTTGCACCAAACATTTAACTCAGGGTTAGTGGGCTGTCATATGTCAAATTCCATATAAAATGGTGGGTTAACCCTCCATTTTCGTTGATGCAAGTGGTCCTTAGAGTTTTTTTCGAAAAGACAAGAATCGTGGAACATATGGGGAGCATTTTATGTTATGACTATAATGTTTTTACAATTAATAAATACTTAATAATACTGCCAGGGAACAAATCAAATTATTTTGTTGAATATTTTTTGATTTGTTCTTTTTTAGTCACACTACTATATATAAATTATAAATTGAAATAGATATCATACACGAAAGAAAAAACGGCAAGGCCCACTGGTGGCCGAGCCGGGAATCGAACCCGGGTCTTCAGCTTGCGTGCGCGCGGGCGGGCGTGTGGTCTAGTGGTAAAGACGTTTACCCCTAAATTGAAATAAATATCATACACGAAAGAAAAAACGGCAAGGCCCACTGGTGGCCGAGCCGGGAATCGAACCCGGCTCTTCGCTTACGCGGCTAACGTCTTTACCTCTAGACCACCCGCCCGCCATGGTACCCGACGAAATTTCTCTAGTGTATGTTACCTCTGACAAGTGCGTTTTCACATTATCCGATCCGATATCGGATGTCGGACCGATATCCCATACATTACAGGCGCAATCTTGGATTTTTTCTATTGAAATCCTTCCGACATCCGATATCGGATCGGATAATGTGAAAACGATCTAAGGCTAGGCGCCTTTTGACCAACCCTAAGGACGAACAATTAGTGCTTGCGCCTCCTATATATGAATCCTTTGCAGGATTACGATATAGCGAGAGAGATGGTGCTGCCATCTATACAACTAGGGAACAAATCAAATTATTTTACCCCTGTTTTACTGACTGCGGTCCCCCAATACTCTGTAGCAATATTTAAAAACTATTTCACAATTCACAATTTTGTTAACTTTCAGTCCCTTGCCTAATTGTTGAAAGTGGCACTGAAAACTTGAGCAGTTTCATGTGCTCTCTGCCTACCCCTATTGGGATTACAACATACATACATACATACAATCACGCCTGTATCCCATAAAGGGGTAGGCAGAACACATGAAACTACTAAAGCTTCAGTGCCACTCTTGGCAAATAAGGGGTTGAAAGAAAACGAAACTGTGACATTGCAGTGACAGGTTGCCAGCCTCTCGCCTACGCCACAATTAAACCCATATCCCTGCGATTGCATGTTGGGATTACAAGCGTAAGTTTATGTATGTATTTTTTTTTTATTAGCCTACTGTAGTGTCTCACTGCTGGGCAAAGGCCTCCCCTCGCTTCTTCCACTCAACCCTGTCATGTGCGTAATTTTGCCAGCTTGGATAAAATGCGTTCAAGTCGTCCCGCTATCTCTTTTTCGGTCTACCTGAACCCCGGCCTGCACCCTCCACGGGGCGGCGGGCGGGCGGGTGCGGTGGGTATGTATGTATATATTTAAAATACTGCAACAAAATGAAAGTGCAATAACAGCAAGCTCTGACCGAAGATAAAGCTACAGTGATTAGAGTTACGCATAATTACGCAACGTTTTGCGCCACCGCCGGTGCCTTCCGCAACATTGGCAATGACACCGCGACTCGCGAGTGTTACCAACACGCGCGGTGGATTATATACGGCGATAACTATTCTGTGTACAGTCAACCGATGAGGAGGCACACTCAAAGAGTATGACAGATGGCGCCACCTTATTAGTCCCTTGCACAGATAAAGAATTTCATACGTGAGAGCGAGAAGTATATATTTTTGTTATACAAGGGGGCAAAGTTGTGTTACACACGAGAAGTAAAATACATTGGCACCCGAGTGTAACACAAAACTTTTCCCCTCACTATAGCGAGGAAACTACAACGCAAAAAATGCATTTATCACTGCTTCCAGTAGTTCCACAGGTGGTAAATCATCTTAATTACTGGATTCACCTACTTTTATCAATTTTAAAGCAGTTAATTTGACTTTATTCAAGGTCAAATTACTTTACCCACTAGTGGATATTAAAGGACAAAACACGTGTTTCCGAGCTAGTGAGGGAAAAAACACACATATGAATGACAGTGACATGCCTAGACACTTGCACAGGCGCCGCCTGGCGGGATAAAATGTCAGTGTGCCACCTCATTTGAATCCTAGGCCACTCTAGAACCCTGTCTCATGTAATGTAAACCGTGTTCCTTTTGCCATAAGAAGTCACATTGACGTTTACTGTGCAAAGTTCCTACAGTGGCTATGATTCAAATTGGTTGACTGTACATAACGTACCTATATACCAGTGGCGGCTGGTGAAAATTTCTACTAGGCAACACCAAAGCCAAAAGAAACCTACCTTAATATTAGGTACTTTACTAGTAATCAATTTTAGGCAAGCCGGTGGGAATCGGCTTGTATGGACCAGCCGCTGCTATATACTAAGATATTTGGGATTAGAGTTGGCGAAACATTTCAACTTACAGCGACTTTTCAGTCTTTAGTCCTGTCGCAGACAGATGATGTCTAAGAAAAAACGGACCTTTGAACAGTGGGAATCATCAAGAAAAATGCATGATCGTATAGTTGTCGCTACAACTTTGGTAGATTCTCGGCTAGATGTCTATTCTGTCCCATATTACACTGAGTATTGTCTGTAATCAATGTAAACCTATGTAGCTTAGGGTGGGATCCATTCCCTTACCCGTAGACATCGAATTTCAACAAGTATCTCTCACTATATTATATCTAGCAATATCAAATGCTACCTACTAACAGTACTAACCCCCTTATTCATAAACGTACACTAAAGTTATCAAGCCGATAAATTTCGTTTGTCCCTTTCCGACGTATTGGTGTGATAGAAAGGGACAAACGAACTTTATCGGCTTGATAACTTTAGTGTACGTTTATGAATAAGGGGGTAAGTATGTATTAAATAGAGCTAGTGACGGTATACTTACAGTGTTACCAACACCCGGGCATTTATTCAAACCAATAATAATACACTCAATTAGCAATCGTTTGCGCATATCAGCAAATCATACTTATTTAAATTAACTGCAAAATTAATTTTCTGAAATCCCAACATTCAATGTAATGCGTGCACTTTTTAATTTTTCATTAGGTATGAAATTCAACAATAGGTGGTCAACGGGTGACTCCCGTCACCCGTTGACCACGAACGCTGTAAAGAGTTCGAAAGGTCGTTTCCATAGTTTTATTTCATGAGTAACTATCGCGGTAACCGAAGACAATATTTTCATTAGGTATCACATCGCTCATACCACACCTCGGACACTGGCGATTAAATATATGAAAGAGGCGCGTTCCTAGCACACAGTCTAACCTCGTGTAGGTTAACGGTTACTATGCTTGTATGAGTGAAATATGACAGGTCGACTGTTCGCGTTTTTGACAGGCGGTAACTCTGAGGTAACCGAGAGGGGGTGGGCGGCACTTTCAGCGGGGAGCGGGAGTGTCCATACTGTACGATAGTACTCTTTATTATACTGTGCTCATACTTATGAGCTGTGATTGCCCTCACTTGACAAGTGTGTGTGCTGTACATTGCTGGCAATAAAAATTATGTTAAAAGTTTATACTTAAAGTCAACATTTTTAATTATTAATTAAGGGCATAGTTAAGTTAAATAACTATGTAAGATTACGTTCCATTAAAAAAGCCCACTTGTTGGTAACACACCAGTGGCGTAGCGTCGATATAACTCGATTCCCAACGGGTTCCCTAAAATTAGAAGTTCATACAAAACAGATCCCAAAAACCCCCCCGGCTTTATGAACAAAAATTTTCACGCTACTGTAACACACTATAGTATACGACATCTTTTCTCAGAACATTTTGACTTCGTTTAACGGTCCATATACTTAACAAACACTTATAACAGACATCACTGAAAGCTATTATTCACCATGATTATATTACTCGTAATTATACCCTGCCTGCTGTGAGTATAGCCAATACACCATTAGACACTGGTCCCACCGCGAGCTAGTAAACTATGAGCTATCGACTATAAAAACGAACAAAAGATAATCACTCCCGTGTAAATAAAAGAGACACGGCGATGTTGAATAGTTACTCGCCCAGCGGTGAGCTATCAATATCACCGTGTCTCTTTTATTTGCACGGCAGTGCGTAATATTTTGTTCGTTTTTATAGCTGATAGCTCATAAGCTTACTAGCTCGCGGTGGGACCAGTGCCTTATCCACTGTAGGTTAAAGCTAAATGTTAAACATCTCTTAAAATAAAATTTTACCTAGGTGGGTCATTTTTACTTTTTTTTATTTTCTTAGGGGGCACAGTCACAAAAAGGTGCCATTTTATAATTAATTAGTGTACAATTTTTTTTTTAATTTTTATGTTTATTTTTTTCTCCGGATTTCAGTTGAAGTTTTTGTATTTTGTATGGAGTAGGGTGTAAAAAAGGTTTAAATTTTTGAGTTTTTTTTCTTCATTTATTTTCTTTGAACCTTTAGCATGCTATTACGATGCCAATAATGGTATATATTAATAGCAAAATTTTAAATTAAAAGACAATACATACATATACTCCGCACACCACACAAAATGTACAAAAAATTATATGAAAACTTCAAAGTGGATCCGGAGGCAGAAGATTAATTCCAATTGCAAAATAATTTGAAATACTGTTTATTTGCATCAGTTTGCATGTTTTTGTAACTGTGCCCAATGAAAATATAATACTTTTTTTTTCTCCATACAAGAGTCACCCACCCTACTTGGTATAATTATGTATTATGTTACTGTTAAAGCTCGACAATAAATAATACCTATGGTAAAATCTAGGTTTTAGCGGGAAATCCCAGGTTTTGCCGATGCCGATTGGTTAAAGCCTGAATTGAGAAATATTTCGTCACTACTTTGCGTGAGATACGAGATTTTTTCAAAGTAATTAGTGACGATTTGTTTTTTACTTCGGGCTTGTGTTTGCAACTGGCTGTAAAACGATATGTTATCGCTTTAAAGAATATTGTGTCGTCACACATTTTTTTACTTCACCCCTAAATAACATTGAGTCTATTATAGAATAATTAATCGCGCAAAAGTAAATCTAGTTCATAATATTTTCTCTTAGCAGTGACAGTAATATTTTCAAGATAATATAATATCTAATTAAATCCTATGTTTTGTTTTATAGAAATGCGGAAAGTAAAAGATTAATACGCTTAAATGTTTAATAATTTTTAAATACGTACTAATAATAATCGAAGACAAAAAGTTAAATTGTAAGTAATCAAGTTTTGAGCACTTTTTTAAATTAGGTCCATATCGCTTTTTAATGCCCATATAAAAAATACATGACCATGTGTACTTACTGTAAAACATTGTACGATACAGAATACAGATGCGGCAATTTAATATAATTTATCACGATTTTCTTACTTTTCGTACTCGTATCAGAATAATGTATTTAATATCGGCGAACTGACAAAATGGTTTGTCTGACTATACTTTCAGCCATTACCATACGCAAGCTTTTCAGACCCAAGTACCATAGACCACGTTCTGAACAGCACGTAGACCTCAAAAGAACGAAAAAGGTCATACGCGCGGTCCAAGTACCTAAGTAGGTACGACTTTATCGAGCAAAACGGTACCGAGGCTCAACTTATTTCAACAGCTTAAATAATCTTGGGCACAGCGGTATAAGTTAGGCCAAAATTTATAACAAGACCGAAGTCTCTTTATAAGTTTCAGACTAGCCCATACTTCTAATTTTATCACTTATCCACGTGGATAAGACATCTGTCACTCTCACACTGACATACTTGCCAAAGGACTGGGAGAAGTGGCATACTAGAAGAGAGACCTATGCTCAGAAGTGGGCGATATGATGATGATTATAACAAAAACAACTAGTTCTTCAATAGAGGTCTTGATTGGACTGAGCCGTTTGAGATGTTAGCTTGGTAAGGCGTGGGAATGACTGTAGTGACTACGCGGCGCTCTCACGCTAATGATACCATGGTCTATTGAAATATAGCGGACAATACGAGACATTTTTCTACCAATTCCTCTATCCAAAGAAAGATGTGACTTGTTTCATTAACAAGTCCGGTACAGATTTGAATTCCAATTTTCGAAAGCGGTTTTGATACGACATTGACGACCGTCTTGGTGATTAAACATCAACGCACAAATTTCACTTAATATTTCATACACCAATTTTTTTATTAGTGCGAGCGATCTTCAAAACCGTATGATAACATTGAATCAAGCTCAAGATTCCTGGCATTACTAGTGGTGTCCGAATAAATGGCGATGCGCACACAATGGCAACATTCGGCAGCTGCCATGGATGGTGCCTAGCGGAGAGCTTGACGGTACAGCATCGTACAGAGATGATAAGTTGATACATAATCAAAATCATACATAGATAATCAAATATGTGAACTCCACAATACCCGTGGAAACGTATTGAACAAAAAGTCTGTCGAAAGTCGATGAGCATCTTCCCTCTTCGTACGAAAATCTGTCGGATACAGAAATCGAGTGAAATCAGACTGCCGATACAGAATACCGTAGAAAATCAGTCAGTCCATGATCGGGTCAGTCTCTCGCCTATCAAGTTTACCAACCCATGGCGGCCATAGTCCGAACAAAAAGTCGGGCGAAGGTTACCGACCGACGCGTCTGTCTCTGTGTCTGCATGTTCTGTTTGTATGTTCAACTCAAATTACTATTTACTAATCAAGACTGAGAAATCTGAGGTCATCATCCTCCTTGCGTTATCCCGGCATTTGCTACGGCTCATGGGAGTCTGGGGTTCACTGTGACAACTAATACCAAGATTTGGCGTGGGCACTAGTTTTTACGAAAGCGACTGCCATCTGACCTGCAACCCAAGGGTAACTTAACTAGGCCTTATTGGATTTACTAATCAGAAAGACTCAGTCCAGGCCCCGTAGCCGAATGGCATTTTTCCGACGCCAAACGAAAACGAAACGTAGTCCGGCTCTGTCGCGCCAATATGCAAGAGCGATAGGGATAGATATCTACTAGCGCTTCGTTTCGTGAGCGTTTGTGCCATTCGGCTACGCACCCAGGATCGGGTCAGTCTCTCGTCTACCAAAGCCATGGCGGCCATAGTCCGAACAAAAAGTCGGGCGAAGGTCGCCGGCGTAGCGGCCCGCTGCTTTCGCCGACCCGACCGGCCGACGCCGCCACACTCCAATGCCTACTCTGCAGTCTGCACTACCACTTATAACCACTCTGTTTATAAACTGAAATAGATGTTATATATACGCAAAGAGGATCGAGTATTATAAAGAGTTAGTAGTAAGTAAAATGTGTAATCACAGTGCACATAGACTGCCATCTCTCGACACAGGCTTAAAACTTTTGAACATCAGTTTTGACAATTTGGCCCATACTCTTAGCTTGATATGTGTTAAAATATCAAATATTAATATTAGCGCCATCTAGCTAAGCGTACCCCAAAGGTGTAAACTGTACTTATAATGCCATCTAGCCCACGGTACCTTTTTCTGTATGGTACTGAGGTACGTTTTTTTCTTAGACTTTATCTGTCTATCATCATCCTCCATGCGTTATCCCGGCATTTGCCACGGCTCATGGGAGCCTGGGGTCCGCTTTGACAACTAATGCCAAGATTTGGCGTAGGCACTAGTTTTTACGAAAGCGACTGCCATCTGACCTTCCAACCCGAAGGGTAACTAGGCCTTATTGGAATTAGTCCGGTTTCCTCACGATGTTTTCCTTCACCGAAAAGCGACTGGCAAATATCAAATGACATTTCGTATATAAGTTAAGAAAAACTCATTGGTACGAGCCGGGTTCGAACCCGCGACCTCCGGATCGAAAGTCGCACGCTCTTACCGCTAGGCCACCAGCGCTTTATCTGTCTATACGGAGTTATAATATCGTTGATATACGTATATAGGTATACCTACCCGTGTCGTGACGAGTTTAGAACAGGCTAGTTTCCTACTAGACAAATCAGCTTCTTTTTAAGAACTGTCAAAACGATTTGCTAATATGGAATTAAGTACTATGAAATACTGAGGAGTGACGTCACGGTCAATTCATTTACTTTATATATTCCTCTTTAACTTATTAAATAGAAATTATGTTGAAACATAACTACTGTTTATATTTTTCTTCTAATTATGTGGTGCTTTATTTCTTGCACTGCATGAAATATTTTATTTTAAGTACAGGAAACTAGCCTATTTAACCTGCCACTTGTTCCAGTGGGTGTCGTAAAAGTCGAGTGTGGGATATGAGTTCCATTGTGGTGTGGACGATGGTCTGCAACCTGTCACTGCAATCTCAGGATTTTGTTTTCTTACAAGTTACCCCTTAATTCCAAAGAGTGGCACTGAAGCTTCAGTGGTTTTATGTGTTCTGCCTATCCCGTTTAGGATATAGGCGTTAATTTATGTATGTATGTACTAAATGAGTGACACACATAGGGGTATTTGACTAAAGAAGCTTTCCAAAATTATTTATATACATTTTTATAAGTAGGTCCATTGTGTCAATCCAAATATGCTATTTTAATTTATTTTTATTTTTTCTTATTTGTATCGAGTAATGGGGGGCTTTTTCTGTGAAATATCCCTATGTGTGATAGTGATAGAAGCCAGATAAGAATAGACACCTTCAGCTTACGCGGGTAATGTCAGACTGCTAAACTACTCCGTGACGTATCGTCACAATTTCTGGTGAATCTTATAAATACGAATAACAGCCCTATTTAGTCAGTAGACTAAAAGGATTGGTCTTTTTCAATTTAACGGCCGGGAAGAACACATTAAAATTATAATATCATCATCATCATCATCATTTCAGCCGTGAATCGCGCCCTGCTGAGCATAGGCCTACCTTCGTGTACGCCACTTATCCCGGTCCTGGGCTAATCTCATACAGAGGAAATGAAATTTTATTTTTCTGTAATTAAATATTTATTAAGGTAATAAAACTTAAATAACAAATAAATAATAAGATAACTCTAAAAAACAATATAAAACAATAGGAGGATAGTTCATATAGGAGGTGCAAGCACTAATTGTTCGCCCTTAGAGTTGGTCAAAAAGGCGCCTAGCCTTAACAGAGATAACATACACTAGAGAAATTTCGTCGGGTACCACGGCGGGCGTGTGGTCTAGTGGTAAAGACGTTAGCCGCGTAAGCTGAAGACCCGGGTTCGATTCCCGGCTCGGCCACCAGTGGGCCTTGCCGTTTTTTCTTTCGTGTATGATATCTATTTCAATTTATAATATAAAACAACTTAAAATTAAATTAAAAACGAATCTAAACTAAAATACAAAATTAAAATACAAATTATAACACTAAAATACAAATTTAAAATTATAATAGAATCTAAGTTATCCTTACAAGATCGACACAATCATCGCCTTTTTTGTAGGCCAATGAAAAAGTCATATAATAATAAGACATTGTATGCGGATTTTATTGAGTTGAATGGCTTGAATTAATGATTTTACTCAGTTAAGGCACAGTATAATAAAGAGTACTATCGTACAGTATGGCCACTTCCACTCCCTGCTGAAAGCGCCGCCCACCCCCTCTCGGTTACCTCGCAGTTACCGCCTATCAAAAACGCGACCCATCGACCTGTCATATTTTACTCATACAAGCATAGTACGCGTTCACCTACACGAACTTAGAATGTGTGCTAGGAACGCGCTACTTTCATATACTTGATCGCCAGTGTCCGAGATGTGGTTAAGGCGATACAGGAGCGAAAATGCTAAAATGGAAAGGGGGCTCCTTTCAATTTGCGAATTTTAGTTAATTATACTAGTGTTGTCAACTAGATTTATCGAAACAAAATTGTCCATTAAGAAGAACTCAGTTAAAAGATATTGCAAAAAAAATCTTTAAAATCGAGGTTCCGCTCTCGACTATTTCCGTCTTCAAAACTTGATCAATCGGAACGAAATTTGAGAATCTGAATAACAATGAAATAGTCTGTGTCGAACCGTTTAGTTTTTTTGGCTTATTGTTACCAATCTTGAGTATCACACCTTTTTTTGCGCCATAATGAAAAAGGCCGTTTTTGGAAATTTTTTATTGGCTCTAGCGTCTTTAAAAATAAAAAAATATCAAAAAAATCAAAACGGTCCGACACAGATGAAAATAATAATAATCTGTGTTGAAAAAATCATTGCTCTATCTTCAAAAACCAGGAAGGAAGTAGTCGTCGAAAAGAGCGTTTGTATGGAAACCCCTCCTGTATCGTCTTAAAGGGTTAACTTAGATAGCTTAGACTCTAGATAAACTGGTTCGGTTGAGTCTAACGTAGACTTGGCGAGCAACGACAATATACAGACTGGACGCACCTGCCCCGCCTGCAATGCATTTAAATATGCTAAATTATAACACGGCTAGCCATATTATCAAAACCTTAATTGTAGTAAGAATACACTTATAATTTAAAAATCGTATTTAAAATATTAAAAACTATGCGTTCAGTTATTTCGTATCTAAAAAATTAAATAAATGGTAAACATGATAAAAATCGTAGGAAATAGTGTCTCACAGGTCATCATCCTCCTTGCGTTATCCCGGCATTTGCTACGGCTCATGGGAGCCTGGGGTTCGCTGTGACAACTAATAATATAGATTTGGCGTAGGCACTAGTTTTTACGAAAGCGACTGCCATCTGACCTTCCAACCCAAAGGGTAACTTAACTAGACTTTAGAGACTTTAGAGACTTTATACATCTCTAATTCTATATCAGTGTATAGCTACTTTGCTTATGATTAATATTTTTAGTTAATATTTCTATTAATTTCATTTGTTTAACTTTAATGAATACTCTGTAATGTAGACATGTAAAAGTGCCCCCGTGGCCTATTTGCTGAATAAATGATTTTGTATTTTGTATTTTGTACTAGGCCTTATTGGAATTAGTCCTCTTTCCTCACGAAATTGTATTTTTAATATTTAAAAACTATAAATTCGGTCATTTTGTGTCTAAAAATAAATCGTGAACATGAATATGATAAAAGCCGTAAGGAATAGTAGTGTTAAGAAATTACCCAAAAATCGAATTAATTGGTTTCGGTTGATAATCAATAAGGTACCGGCGCCTAAGATGGCCCGGACAATAAAGAGCAAAATACACGATAGTTGAATGATATCCTTTAGATGGCGCGTAGTGACCTGTAGATTCGAATTCTTTCGAATCGCTTCAAATGAATGTCAAATCACGGCTATATCTCTGAAAATCTTAATGTTCCTCTCTCTAGGTAAACGCGTTACCCTGCACCACACCCCCTAGTGCCGAGGAATTAGCCACTAATTTGTGCTGAACACAATATAGAATTATAGCATTTAGGAAATAGAAAAGGAAGGGGAAACCCCCAGGTGTAGTGATGTGACAATAATTATGTTCCCGCTTTGCGAATTATTTAAGAGCATTTTATTAAGAGGGGGTAGAGCAGGGAGAATTTTCAGAATCTGTCAAATTACCCCATTACACACACAAACACCCTTCACTCACACTACCTCAATTTACTGTGAAAGGTCAGTGACCCTTAATTTTTTTCAAGAGTGTTATTTTGAGTTTGTAGTCAACTACTGACCTCCTTTGAGAAATTAAAACTGTAAAAAGGGTAGCATACAAGAAGACAGAGAAAAAATACACGTCATCTAGCTTTCCTTCTCTGTTCATGTCTCATGTGACTTAAATTTACCTAAATATGTAGATAACGTTCCTTACTCAGTTGATTGTTTATCTAGGTGTATTTCAAATTACTTTGCACTTCATTCTGCGTTACTTTTCTATAAGTACTTAGATTAAAAATCATCAGCCTGCCTATCCTCGCAAACATTATTCAAAGTCGTCTGTGAAGGCCGATACCTCCAGGCAGACAATTATGGTCGCGTGATAAATGATAAAACATCAGGCTGTCCCTATCGCACTATTTGTAAGTACGATAGGGACGGCCCGATGTTTTATCATTTATCGCGCGACCATGATTGCCCTGCAGGTCTTCAGAGGCCTGTGCTGCGCATTACGTATATACGGGTTGTATTAAAGACTATCAGATATTTTCTTTATTCTTTTTGGTCGTTAGGTTTTTTTTATCATTTATTTTAATACAAAAATAAAGTATGTGTATAAAATAAAAAACCTAATGAATAGAGTACAGAGCTAGCAGCAGTCAAGTCAGAGACACAAAGATAGACAGGGAATATCGACGCATATCATATCCAATACCGCCATCGCCATCTGCATCAGACTCTTGATCTTACCCAATTTCCGAGTCTCTTCTCTTAATTTCAGTTCCTTGAGTTGAAAATGTTGAAACTCATACTTAGTATTAAATAAAACACAAAGACATATAAAAATCACAATATAATTTTAAATTATGGCTTAGGCCCTGTACCAGTTGCAGTCGCCACGTCTGTAAAGCACCTTGTAGTTTCTTTTAAATGGCTAAATCCCTAGATGTCATGTCATAAACATCTGTGATGTAACTGAAAATTAAAAAACATCGCTCAAAGATAAGGTTCAAATTAGCATGGCAAAAAATACAGTGCAGTCAAAATACCATCAAAATACGAAAAAGCATATATTATGTCAATGTCAATATCACTGCCGTACACCTGCCGTATGCCGTATTTCAGGCCATAAGGGCTGTTTTCTTAAATATGAAAAAATCTCAAAAGCAGAACTTTAAAAAGACTTTCTTGGAAAATTATTTTGAACTTGATAGGTAGAACAATTTTTAAAAGTTGTACAAAAAAAATCTGAACTAAGTTTGTAACTATATTGAAGTAAGTTCCAAATAAAAACGTGAGTCTCTATTCCTTAAAATTATTTAATTGTTAACAATAGTTGTATCGATACAATCAAATGAAAATTACAAGATCAATAGTGACAAATATATCCAACGTAACTTTTTTATAATCTTAATTGGCGCCAACGCTAACTCACTTTTTAATTAAAAAGGTGTCTAACCTTTTTAATTCTTGTTGTCAATGAAATTGCCTGAACTCATAATAAAGTAAACTAGCATAATTAACAATATTATAAATATGCTTAAATTAATATAAATCTAATTTATTGAATTAATTAAACATTTGCAACAGTATCTATTTTTTTTAAAAGCAACACTTACAACAATGGCATAGACTAGACTTTGATATCTTCTGCTAATAACATTGATCTCTATTGTTAAGACAGTAAGGTTGTTTTCACAATGACTCAAAATAATTATGAATAACATACGTTTTTACAGATAAATAATGCAAGATCTATACTCCCAGAACATAAATTCCACCAAATCTTAACATGTTATTTTCATGAATCTTACAATATGAAAAGCATTTTTTATCTTAGATTGCATATTTTAGTATCGTAACGAATTTTCTTTCAAATAAAAAGAGAATTATTAGAATAGGTTGACGGTGTCTACCGTAAACTGGGGTTACATTGACCAATTTGGGAATTTAAACTTCTCTAGCTTCTACATTTAATGGGTATTTTTACCTATTAAATGTAGGAGTTAGAGAAGTATAAATTCCAAAATTGGTCAACGTAACGTAAGTAAGAAAGAAAAAAATTGGGACCATCAACTTTTTAAGTCTTTTCCTGCTAAAAATCTAAAAAGGTAACAAAATAAGTGATATCAGGATTATTGTTTTCTGTCACGATGCCTGCACGTATCAAATGTTTCTTTTTAACCCAGTGGTTGACTGGTAGAGAATGCCTTAAGGCATTATGTCCACTGTTTGTACTTATTTTTTTATGTGTAATAAAGCGTAAATAAATAAATAAAATGTACGCAAAAAAAACGATGTAATCAAACTTAAACTGACATTGGGGTTACTTTGATACACTATTTTTTTTGTAACGATAATCGAATGTAATCCCTTACAAAAGTATTTTATCTCAAGAAAAAGAAAATGGTTCGCAGAGTCAAATATTACAACTCTTTAACGCTATTTTGGGGTTACTTTGATCAAGAATAAAAATTACCATCTTCGAAAAACCAACTTTATTTGCAATTGTTTCAATATTTATTACAAGAAGAGATCAAATTATCAGCCTCAACAAGTACCGTGACATAATCAACTATGTGTCATTATGGTCAATGTTACCCCATGCAAGTGATCAAAGACACCCCAAAGAGTAAATCATTAGTAGTAAATACCTAGTTTGACTTTATGATACAAAATTCAATACAATGGTATAGCTAAACACATTTCTGGCGAGGTAATATTCACTGTGAACCTTTTACTTTAATACCCACTACGTTAGTTTAGAAGTTTAGTTAAACATGAAAAATAGCAACAAACTATGCTTTTATTTTGACACGTTATCCGCACTGCCCAAGACCATACTTACTTATTCACCGCGTCAGAGCACCATCTAACTATAAAGGTTGGTTAAGGGTTATTATATGTGTAGATTTCATTACCGACTACTCATACATAACATATTAAGGACTGTATCGTTAAGTATAAGGACAAAACAAACCTCGTCTAAATGTTGACATGTGCATAATTTTGTATTATTATGTTCCGAGAGTATGATCTTAAGGTATTGGTAAGTACTATTTGATATAAGAAGGTCTGATATTTTTTTATTTTAGGGACTTTATGGTACTTTCATTAAGGTCTAGCAAATAAATTTCGGACAACCCCTATCTGGCTTAATTTGAGAATATTTCAATGACTCTTTGTACGATTGCAACAAACAAAGGTTAATATGCTGCCAAAATATATTCTTTAAGAGTCCTCTTCATGGTTTTTCCAATTGGGTACTTGTAGAATAAATGCGGCGAATTTATATAATTTAAAAAAACGCAATTTTGAGCAACGTTCCGGATTGCCGTAAATTTTTGATGCTAGCAGGATGAGAGAAACAGATAAAAAAATTAGCCATAGGCCAAAGTCTAATTGACATTCATGGTGTTTGAACAGTGCTTAAACCAGATCGATATAAACAATGTATGATAGTCAAATTCGACATCAAAGTCGGAGTTAGAGTAAGCACCATGCCACATTCTCTAAATGGCCGCCATACACAGATCCTGAACTATTTTTTTTTTAAATAACAGTGGCTAGACTATGTCCAGATATTCTGCTTTGTGGATCATGTGTCGTTGAGGTTCGCACCATACAATTTTTTTTCGCAATCGTATCGTCTTTTACGCACTTTGTAAATTTTCTAGTAGCATTTGTCCGGAATCGTAATTGGTACTCGGGAGGATTAAGTCAATACTGTCTAAACCATATGCTTTACGTCGAGTTTCTAGGACAAAATGTGTACCTTATTATGTGCCTTATTAAGCCCATGGCTTGTTATAAGAAAAAAATATAATAGCAAATAAATACGGCTACTCAAAGTTGTCTTCATACTTAACGATACAGTCTTTAAATCCTTATTTTTTTGGTCAAATAAATATAATATGCTCGTGACAGGTCATATTTTGTTCGCAATCCGAAAGAGTCAACCCTAGCACTTTTCCCTATTCACCCCCTTCCCGACCCTATTCACCCCAACGTTAGAGTGAGCAAAAATGACTAAATGAAACGACATATTTTCAAAGACAAACCGAAGTTCACACTGCCAGAAGATTTTTTGTGTAAAAAATTTGCATGGCATATATAAAAAAACTGCTATCGACGTTCAAAAGTCGGTTTTGGCCCTATTCACCATAAATTACGTTAGTTTATACCCGTTCCGACCCCATGAACCCAAAATCTTTAGAAAACGATGTACTATGTAGCCCAATTTTATTTGGTATTTTGGAGGTAACTAGTAAAAATAATTTAGTTTTACAATTGTGCGAAAATAGATTCTCATTTGGCCGGTTTTTTTTACTTGGTCTGGTGGCCTAGTGGTAATAACGTTAGCTGCGTAAGCTGAAGACCCGGGTTCGATTCCCGGCTCAGCCACCGTGGGCCTTGTCGTTTTTTCTTTCGTGTATGATATCTATTTCAATATATGTATAAATGTATGTGGACAGTTGGACACTTTATTGTACATAAGACAAGTTAGGACATAAAAATACAGTATAGTTATGATGTACAAAGGCGACCTTATCCCTATAAGGGATCTCTTCCAACCTTTGAGCGAATTGAAAATGTATTATTCATATAAACTTGAAAAGGAACAAATCAAAAATTATTTAATAAAATAATTTTATTTCTTCCCTAGTTGTATAGTTTCATACTTATGATTTTTATTTTAAAGTAATCCGTTTATATTATAGCAACCATGGATGATTTTTGACGCGGCGTCTTTTTCCATACAGTTGGCCCGAAACTACGCTCGCGAGACGCTAGAAAGAGAGACGATGTTTTTGCCGGTCACGGAGCATCACAAATTTTTGCCGGGAACATGTCGTCATATACCTACTTATGGCCCCCTATAGAAAATCAGATATTTTTGCACGGCCGTTCATAGACATTTATGCTGGTCACCAGCTGGTATTCCATGAATATTTGGTCTAGTTGAGTGGAGAAGTACCATTCAAAACAAGCGCTTTCTAAACAACGATGTATTTTCGTACTTTATAATTATTATTGTTTTCAACTTACGATTACGTGTTCGCGGTATGCACAGAGTAAATCTTTAATGAAATTGAGACATTTTTTTATATATACAATTAAATTTGAACCAGAAGCACTATACCTATACCCGTTCGCATTCCCCTTTTTTCTATTCTAAGTAAGAAACGATTAATAAGTATCTGAATATGTATGGATAAATTAAATTGTAATTGTTTACATACAACCTGTGAAGTTTGGTTGACAACATTTGACGTAGGTGCTGTCATATATATTTTTAAAATGACGTACTGTTAATACCAGCGTAATGAAAATGTATTCCAATGAGTAAAAGAAAACATGAAACTTTTTTCAATTTAACCGAACTAGAATGAAATCATTTATACTCATTCGGTTGTGTTCGTTATTTTCTTTAATAATGTGATATATTTTTATTTATTTTTTATGCACAAGCCATGCACCTTTAAACTTTAAATGAGATTGGATCTCCACCTGACATATTTGATTTACCCTATTTATTTTGAGCACAGTTTTACACTGGTATGGTTTTTCGTGTACGTACACTATTTTCTGTCAAAATATTTGTCAAATTTAATTGTCAACGCGGAGCGACCGGCGACACGTCTGCCTCCGATGAGCCGCTCACGGCATCTAATCGAAAGGAGAATTCTGACAGCAATGGCGAATGTATGGAAATTTTACGATAGTTTAAATTTAAGGTAAAATTTCTTTGTTGCCTTTGAGAGGAAAAATATAAAAAACGTCAAAACTTCTAGTCCATTTATCTGGCTTTTAGAATCACTTAATGTTATAACTAAAGTATTGAATTTTATTAACAAAGTTTACTAAACGGCAACATACGTTTTTCTCATTTTAGGTCAACTTTGCGTGGGTTTATTTATTATACCTTTAATAATTAGAGATTCTGAATAGTCAAAAGTTGTAGACACACTCTTTAAGATAATAACTACATTTATTTTATTTCATTTAATTTAGAAATGTGAGCAGCATTTGTTAAACGCCGAATGCACTTTTCGAGGATTTCGTACGACCCCCTCTTAAGGGTGCTTTCAAGAAAAACGTCAAAATAATGTAAATTGATAGTTTTAGATGGTGAAATACTACACTTTCCGTTATCTAATTGAAATATTTAATTCAAGTTTCAATTAGAACATTTTATTGTCTTGATTCTAATCAAACTGGATTTTTGAAAACTAACTCACTAAATTAATTATGTTTTTTTCTCTGATGGACGTTTAGGAAAACACGCGTATAGCGCTGGATTAGTCGATCTGATTTGTAAAATTTGGACAATTTTGAATCCTGTAACTGGTAAATTTATATTACACGTATATCCTGCAGGTACTACAGTAAAATATTTTCAAATAATCTATAATAAAAATGTAGTCTGAGACATTTTCATTATAAGGTTCTGTAAAAGAGTAAACGAGGCTAAGACGAATTCAATTTTTTTTAGAAATTATGTAATATGTCATATATTTGTAAACTACTCGCAAAACCCTTTAATTTGATACCATAAACGGTATGATTAAGCGCTCGGTTGCGATTTCACTATTTTTCACATGAAAACCCTCTTAAAAACTTTGTAGTAAAAAAAGATGCAAAGTGTTTACTAATTAAAAACTACAAAATTGTGTACAAAGTTTTGTTCATATTCCATAATTTGTTTGGAACTTTTATAGATTCATCTTTTTTTCTTCAGCGTATCACTCTTGACAGAGTAGTCGTGGTCACCATACTGTGTCCAAAGTGACTCGTTTTACAATTTTCCGCCATTCTTCTCTGTCGGCTGTCTGCGAGCACCCACATGTACTGGGCCCTCAATCGCTACCTTCACCTGGGGGGTTACCATGACGTACTAAAGACGTTCAGTTTAGGTTGAGAGAAAGGGACACAGCTATAGCAGTTACATAGCTCCGTCCCTCTCTCTCAACCTAAACTGAACGGCTTTAGCACGTCATGGTAACCCCCTGGTCTGTCCATATCATAATTAGGGGATCTACCACGAGCTCGAGTCTCGAGTCCCCGCAACTTTGCCCTGAACTACAAGTCACCCAATCGAGAGGTGTTCTCGTCGAAATCATCATCATCATCATCATCAGCCTTCAAGTCTCTAACAGACTATTCAAGCAGTGTCAGGTGGGCAACTACGTTTTTCGTGGCTGTGGAAGCCAATACGGGAGCGGCAAACACGACCACAACTCTGACAGGTGTAGTGTACCCGTCGCGAAGAGGTATCGCGCTGATGACGCTTGGCTTGCTTACTTGCGAGTGCCGCAAACCAAGCATTGTCGTGGATTGTACGTCCATTCAAACACCAATTTGCGCCACTTGTCTCTATCTTCGTCGAGATACGTGCCCATAAATTCATTAGAGGGTTCCAAATTCAAAAATAAAACAAATGCTGTTGGGTCTCAGGATGGCAGAGGAAGAGGAGGTAGTAAACGATTAGCATATTGGCTAATCATCCTCTTCTGACGTATATGACGTTAGTACCTTCGCATGTTTGCTTCAGATTACACGCCTAATTAGCACAACTCATGCAAGGCTCGCATAAAGTGCAGTTTTACACATGCACGTGCAGTCTAGTTTATGTTAGTCACTCTTATAAAACCTACAGTCAGTAGCGTATAAATTACCCGACTAAAACCATCAATACATACATACAATCACGCCTATCCCACAAAGGGCACATAAAACTACTCATGTCTGTTTCTTTGTCCGTCTTTCACGGCAAAACGGAGCGACGAATTGACGTGATTTCTTAAATGGAGATAGTTGAAGGGATGGAGAGTGACATAGGCTACTTTTTGTCTCTTTCTAACGTGAGCAAAGCCGCGGACAAAAGCTAGTGTAAAATAATTTAGCGATTTTAAGAGCCCCGCCGGTGCATGTGTTAGGCAGGTACGCTAAACGTCAAACATTTATTACAATAAAATTGAATAATTTAGTACCTAATCTAAAGCATCACAATTTCACAAACCTATCTCAAGCGCGGTTATAAAATTTTGTCAACGTATCTTGGTACGGCTCCAGTTCGTCTTTTTCCGCAGCATTTGTTTTCCCGACATTTTTTTTATCATTTGCAACATATATTCTATGAGGCAAAAGGAGAGAAGTTCCCGTATTTTGTTCCCTTCCCTTTTAAACCTAGTATCTTCAGGGAAATTCCCGTTTTGTGGTTTTTGGGAACGGTATACAGTCTACTCGTGCGACAAATCGATCGTCCCGCCTTACCTGGCCCCGTAGCCGAATGGCATTTGTACGACGCGAAACAAAATCGAAACGCCGCAGAAAGGTAGTCTGGCTCTGTCGCACCAATACGCAAGAGCGATAGAGATAGATGGCTACGTAAGAGATATTATCGTGAGCGTTTCGTGAGCGTTTGTCCATTCGGCTACGCACACTGTTTATTTACCCTTCCCAAAAACATAATTATGTAGTTGGAAACTCTTCAATCGTAGCGACTGCAAGAGAGAGAAAGACTTAAATTTGGAATTTGTTTTATTATTTCATTTATTAATGTAATTAATATACAGCACAGAGCTTACAATTAGACAAGTCTCTGCAAAACTGTATTTAGAGTTTAAGCAAGAGTCTCTTTACACATTGTCTATTTAGTTTTTTACTAAATGAGTACATACTTATATACCACAGTACATTTTTTCCTCTGAGTTATATACCTAATAGGTTGAAATAAACGAAACGTATGACTTGCCGCGCGAATTTGGGAATAGGTTTCCTATCACTTTTTTCTACTTATAAATTTATTCTTCTCTTTAAAATTTTGCTTATCAAATGCATCGGCCAGGTATTACCGAATTAATGTTTCACGAGACTTGCAACAACGTAAAAATAATAGGTTTTTTCTGATTTTATTTGTGTGTTATTCAGCCATTCAATTTTCAAAAGCACCTAACAAATACTCGTTAAGGTGGCTCGCTTAGGTTACCCGAAGCTCAGGCTGCGTTAGATGGCGTTAATCTTCAAATTACCAGTCTTATTTTTTTTGTGGAGTCGTACAGGCATTTATATACTTTCAATTATGCTTCGCGAACATTTAATATTAAAATTGACGTATTACAACAAACATTCAACTTCTCATTGTAACGTTAATCCCCTTAATGTAGCTAAATTTACTATTTTACACTATTTCTAAGTACCACTTACACATACAAACAGTGTTTTTGTATTCCTTCTAGTCGATAATTTCACGCGGCGACAGCTTGTTTAAATAGCCTTGCGGTAAATACGTGCCATCGCATGATTTGCATGGAAGTACTGGGTTCGAATCCAGGACTTTTTCTCTTTTTTTTTTTTAATACTACGTCGGTGGCAAACAAGCATACGGTCCGCCTGATGGAAAGCGGTCACCGTAACCTATGGACGCCTGCAACTCAAAGAGTGTCGCATGCGCGTTGCCGCCCCATTAGAAACTTGTACACTCCCCTTTGCTGCGTGTGCACAGCAAAAAGGAGTGTACACGTTCAAAGGAGGGTTTGGGTTGCCGACGACTCAAAGGACAATAGACGGAACAAATTAGTTCCGTAAGTCCTCCCGTCGTCAGTACCCCACACCCTCGTTGAGCTCTGGCAGCCTTACTCACCGGCAGGAACACAACACTATGAGACACTATTTTTTGTTTTATTATTATACATAAATGTATATGTACTCGTACAGTAGTTACTGAGCGTTTTCCACAAAAAAGATTAAAAACCTATTCTCTTACATGGTAATAGTTTTTGGGTTCGTCGAACTCAAAATTTCTAACATTTCATTTAATCTGATATTTTGAAAAATTCCAAAAAAGTATAGATAAATTTTAGTTTCTAAACTACGATTCGAATGTTTTTTTTTTCTAATTGTTTATTTTCGATGGAGCAAGGGTATTCAAATCGCTTTTGAAATCTTAAATTAGTAAATGCAATAGTTAACTGAGTAACGTAATGCTTTAAAAACTCAAGTGGCCTTTTTTATCTAAGGAGTAATTTCGATAAAATATTATATTTAGCGAGGGTATTAAAAGTTGTGTTTTATATCTCAACTTAATAAATAGAAAATCAAAATGACAATAAAAATATCAATAGGTTCTCTAAGATAAAATTGATACCTTCCGCTCTCCATTCTTGCTCGGTCAATAAAAAATACGAAATTTATATCCAAAAAAATACAAAAAGTTTATAGAATCCTGGGAATCGAACGCACCTTCACGGCGTGACAGACGACTGTACACCAACGACGCCATTACATAACACGCTGTTTCCGACGAAATTGGGCTATACATATATAATTATTTAAATATAAATAATAATGTCAAATCCATACTAATATTACAAATGGGAAAGGGTGTGTGTCTGTTTGTTTGTCCGTCTTTCACGGCAAAACCGGAGGGACGAATTGACGTGATTATTTAAGGGGATTTAGTTGAAGGGATGGAGAGTGACATAGGCTACTTTTTGTCTCTTTCTTACGCGAGCGAAGCCGCGGTCAAAAGCTAGTTTATTATAAATGGGAAAAGCTGGTTACTCTATAATCTGAAGTGGAAGAATTCGTTGTTTCACCAAAGATAATGTGTGTTTGTTTGTTTGTCCGTCTTTCACGGCCAAACGGAGCGACGGATTGACATGTTTTTTAAGTGGAGATAGTTGAAGGGATGGAGAGTGACATATGCTACTTTTGTCACTTTCTAACGCAAGCGAAGCTAGTACAGCACGGGTAGCATGGTCGCGCGATAGACGATAAAATATCAGGCCGTCCCTGTCGCACTATTAGTAAGTGCGATTATAGGGACGGCCAGATGTTTTATCATTTATCGCGCGACCATAATTGCCTGCCTGGACCAGATTATATTGATGATAATTATTATTTGTAACCATTTAGTTAATATTGTCTTCAGTTACCGCGATAGTTACTCATGAAATAAAAACTATGAAAACGGATTAAATCGCGTATAATGAGTTTATAATTCATCCCGATGTTTCAAACACTTTACAGCGTTCGTGGTCAACGGGTGACTGAGGAAAAATTACAATGTGCAAAAGCTACCCATATTCTTGTATATAACCATTTAGTTGTCCGCCCCTCAGGAACCTACAAAGTGTAACAAGTTTTAAAACCAAATTTAAAGAAATTATACTCAAACACCAGCAGTCACAGGAAGTATTACGGCATGACACAAGTTATGTCTGATGTTCGATCTCTCTTACATGTTAACATATTAAATAGTGCGTACCTGTTTTTCTGTCCTTTCCTCACTATCAAATGTAATGTAAATGTTCGTGTCCTTTCATAGTTTTGATTAGTCTGTTTCTTCTGTACCATATTTGAGGTTATGTTTCTATCCTGTAATTGTCTTTAAAGCCGTGTTTTGTTCTCTTTATATCTTCCGTAGTGTGCATAATATAAACTTGATATGATCACTTCACTTAATTTTTTTACCTAAACTTTCTCCTTGGTAACGGGAAAGCTATTAGATGTACATAATTATAAGCCTCCATGTTACGTTGTGTTGTTTTCAAATCATTTATTTTCTAATACCAAATATTTATTTTACTGTTTTTTATCACTTGTTTACATTATTTAATGATTTACCACTAATATTTATAGTTGAACTATCTATGTCATAGCGTAATGTAATAATTTATTATTATTGTGCTGTACGGTATGGCCATGTTGTAAGTAATGCAAATCAGGCAAATGTCAATTGATGGAATAGACAAAATGGCGCCTTCAGTAAGGACGCGTTCAACTTACGGTAGGGCCGTACCGTGCGGCTGCGTTCGTGTCTCGCAAATGGTCTCGTCGGAAGATCAGCGCTGACCTCCGGGTCGGCATTATGCTGAGACGGGACCATTTCGTGATAAACTTATCCATCCCATGTACATTTGTAGTTTTAGTCATACTTAATGCATAATGTGTAGTTTTTAAGTTTATTACGAATAAATATTTTGATTGATTGATTGATTGATTGATTGTTGAAGAAAAACATTCACACAACAATAACATAGGTCAACCAGCTCAGTAAATGCAATACTTTACTAATATTATGCCCACACTATGACCTATGTATAATATAGGTATTATACCAGACGTGTAATATTTTATTTTATCAACAAAGGCATAATAAAGGATTGTATTGTATTTTTGTATGAAAATAAAAAATAGGAAAGCAATATAGTAATAGTCAAATATTCCATTAAAAAAATAAAAAATACTTAATAAAACCATAAAAGTTCAAATGATTAAAAAAAACTTCGGACTCGAACCCACGATCTTCTGCATCATAGTCGGTCGTTTGACCGAGACGCCATTTCGATTTACATTAGCAGTGTCGAAATACACGATATGTATCTTTGTTGACAAAATGCGTCATTATTTCTGAGTCTGCTTGAGTTAACTAAACCAATATCTTTAAATAATTACTTGTCAAGAGCCAAATGTCACTGATGACAATGTCAACTAAAAATGCGCGAAATATGACGGCTCTGTGTCTGTACACAAAATTTGGCACGCACATTTCCGTAAAATTAATAAAAAATTCACAAGGATTTGTCCATGATTTCTGTATGAAACAATGTATTTCATTCACTACCGCGACGACGGATAATGTATAGTAGATGTATGCGCATATTTTTATTTAGTTGTAGTGTGCGGTGACTAAATAAATGGTAGATGTTTTTTGTATGGAAAGCGAGCCACCTTAAGTACCTTCAATTCGAAATTAAAGTTTTACCTATACATACATGTATAATGGGTTATTTCGATAAAAAGCGCACGAATGGCGTATATAAAGCAAATATTCGGCACACAGGACTTGTAATTACAATCCTGCTTTTTTGAGAGGAAATTTAACTTTTTGCTTGCACGGGATTTTCACTACATTGATTTTATTACATTGCTGCCAGCCTAGGCAAAGCGACAATCGTTAACGCTACGTGGCGATCGGAACGCCTGGTCCCGTAGTCGAATAGCATTTTATCTACGACGTGAATCGAAAACAAAACACCACGAAAGGTAGTCTGGCTCTGTCGCGCCAATACGCAAGAGCGATAGAGATAGATATACGAGCGTTTCGTTTCGTTAGCGTTTGTGCCATTCGGCTACGCACGCTGGCTCTGTCGTGCCACTACATAGGAGTGACAAGGAGAGATATAGCCACGATACGGTTACGGAGAGCAAGCTAGCTGTTGGCTAGGTATCCTGCATCAATCAGTGAACGCAATGACAGCTAATTTGACCACTCGCACATGAAACAAATGATTACTTACCGGAAATTAATTAGTTCGGAAATATTACTGGATGAAATGCAGGTCGCGCGGGGAATGTTTAAATACCATCTTTTGTTTTACTCGCAGCGTTGTTTCAAGAGGTAAAAATATTTTCCACTCACTAGCTCGGAAACACGTGTTTTGTCCTTTAATACTAGCGGGTAAAAACGCATTTTATCCACTAGTGGGTAAAGTAATTTGACCTTCAATAAAGTCAAATTAACTGTTTTAAAATTGATAAAAGTAGGTGAATCTAATAATAAAGATGATTTACCACCTGTGGAACTACTGGAAGCAGTGGTAAACGCATTTTTTGCGTTGTAGTTTCCTCGCTATAGTGAGGGGAAAAGTTTTGTGTTACACTCGGGTGCAAATGTATTTTACTTCTCGTGTGCTAAAAATCTCGCAAGTTCAGGATTCTATTCTCGAACCACTCGCTTCGCTCGTGGTTCAACTATAGAATCCTTTCACTTGCTCGTTTTTCAATTCCACACTCGGCGTTAAAATACAACTTTGCCCCCTTGTATAACAAATAACTATAAAACCTAATGAAGCTCCATACGCTATTGGATATCGTCAAATGATGCAACATTGCCTGCCTCAAAAATACTGATTTATTGCCGACAAGCCTTTTATAATAAGCTATTTATAATCACTGTCCTCCCAAGACCTCCTAAGACCAAGACTTCGATTTAGACACCTGCGAGTATTTTAGACCCAGGCAATGTTGTGCAGGGTGGGCAAAGTTACAGCATTTGACGGTAAGTATATATAAATAATAATTTTGCTCATGATAATATTGCCTTTAACTTTAAAGGAACGTTCTTTGGGTTGAATACAATTAATCTCTGGAAGAAACTTAGTGTCTTAGCTCTTACCGTTATTTAGAAAACAAATTTAATGGATCAAAAAGTGTAGGTATTTATGACAACCTTTACTACTTCCTATCGTTATTTATTTTAACATGTGCCGTCAAATACTTGACACTAACTTCTTACTCAAATAATCTAAAGAATAATAAAGTAGGTAGTGACTTTGTTATTCTTCAGGTTCTCTCACACTTATTCAAATGCATTTATTATGTATGAAAATGAAAAGAAATTAGTGCGTGGAGTGGAGTCCCTCCACGTGGAAGAAGTGAAACTTCGTAATATCGAAATGAAAATGGGAAGGGATATTACAAAGTTCGAGTTGGCAACACTGAGCGTCAAACGTTCAACGCTGTCAGTTGGAAGTCGCAATAAGAAGTCTTACTTCAAAAAACATGGTGTAAATAAAACGTAGTAGTAAAAGACCTTTATATTCCCGACCGATTATTTCATTTTTTTCTTGGTAATTACGGTCTATTTATTTCACCTTAAAAATACATATTAAACTAACACAAATAAAACTACACTATGAACTAATAAATTAAACTTTAACTAAACTAAATCTACCTATACAATAAAACCCTATAAATAAAAAATACAACCTAAGTCAGAGCCGGCCGGTAGGATGCCCAGAAGGCTGGCGGCATTGCCGCGCTGAACAGCAATGCCGATGCGCTGGCACAGTATAAGAAAGAGTACTATCGTTCAGTATGGCCACTCCCACTCCCCGCTGAAAGCGCCGCCCACCCCCTCTCGGTTACGTCACAGTTACCGCCTGTCAAAAACGCGAATAGTTAACCTGTCATATCTCACTCATACAAGCATGGTACGCGTTCACCTACACGAACTTAGAACGTGTGCTAGGAACACGCCTCTTTAATATATTTGATCGCCAGTGTCCGAGATGTGGCGCTGGGCAAGATATGCTCCAGCCTTCCGGCACACCTCGGACACTGGCGACCAAATATATGAAAGAGGCGTGTTCCTGACACACATTCTAAGCTCGTGTAGGTGAACGCGTACCATGCTTGTATGAGTGAGATATGACAGGTCGACTGTTCGCGTTTTTGACAGGCGGTAACTGTGAGGTAACCGAGAGGGGGTGGGCGGCGCTTCCAGCGGGGAGCGGGAGTGGCCATACTGTACGATAGTACTCTTTATTATACTGTGCTTCCGGTCACCGGACGCGTCTATTAGGCGTTGTTGTTGCAAAGTTGTTGTTTAACCGCACGTGCCAACAATATGATACCCGAGCAAGCGAAAGATCCCAATCTTCAATCATAAACCCGATCAAAAAATGGAATCTTGAGCATTGCGAGGGTTTCAAGGCACGAAGGTTAAACAAACTCTGCCACCGAGTGAAACACAACATTTTTCACCACACCAACACGAACAAAATACTGACTATAAAACATCAAACTAAATCAAATCCATCAATTTAGTCAATATTTATGTCCAAAATCATTATAGGTAAAATCTACTAGCCAGCTGACGACATCAAGTTAAAATTTGTATGAAATTACTTTGCACTCTTGGGGATAAAATGCAATTTTGCTATCTGTTTTCGAATAGCAAAGAAAACCTTTATCAGTTGGTGTGGTGAAAACTATATCTACGAATATACTTTTTGGGCGCAATCACTGGAATGAAACGAATCAGCCGAGTCCATTATCAGAATTGATCTTCGGCCACCCGAGTCTTATACCTAAATACATACATATGTACTACGTACTAGCCCACAATTATGTTAGAAAGACAATATATGACCCTTTACTGTGAAGGTTGTATATTTTGGTTGGATTTGAATCATATAAAAATGTGTGTATCGATCCTAAAATGGGTTAAAACGTGGAAAACATTAATTATAAACTGAAATAGAGGTAGATATCATACACAAAATAAAAAGCGTCCAAGCCCCATGGTGGCCGAGCCGGGGATCGAACCCGGGTCTTCGTCTGCAGCTTACGCGGGTAACGTCCTGGCAGGCAATTATGGTCGCGCGATAAACGATATTAATTATTTATTTAATTATTACAATCAAAGGTAACAATAGTATAATATACAGTGCTCCACAAAACTTAGTATAAGTTTGACTGTGAGTCAAGAAATCAGTTAACTAAGGTTAAAAAGTCCCTGATGAGGGATAACAGGATATGATCATCATCATCATCAAGGTTAACATCAGGCCGTACCATTCGCACTATTGCAAGTGTTTTATCATTTATCGCGCGACCATGATTGCTCTGCTAATCACTACACCACCCGCCCCTAAACGAGGAGGGTCCACTTTATTTATCTAACATTTCTTTTGACATAACGTTTTACAATTTAAAATAACCCATTACCCGACCTATTTTGGAAAGCAGAAATTCGATTGCACAGCGAATGCGGATGTCCACTATTAGATCTAGTCCCCATTTTCCGTCATAATGAGCTCGAAATTAACTGCAAATTTTAATATCGCCAGCCACATTCACTCGTCCAAGCCATTCCACCCCCTAACAAAGTCTTAACAACCTTTGAAAAGTATGCTTGATAATTGACCTTATTATTACGGTATTGTATTGAAAATTGAATGGATTTTCCGATGGTTGTTATGTCTTTTATTTGTGGGCAGTATTCTGCTTGTATGCAGCTGCGATTGCTTTGCTTAATTGAAAAATTATAGACTGAACATCAAAGTAACTGGGGTTTCAGCAGAAATGCAAGGTGTCTTAGAAGATTAAGTTTGAATTTTGTCTAGCATTGTACGAAATAGTTTACATTTATTTGAAGACTCGAGTTTGCAATATTCTTACACCCCGAATTTTTGATCACACTTGCAATATATAAAGATAAAAAAAAATAACTTAAGGGGGAATGATTATTGGCACATTTAAAACCTAAGGGAGTTTCTTAAATCGACACGAGACACGAGTCACGAATTTCATTTTCGAACGTGTATCGTACGACATTTTTCAGTACAGATGGCCCTCTGAAGTTTCAACCTGACAATAAATGAACCAATTTGCGCACTAGTGCGGCAAAAAAACACCGTATGTACTGAAAAGCAAATATAAACAAAAAATATACAAATAAGTACATCCTTAAATGTGATAAGTGAATACCCGTTTACCTGTGGCGTAGCGTAGGTATCTCGAGCACGGATTGAGAATAGCCGTCTATTCCCAGAAATAGTGCGGCATTATCCCAATTAAAACTGTGCCGGGAATATTCCCGCTCCTGTATACAGGGTGGAATCAGTATTCATTTATTTGCATACTATACTACATTTTGTACATTGTGTCACAAGACTACATATAACATATGAATGGTACTTCATAACTTACACAGTATATATATATATACAAACATAACTTAAACATTTTATTTTTGTTCAATCTTCTGAAATACTATGTAAGTTACTTAAAAATAATTATTGTTTCTTGTCTATTCTTTCGACTCGCACCATAAAAATAGGTGTGATTTTTTTTCCGCATTTAGTACGATCGATTTCCAGACGAAGCAAGTATTTTAGTATATATTTGAATGCAGTATTTTTAATGCTTCTTTCAACAAAATATCTTATCTACGATATTTAAGATACTTTCCCTTTATATGTCATATCTATAGGTTTATAACGCCCTGTATAAACTATTGCCTTTTTGTAGCCGATCATGTAGCGTAATTAAAACCTTATGTTTGTCGATTAAGAGGCAAGCGATAGGTTGTTCTATTTATTTAATTAATTATTTATACACACGTGCCGTTTGTACGCTGCAGATACTCGTATTCTATGAAAAAATGAACAAAACGCTGTAGAGAAAAGCAAAATCAAATCCTTGCAAGCGTTTAGGATTCTTTTTAAGCTATAACCCGCGCATTTCATCAACATCATCCTCCTTGCGTTATCCCTCGCCACGGCTCGTGAGCTCATGGGGTCCGCTTTGACAACTTATCCCAAGATTTAGTGTGGCTATAAGTTAAAGAATATTACCCGCGCAATACAATAAATTAGTAACACCAGTGCATAACATCTTATAGAAGGTAATATTGAGTCAAGTTAACTTTAGGTCAAATATTGCGACAATGTTATGCCAGCCAGTAACTTATACATAGTGCGAAACATTCAGTAATAGTATATGATGTAAACTGTAGAGTAACTTATACATACTTCAGGACGATCTCCGAACCTGAACTACGATTCAGCTCATATTTCTAGTATACATATTATCTGACGCAGGCACGGTACTCCAAAGATGAACGCAGCAAACGCACCCTAGCTGATCCTTAAGACCCCTTCCTCATGATTCATACATGCTGGGAGGGGATACAATAGCTACTCGTACATTGCTACGAGGAAGCGGGAATATTATATCTTAGATGCATTTGCCCTTAGATTTAATTTAGTCATAATAATAACTTAGACCCTTTTCGAGTTTTCGCCTTCACGTTACCTCTAGAAAGAGACAAAAAGTAGCCTATGTCACTCTCCATCCCTTCAACTATCTCCACTTAAAAAATTACGTCAATTCGTCGCTCCGTTTTGCCGTGAAAGACGGACAAACAAACAGACACACACTTTCCCATTTATAATATTAGTACTTATGGATTTTCTTCATACTAAGAATCGTACCTCATTTTAGATTATAGCATATAAGTACCAAGCCTTATTGGAAAACGCTAATAACCTAAGCCCAGTGCTCTAAACAAGTCAGATGATCGAGGACCACATTCAGTAAAGGAATGTTAAATTTTTCTATAACGTTATGATACGGCAATTATTATGGTCGTATTAAAAGCTGATTTAAAAACTGACCACAGTGACGGTGGCCTAATTTCCAGGGGAGGAATATTTTTTCTTCCTTGCTTACCCGGTTATGAAATGGGATATTTTTTCCTCGTAGAAAACCATTATTTTATGCAGTTTTCATAACCGGGTAAGCTAAGAAGGAAAAATCTTCGTAGAAAACTGCATACAAAAATGGTTTTCTTTGAGGAAAAAAATCAGGAAGAAGAAAAGTTCTTCATATAAAACTACATACCTCTACAGTAATGGTTTTCTATGAGGAAAAAAAATCCCATTTCATAACCGGGTAAGCAAAGAAGAAAAAATATTATTCGTAGAAAATTGCAAAAGATAATGGTTTTCTAAAAAGAAAAAAAAACCTATTTCATAACCCAATTAGCTAAGAAGAATTATTTTTCCTCATACACAACCAGTTATCAAACTTGGTTATCTACGAGGAACAAGGGGTATGTGGATAAAGACATACAGCCAACGCTTTTTTGACAGTTGACAGCTGCCAAATAGTACAAAAATATCTCACGAAACTTTGTATTTACCTTCGTGCGTAGTACTATTTCCCCACTGCGCACATAGCCAATAACAATAACGCAGCTTGCCGCCAAGTCCCGCATTTTCCGAGCGCGAGAGAGCGCAGAGAAAGTCCACTGCGCAGTCTGTGGACGAGAAACTACGGTCACAGCGTACACTTGCGTTCGCTTTTGCTTAATATTTCGTTGACAGTACATATTATTATGGAAATACAGTGCGACATTGAATAGTAGATTTAAACAAAATAGAACTGAATATCGTCACTACTTTGAAAAAATCTCGTATCTCACGCTGCTCCTCAAAGTTAAAACGCAATAAGTCTATATGTATTCCATACATATTTACTTACTACAATTTTCTTTTCATTGACAGACGAAGATACAAGTTTTTTTTAAAGTAGTGACGATATGTGCCATACTAAATTGTTACTATTTAAGAATTTCTATGAACTGATCGGCGATTGACCGTAGTCACAACTGATGGAAAGTGAAGACACGTAGATTAGAGGACACCGGTTCAGTAGTAAATAACCTAGTAGCTTTAAAGGGACTAAAGTTGTATTTTTTAGGAAATACAGACGGCGGAAGCGTATTCTATTCCTTTTTTTTTTTTCAATGGCACAATTTGATAATTCGTTGTAAGTGAATATATATATTTCAGTCCTATATACACAGTTTGAAATAATTAAATTTTAGGTTATTGCCACTATTACAGACTTTTTAAAATACTGGTACGAACCCTGACTCAGTGACGCCATCTGTAATTTTCTAGAACGTGGGACTGTAGCTCCGATTCGACGATTCTTCGATGAGTAAGACAACTGGCCCCGTAGCTGAATGGCATTTCTCCGACGCCAAACGAAAGCGATACGCCGCTGGCTCTGTCGCGCCAATAGTTTCGTGAGCGTTTCGTGAGCGATTGTGCCATTCGGCTAGCCACCCTGAAGTTGAACTTTGGCTTAGCTCGTAATTTCCTCTGTGACTCACAGAGAGGGGAGTCCACAATACTGGCATACTCTGTGCGGAGTCCAACACTGTAGAACACAACATCAACAAATAATTAGAAAATATTTATGGTCGTTAACTCGTTATGAGTTTGAAGTTTTACACAATGAGAAATCAAACGATCGAGTGTAACAAGGATAAGAATGACACATATATTATATATACTAACTTTTGCCCGCGGCTTCGCTCGCGTTAGAAAGAGAGTAGCCTAGAGTAGCCTATGTCACTCTAACATCTCTTCAACTATCTCCACTTGAAAAATCACGTCAATTCGTCGCTCCGTTTTGCCGTGTAACGCCGTGTCTTGCGTGGGCGACGGTCGCGCGACCGTCGCCGTCGCGTCTCATACTCCCATATCGATAAGGTTTGATTTCGTATGCGTCGCATCGCCGTCGCGCGACCATCTCGCGACCGTCGCCCACGCAAGCCACGGCGTAAGACGGACACACACTTTCCCATTTATAATATTAGTAGACATATACATATTACATACAATTTGATATAAACAGTGTTTATTTCAATTTTATTTTAATTTTACTATTTATTATATTTCTTGTCTCACTGTAAATCAATGTGTTTAAATTATGAGTAGGCTGTGTGAGTAGGTAAGTTCAAAATGCACAGTAGGTATTCATACTCGTACCTAACATGTCTTACAGGTACAACGGCCCCAAATGTGCATTAACATGAATCTTGTCATGCATTTGAAATGACATTGCAGTTTAATTGTCAGCCAGCTCAATACCGCCTCCACAATGCAGAGTAACCTACACGACCAAATGACATCATCACGCGGTCACTCAGAACGAAGGGCCTACCGCGAACATCGAAGTTCAGAAATCACGGGCGTAGTGGTGTAGTCCTGTCGGTGTGTAATGGCCACTGTACACATGTGGCCAACGGTTGGGCCAACCCTTGGTGGAACTCCTTGGCCAAGCGTGTAGAGGGCTACTTGGCCGTATGTTGGCAGTTGGCACTAGCGCTGGCCGACCAATCGACTGGTGTAGGTTTTTTGCCCACACATCAAATTTTTAGCGCCAATGGCCAACTGCATCACACGTTGGCTCCTCATTCAGTTTGTCGTCAGCTGTCAGAGAGGACAGTAGTGAAAGATTTACGGAAATAATAAGTTTATCTATACCAATAATAGTCTTGATTGTTGGAAATTATTTACCCTTGTAAATGTTTCATGTATTGCCTAAAAAAGATAATGCTTATCAGAGTATTCAAAAAATTGTTAATTTTTCAGATAATTACATTTCATCACGAGGTTATTATTTATTAATTAAATTTAGCTGACAATGTGAATGTCCTAGAATAATCTGGCCTTTTCCATTCTACGTCCATCTTTTATGAAGGGCGAATGCCAAATTATTGGTTCACCAATGTGTAAACAGCGACTCTTATCTTGGCCAAGGGAATGCTCCAAGGGTTGGCCCAACCATTAGCCCCATGTGTACGGTGGCCATAAGGTTGCTAGAGCTCCAGAACCGTTCGGAATGTTGGGTTCGGCATGCCCCATATGCATGCATCTCTGGATTAGCAGTTTACGGAAACAGCTTACCATAATGTGGGCCGTATGCTTGTTTGCCACCGACGTAATACAAAACACTTCCCTGTTCGAACCTCTTACCTTTCGGGTGAACTCGGCTCCGTTCGGCTCAGCTACAGCAATAGGGTTGGCACTACTAAGGGTGAAGTCACACCTAAGCAATATGAACATTGAACTGTAGATAATTTATGTATGAGGAATCACTCGTTAGTATGAACATGCGTGCGCATGCTTTCAGCTTTCCGATGCGTAAGCGTTTTCATACTACCTAACGAGCGTTTTCTCATACATAAAATACGGTTTGATGCTGATAGATGTGAGTTTACCCTTAGGCCGATAGTATAGACTATGTTTATCATAGAAATATGATCATAGACAACATGCCGTCCTTTTTATTCACGTTGGAAAAAAAGGGAGGCATACAGACCTATGATCATATTTCTATGATAAACATATGATAGTGGACTATCGGCCTTATCTTAGTTAAGGTTCCTTTTCGTGCTCCACCACGGATAAGACAATTGTTGATTTTTGACAACCGTAAATATTAAAAAGTCCTTTTGTTTATTTAATGTCAAAAATCAACCATTGCCATACATTAGAAACGCAGACTATTCGACCCTGAACTGCTGTCAAATTTTGCGACGAGCGTCTGACAGCTGTCATCTGAACCACCATCGAAAGTGGCGCCAACTGGTTAACGCAAGATACGGTAGCCCTCGTTGGAGTAAAAGAGAAAAATGTCCGTAATTTGCGAATTTCGGTATTTGTAGTAGGCCCTCTAATGTTTCTAACAATTACAGACAGTACTACCAGTACAAATGCAGTTCTTACCTGTTCTGATCACTTTTTCCACATTCCGTATATTCCTCCTTTCCGCGTGTATAATTTCCTACCCTTTTTACTCGACATTGTCCATAGGCAACACCGCCTTCAAGTCCATAAAAAAATGCAGTTCTTTATATACATACTAGCTTTTGCCCGCGGCTTCGCTCGCGTTAGAAAGAGACAAAAATTAGCCTATGTCACTCTCCATCCCTTCAACTATCTGCCGTGAAAGACGGACAAACAAACAGACACAAACACACTTTCCCATTTATAATATTATGGTATATGGATTTGGTCGGCGTGTTTTTCTTCGTCAGATATCGATAAAAAATGATGAATTTTATAGGAGCTTTTTTTTTCAGTATTTCCTTGTTACGAAACTGTATGGAATGTTCAACACCCAACGGAATGTTTCATTTGTTCTCGATGGGGTTGGTAACTGAAAAAAGTATGCATAGATGGCGGTATCATAGCTTTCCCATCTCTCCATTTTCGTTATTCCATGAGATTTGGCTTAGTGTTTAAAAAAATAGTGCCAAAACATCACAAATATGCTGCTGGCGCCATCTGCAACATACCTACATCTATTGCTGTTAAGCTTTAATAGTTTTTGCAGTACAGATAGTGCTTATTTACGCAGTAGTGCGAGAAGTGGTCAATTTCTTATCAGGTTGAAACTTCGGAAGGCCATCTGGCCCCGTAGCCGAATGGCATTTCTCCGACGCCAAACGAAAGCGATACGCCGCTGGCTCTGTCGCGCCAATACGCAAGCGCGATACAGATAGATATCTACTAGCGCTTCGTTTCGTGAGCGTTTCGTGAGCGATTGTGCCATTCGGCTAGCCACCTTGTACTGAAAAACGTAGTACGATACACGTCACACGTGTGAAAAGGAAATTCGTAACTCGGTCGATTTAAAACACTCCCTTCGGTCGTGTTTTAATTTTTCGCCACTCGTTTTGAACTTCCTTTTTTTCGCACTTGTATCGTAATGTACTATTTCAGGCCCCGTAGCCGAATGGCATTTCTCCGACGCCAAACGAAAGCGATACGCCGCTGGCTCTGTCGCGCCAATACGCAAGCGCGATAGAGATAGATATCTACTAGCGCTTCGTTTCGTGAGCGTTTCGTGAGCGATTGTGCCATTCGGCTAGCCACCCTGTACAGATGGTGTTTTTTACGCACTAGTGCAAGAAGTGGATCATTAAATGTCAGGTTGAAACTTTGGAGGGCCGATTTGGATGTCGATTTAAAACACTCCCTTCGGTTGTGTTTTAATTTACCGCCACTCGTTTCGAACTTCCCCTTTTACGCACTTGTATCGTAATGTACTATTTCAGTCAAATACAAACACACATACAAGTACAAATGGTCCTTTTTAGGGTTCCGTAGTCAACTAGGAACCCTTATAGTTTCGCCATGTCTGTCTGTCCGTCCGTCCGTCCGTCCGCGGATAATCTCAGTAACCGTTAGCACTAGAAAGCTGAAATTTAGTACCAATATGTATATCAATCACGCCAACAAAGTGCAAAAATAAGAAATGGAAAAAAATGTTTTATTAGGGTACCCCCCGTACATGTAAAGTGGGGGCTGATATTTTTTTTCATTCCACCCCCAACGTGTGATATATTGTTGGATAGGTATTTAAAAATGAATAAGGGTTTACCAAGATCGTTTTTTGATAATATTGATATTTTCGGAAATAATCGCTCTTAAAGGAAAAAAAAGTGCGTCCCCCCCCTCTAACTTTTGAACCATATGTTTAAAAAATATGAAAAAAATCACAAAAGTAGAACTTTATAAAGACTTTCTAGGAAAATTATTTTGAACTTGATAGGTTCAGTAGTTTTTGAGACAAATACTGAAAACTACGGAACCCTACACTGAGCGTGGCCCGACACGCTCTTGGCCAGTTTTTAAGCACTAGTGCGAGAAATGGTTCATTTCTTGTCAGGTCGAAACTTCAGAAGGCCATCTGTACCTACTGAAAAACGTCGTACGATACACGTGTGAAAAGGAAATTCGTAACTCGTGTCGATTTAAAATTTAAAACACGACCGAAGGAATTTACCGCCACTCGTTTCGAACTTCCTTCCGCAATTGTATCGTATGGTACTAATTCCTTAGGTCCTAATATCATAGAGTTTTTCAGGCACAATGTGCCAGAAATGCCAGAAATGAGTTCAGCGTAGCCTTGCGCCGCTTCCGGTGCCGCCGCCTGCCCACTTCCGGTAAACTCGGTTACCGATAATCACTGATGCTAAATAATTAACTATACTTCTTGATCTAGACTTTCTTTCGTGTTCTGTACCCAATATCATGCTTACTACGTAAATGATTAGGTATGAACTAAGATCCGAATTGTATATGTATTTTAAGTAGGTATATGTAGTTTTCAGGATTGATGAGTAGAGTGACAGGGTATAATTTTTCAGTCTCGCAAGATATTCATAAAATATATGTAAGGTACAGCAGGGCAAATCTCGACTGGGGGGGAATGGTAACTAGTCCATTTTTTCCATTATTACACTATGATGTTGACTTCTACATGTATCCACTGAACACGGTGGACACTCTATTTGATAATGCAAACATTGTAAAACATAGAAAAAATGTACCAGTTATATTTGCCTCCCAGTCGAGATTTGCCCCGCTGTACCTTACATTGTTTTCGAAAATTATTACTTCTCTTAGACTTAAAATTAGTCAATGATATCTTTTCCATTTTACACCAAACAATCGTTTAAACCTAGATATTTTTCAGTAAATATTAAATACCTTCAGGTGGGGCAACTACATATTACTAGTTTATTTTACTGGGGCAAGAGCAACAGTATAATATCCTACAAGTATTTGTCTTTCCCCAGTGCCCAAAAGAAAAAGTAAAAACCATTTAACCTTGGTCTTTATTTCTGTATCTTTAATTAACATTTATGTAAACTATATCAGACCCAGTAACTTGTATACTTCAGGAAAAATATTTTTTAAGAAAAAAAACCGCCGCTTTTGGGGTTCTGGTGAAAGGTACTTGCGAATGTTGGATTATGTAGAAAAGTGTAGGTATTTTTAAAACTGCTTTTAATACAAATCTTTGATTATATGATGGAAACACAAATGAATATACGTATACCGTTAAGGTTTGAAGAGTTTCCTCAATTCCTCATGAATCCAATATCCGATTATAAGAAATCGAGCTTGACAAAATTTAAAAACTCAATATGTAAGCATAACAAAAGAGAACAAATCTCCTAACAAATAAATTTGATGTTCTGAACATAAATGCATGCTGTTCCTATGAAAATACGAAAGTCACTATAATTGTGCCGTTCACATTTGAGGAGTTTCGTTCTGGTCATCATCAGAAGTTCCACTGCACCAAATGTCACTGTTCTGAACGTAAACGCAAGCTGTTGTTATAAAAATACCAAAGTCATTATAAGCGTGCCCTTCAGATTTAAGGAGTTCCGTTCTGATCTTCATCAGCTGTTCCACTGCACCAAATGTCACTATTCTGGACGTAAGTGCATGCTGTTCTTATAAAAATACCAAAGTCACTATAAGTGTGCCGTTCAGATTTGAGGAGTTCCGTTCTGACCATCATCAGCAGTTCCACTGAACCAAATGTCACTGTTCCGGACGTAAATGCATGATGTTCCTTCAAAAACACAAAAATCACTGTATTTATGCCTTTCAGATTTAGGAATTCCCTCGATTTCTCCAGGATCCCATCATCAGAACTGGGTTCTAATAAAAAACATTCAACCAAAAAATTTTTTCAAAATCGGTCCAGTAACGGCGGAGATATCGTGGAACAAACATAAAAAAAAATACAGACAAATTGAGAACAACCTTCCTTGACATTTAAGGGCGGCGGTTAACAAATTTTGTCATTAAAAAAGGCGCGAAATTCAAATTTTCTCTAGGACGATAAACCTTTGTCCCTAATTTTTTTTTTAATTTACCGCCTGCCGACAAAATTAGCTTGATTTTCTGGTATTTTGGTAAATTCGTCTAAATACTTCCTAAACTATAAACCACGTTGGCTTCGTATAAATAGCCCAACCTGAATTCGCCGGTCGCGCGGCAGACGCCATGGTCCAAGAGCTGGCAGGATTTTGGAGTAGGTCCTTGAGGCAACCTGGAAAGGTGCTCAGATGCTTCTCTGATCATAGCCAACATCAGGTCTGCAAGTCTGGCAGCTGGGGAGCGGGGCTTTATCGAGCTATGAATTTTTAAAGATTTAATTTTTTGAGGCCCAAAAAAGGTGTTTGAGGCAACCTGGAATTATTAAAAAGTGAAAATAGAGTTCCTCAGAAGTCGCATAGTATTTATGCCAGATCATTTGGCCGGGTCCTTCACCGTGCCAGAACGGTACAAAGTGGTAAAAAAAAAAATTCCAAAAAAGGTTCTTGAGGCAGTCTGTCATTTTTACCAGTGAAAGATGAGGGTCTAAATAGCCATGGAAAAATAATGCCATGGCATGAGGTGGGGTCCGTACCCTGCCATTCGATCTTGAAAGTCAATTTTTTAGTTTTTCGTAAATAACTCGTAAACGGTGGCCCACAGCAAAAAAATATGTTAAACAGAAAATATCTGAAAATATCAGAAAATAGCAGTTCGTCGCGCGCACACCCCGCGTGTGAACGTGTAGTGTTATTGTTATCGCTGAGTGCATACTAGATTTAAATATGGTTCAATGTAAACAGTGCAAGCTTTTTCTGTCCTTGGACAGAGGTGATGTGGTTAGGTGCAAGGGACCGTGTGAAGGAGTGTATCACAAACGATGTGTAAACCAAAAGCAATTTCAGATAAGGAATGAGATTTGTGATAAATGCTTCAAGGCCGATGCTGATGCTAAAGCACTATCACCAAAATTGAATATTCCTGATATAAGCAAGGCCAGCGCGGAAACAATTTTGAAGGAGGTGAACGATAAACTCGGGATACTCTATGATTTACAAAAACAAATCCAGGAGCTAACGGAGTCTGTTGACTTTTACGCTGAGCAGTATCAGGGCCTGCAAGAGTTTAAGGCTAGTGCCGAAAAAAAGCTAACTGCACTGGAAAACAGAAATATAAACCTGCAAAAGGTCAATGAAGCTCTGGAAGCAAGAGTAGCACAGCTCGAATTGAAAGAAGTGGAGAAAAACGTCGAAGTGGTAGGTCTAGCAGAGAATAAAGAAGAAAATACGATGGATCTAGCTAAAACAATTGCTAAAAAGCTAGAATTAAACCCCAAAGACATAGAAGTTGCGAAGAGGGTAGGTAGAGAAAAGCAAAACGAATCCAAGCCGCGCCCGATAGTTGTATCACTACGCACCAAAAGTGCGAGAAACGATTGGATTTCAAAGAAAAAAATGCGACTTACTAATGAGGATATCTTGGAAAATGGAGTTAACAATAGACTTTATATAAACGAATCACTTCCTAAATTTATGAGACAGTTGTTCTGGTACACAAAAACGACGCTGAAAGAAAAATATAAATACATATGGGTGCAAGATTTGCGAATCCTTGTAAAAAAAGACGATAATCTCAGGAAGATTACACATATCCGATCTGAGGCAGACGTAAACAAACTCAGCTGTGATACTGATAACGCCGAGTGAACAATGAAGACGCGCGGATCACACTACTTGTTTTAATTATTTCATTAAAATTCAACGAACTACATTTAGACAATAATATAGAATTTAAGCCGTTTACGGAAACAGCTGAGTGGATAACTTATATTAAAAACAAAACAGCAGAGTTACAGATAATACATTTAAATATCAGGTCATTAAGGAAAAACTTTTCAGAGATTTTACTTCAAATTAAAGAGTGCGACTACAGACTAGATATCATCATTTTAAGCGAGATAAATATTAAACAAGCTGAATTGACCTTTTACGAGATTGATGGCTATAAAATGTTTAACTATACCAGAGAAACAAAAAGAGGGGGTGGTATTCTAATGTACGTTAAAGTGAATCTCAACGTTAAACTTCAAAAAACACAAATGTGCTCTTCGGAAATGTTATACTGTTTAGTTACCATGGGAATTACTGAAGTACATGTTATTGCGCTGTACAGACCTCCCACTACAAATAAGCTATATTTCACAGAGGAATTAAAAAACCTCTTAAAACAAATACCTAACAACTGCAATATTATAGTAATAGGAGATACAAACATAAACATCCTAGAATCTAATAACTGCAACGATAACTACAAAAACACCTTGTGTGAATGCGGCCTGCTAAGCGGTATCAACGAGTACACTAGAGAGGAGGTGATAGCAGGTGCGCTGTCAGCGTCGTGCATCGATCATGTGTGGGTGCGCACACGCATGCGCGCGCGCGCCGAGACACACATGCTTAGGTGCAAACTATCGGATCACTACATGATAGGAGTTAACTTAAGTTTCAGTGAAGTAAGTGAGTCGTCGGTATCTACGAGTAAACTACGGTGCACATTGGATAACAAGTTAGTGAGATCTGAATTGGATAAAATAAACTGGAATGAGTGGTTATTACTTGACTGTCCGATACTTTTATATAATACGATGAGCAGCACTTTTAAAAATATATACGATAATTGTAAAAGAACTGTACCCACTGTAAACAAACGGGAAAACCAACCTTGGATTAACAATTCTTTAAAACTAATGATAGAACGTAGGGATGAATTATTTAGAAAATGGAAAGCGGCTCCAAAAAATATGTTATTAAGGCTAGATTACACTCGTCACAGAAACAGAACAAATAAATTAATAAATTCGGCTAGAAATAAGTTTCGGAGAGAGGAAGTATTGAATTGTAAGGGGGATTGTAGAAAGATCTGGGCTGTCATAAACAAATGGTTAGGTAATAAAAAAGATGATGTTGACACAGTAATAATGAAATACCTAGGCAAGACGGACTCTGTTCAAAATATATGTACAAATTTTTCGAAAACCTTTACAGAAGAAATTGACCATATTAAACACCATTGTAACCATAATTTCTTAAACCGGTCGTCCTATGTAAGCTCAAATAATATGTGTTTTAGATTCCAGTGTGCCACTTCACAGGAAATTGAAAAAATCATAGACCACCTAAACTGTCGTAAATCACCGGGGGTAGACGAGATTAGAGTGTCTGACCTAAAATATGTAAAAAATAAAATAAGCCCAGTGCTAGCTAAGTTTATCAACATGTGTGTAAAACAGGGTGTATACCCAGAGTACTTAAAAAAGGCCATTATTCGTCCGATTTTCAAACAAGGCAGTCATTATGACTATTCTAATTATAGGCCAATTGCAATTTTATCTACAGTAAATAAGATAACAGAAAAAGTAATAGTTGCTAGAATAAACAATTTCTTAGAAAATAATAATTTGTTATCTGATATACAATACGGATTTAGAAGCTCTCGCAGCACATCTACTGCTTTGGCGCAATTTGTGGATGATGTAAATGATAAATTAGATAAAAAAATGTGTGTAGCAGTATTATATATTGACTTCAAAAAAGCATTTGACACTTTGGACCACGCGCTGCTACTCAGAGCTATGGAAGAGTGCGGCATCTGTGGGCCAGTTAGTCTGTGGTTTCGCAGGTATTTAGAGAACCGGTCGCTGCGCACTAAGATAATGAATGAAACTGGAGAAGAAGCCAATATAAAGTACGGCGTGCCCACTGGTTCAGTGTACGGACCGGTCGGGTACATCATGCACGTGAACAGCATCAGCAACGTCGTGGAGCACTGCTCCACCTACATGTACGCGGACGACACGTGCCTGGTGTACGCCGGCCGGGACGTCGCACTCATGCGGGACAGGCTACAGGCGGACTTTGACAACATACTAAGGTGGGCACACGACAACGGTATAATACTGAATGTAGCCAAGACCAAGTGTATGTTGATAAAGTCTCCCTATCTCAAAATTCCTTGTGAGCAGTTTGGAATAGTAGGGCACACATACGAATGTCTGCACAATGGTATGGTATCGTGTAATTGTAGTCAACTAGAAATAGTCACTCACTATAAGTACTTGGGTCTAAATGTCGATAGTTGCTTAAACTGGAATCTGCATGTGGAGTCAGTGTGTAAAAAACTAAGGTCGATATTGTGTAAATTCAATAACTTAAAGCCTATAGTGAATAAGGCGGTTTTATTTACACTGTATCACTCGCTAGCCGATTCTGTGATAACTTATGGACTGGTGGCATACGGTCGTACATTTAAGACCCAACTTGATAAGATTCTTAACTTACAACTTAGAATTATAAAAATATTAGTAGATAAGAAAACTAAAGAAAAATGTAAAAAACAATATAATCAACTTTTTCAAATGTGCAATATATTACCTGTCCATGACAAACTTAAATATTTGTTAGCTGTTGAGGAATACAAGTGTCCCAAATACAAGATAGTTAAAAATTATAAGCGCAGTTTAAGAGAATCTACACGAAAGAAATATATCGAGCCACAAGCCACTAATTATTATGGCCGAAGAACAAGGCAATATCTAATACCGCGTATATTGAACGGCTTACCCTCTGAAGAGGATTGCATGACGAAAAATATTTTTAAGAAAAAATTAAAAATCAAATGTTGAAAGCATATCATTAGTTATATACCTACTTCGTATGCACTCGGGGGCAGTGTTGATGGGTCACATTGTAAGGAATATTCGTGCAAGGTGACCCGTTATCATGGTGCCTGTGTATAGCAATTAAGTTAGATAAGTTAGTATTCGCCAACAAAGTACATATAAGTCCGGGTGTTTTTTCATTCGCCAACAAACTGTTCCGCAGTTTGGCGAAGTTATTGTAAGATTTAAGTGTTTTGTTTTTTTTTACTTAGCAATAAATTAAAAAAAAAAAATTCGCTAGGATCAATTTTTTAGTTGGAAAGTATTTTTAAATAGATATTTGGGCCGTTTTTTGTTGATAACTCAAAAACGGTGGCTCACAGCCAAAAATAATGTTAGACAGAATTAATCTACATAATATTTCCTACAAGAAAGGTTCTATACGTTTTTTCGCTAGAATCAATATTTTAGTTGGAAAGTATTTTTAAATACATTTCATGGGCAGTTTTTTGTTAATAACTCGAATTCGGTGGCTCACAGCCAAAAATAATGTTAAGCAGAATTAATCTACATAATATTTCCCACAAGAAAGGTTCTATAACATTTTTCGCTAGAATCAATATTTTAGTTGGAAAGTATTTTTAAATAGATTACATGGGCCGTTTTTTGTTAATAACTCGAAATCGGTGGCTCACAGCCAAAACTAATGTTACACAAAATAAATCTACATAATATTTCCTACAAGAAGGGTTCTATAACATTTTTCGCTAGAATCAATATTTTAGTTGGAAATTATTTTTAAATAGATTTCATGGGCCGTTTTTTGTTAATAACTCGAAATCGGTGGCTCACAGCCAAAACTAATGTTACACAGAATTAATCTTCATAATATTTCCTACAAGAAAGGTTCTATAATATTTTTCGCTAGGATCAATATTTTAGTTGGGAAGTATTTTTAAATAGATTTCATGGGCCGTTTTTTGTAAATACCTCGTAAACGGTGGCCTACAGCTAAATAAAATGTTTACGAGAAAAAAATCTACATAAGATTTCCTACAAGAAAGGTTCTATACGTTTTTTCGCTAGAATCAATATTTTAGTTGGAAAGTATTTTTAAATGGGCCGCTTTTTGTTGATAACTCAAAAACGGTGGCTCACAGCAAAAATAATGGTATACAGAATTAATCGTCATAATATTTCCTACAAGAAAGGTTCTATAAGATTTTTCGCTAGGATCAATATTTTAGTTGGAAAATATTTTTAAATAGATTTCATGGGCCGTTTTTTGTAAATACCTCGTAAACGGTGGCCCACAGCTAAATAAAATGTTCACGAGAATAAAATCTACATAAAATTTCCTATAAGAAAGGTTCTATACGTTTTTTCGCTAGGATCAATATTTTAGTTGGAAAGTATTTTGAAATAGATTACATGGGCCGCTTTTTGTTAATAACATCAAAAACGGTGCCCCATTACCAGAAATAATATTAAACAGAAATAATCTATATAATATTTGCTACAAGAAACGTTATGTATGATTTTTCGTTAGGATCAATATTTTAGTAGGACAGTATTTTAAATAGATTACACGAGCCGTTTTTTGCAAATAACTCGAAAACGGTGGTCCACAGCTAAATCAATCTTCAACGGGAATAACAAACATAAAATTTGCTACAATAAAGTTTTGTACGTTTTTTCGCTAGGATCTATTGATCCTAAAATTGATAATGATAACGTTAAAAAATATTATTATATTTAAATAGATTTATTTATTTATTAACACAAAGAAAATTACACAGTATGACAGTATACAAAACTAAAGCACCGTGAATTTTAAATAAACATTACAACAAGTAACACAAAATTAAATATTAAATAAACAGCAAAATCAAAACATTACATACCATAACATAACTAATAAATAACAGATGAAGGCCTAGCATCCAATCCCACACAAAACCTCATGCATTCGTCACGTATAAACGCCCATCTGCTCGCAAGAATATCAACATTAGGTGCCACGTCTAAAAACTCATTCACTATTTGCAGTGCACGAACTAGCGGTTACTTGCGGCAAAACACAGTTCGAGCGGCCGGCACCGCCAGTAGGGGTTATATGCTTTTCGTGAATGTAGGCATCACGAAAAGCATATTTCGTCACAGAGGGAACAAATAGACGGACCAGCTGGGATACTAAAACCGGGCAATCTGACTCCCCTTCAAAATACCACATGCAACAGACATCAGCACGACATTACGCCTAACTTCTAACGAGAAGAAACCCAACGTCCCCAAAAGGAATTTTGTTGGGTACAAGAATCGGTAATACCCGTACATTTTTTTATAAAAGAAACGCAAAAATGTTTTTTTGGACCTTTTCGAGCAGCAGGATGTAGGGCGCTTCATGTGGATTCCAAACGGCTGAGGCTGTCTCAAGCTTACTTCTCATGAGGGCAGTATAAATAAGCTTTATGTCCCTGGGATTGTCAAATTCTTTGGCGTTGCGGACAACAAACCCAAGCCTGCGGTAACAGTCTGCAGCAAGCATTGTCATGTGCTCATGAAAGTTAAGGTGGGAATCTAAAACAACCCCCAAGTCCCGTATCAATGTGACACGGGCGATGGGTTTCCACCCCAGGAGATACTGCCTACACAGGGGACTACGCGCTTTACAAAAAGTAATAACCGCACAGTTGTCAACATTGAACTGAAGTTTCAGAAGTTTGTTTACAAGACTCAATTCATAAACCCGATCAATATCACTTTGTAAAGATTGTAAGTCAGAATCTTCCTGGACCCTGTAAATTAGTTTCAGGTCGTCAGCATAAAGTAGGCATTGCGCATGCTTAGGCACCAAGGCCAGATCATTGACCATAACACCAAAGAGCAGAGGACCCAGAATAGAGCCCTGACTGACCCCGGAACGGGTGGGGTAGGCACTCGACACATAGCATCCGTGCTGCACATATTGCCGTCTATCACGTAGATAACTAGCAAAAAGGCAAAACAGTTTAGGCGAGAAACCAATGCTGCATAATTTGCTTAAGAGTACGTCGTTATCTACGCGATCAAAGGCTTTTTTAAATCAAAGTACAGCACGTCCACCTGCATCCCTCTATCTAAGTAGCGCGAAACGGAATCAACCAAGGTTAAGAGGCCTTATTCCTAAAGAAGAGCGTTTTTTGCAAAATGTAACATTTTTCATTCAAAACTATAAAGAAACTATACTTAAGTGATTATTAAAAAACTGATAATGTTCCTAAAAGAACATATCTTAAGCTAGTTAATCATAATATAATATTTTAAAATATGTCTTTTTATAGTTAAAACAAATCAGTTTTTTCGGTAGACGTTTTCAAATTTCGTAGTGGGATCACTCGTTTAGAATCGTGATTGTGCTGTTAAATATGTTATTTGGGGTAATAAATGATCACAATCCTATTTGTTATATCCAGCACGGGAAGCATGGTCGCGCGATAGACGATAAAATATCAGGCCGTCCGGATATCGCACTTACAAATAGTGCGATAGGGACGGCCTGCTATTTTATCGTCTATCGCGCGACCATGCTCCCCGTGCTGTACGAGGTAATCATAGTTTGACATTTTAAGATTTATTTGAAATGGTGGATTTAATAAATAACCTTCCGTATCTTCCCCATTTTTTCGATAAAAAGAGGTTTACATTATGTATTTTTCCTGGGATTCCTGCATTTATTGTAACTCTTAAATAATATTATCCTAAACTAGAACTTCTTGCTGACATATAAGAAAAAAATTATACATATAGGACATACCTTTCTGTCGACAGACATTTTTTTAAAGCACCTAAAATTCGAATAAAATACACTGTGTTGATACGGGCCCGCTCAGTCTGCGCCGAGTGCTCGTAGGTCGTAGACAACGGACTTGCGTTCGATCGTCCGGCGCTCCTTGCTTTCGTAAGTAGCTAGATAGTTCCGAGAAATGCTGTATACTGCGACTTAACAAATCTTGATCCCGTGGGTGGCAAACAGGCATACGGTCTTATATATATAGCCTGTCAATCAAATTTTGGCAGTAGCAATGTACATCAAACTAAAGTATGGTATCCCTATGAAACGAACAAAAACCAGCAATGTACGTCGAACAGCAACAGATTTTTTTTTTCAAGGGGCTCGCTCCTTCCTTACGAATTAGATAATGTATTGAAAAGGGACGGATATGTGCTAGTTATTTCTCTTTTTGGTAGGTCGGAGATTTCCACAGATAAGATACAAATGACACGCGAACTTCCACCGTTTTTCAAAACTAGTGTTGCTAGTCCGCGAATTTTCAAATTTGCCGCCTTTTTCTAGTGACAAGATTTGGTTGACGGTCTATAGCTGCAACCCCACTGATTTCTAACCTCTCCCTATATCTGGAGAACGGCTAAACCGATTTCGACGGTCGAAGTGTCTTTGTATAGAGGGAGCGGAGAGACGTGTGGGAAAAATATGGAATCTGGTCTGCGACGGTCAAAAAATGTTGGACGGCCTGGCTAAACGGGGGGAGATATTGGGGGGGTGCTCGACCAAATGTCATAGAGGACCCTGGGCAGTTTTTGAGGCCGCCATTTTTTTTTTCAAAATGGCCGACTTGTTTTTTGTCGATTTTTCAAGTTTATCCTAGAGTGCTCAAATTTTGGTCATAGAATCTCTCTAGGGTCTAGATTAGAATGATATAAAAAAAATTGAAAAATGCTACAAATGGGAAAAAAAATTCCACTTTTTTTGTATGGCAACTTTTAAACCGTAAGAGATAGCCGGGGGGTGCTCGATCAAATGTCATACAGGAGCCCGAGTAGAAAAAAGTTGCATCAAAAAATTCAAAATGGCCGACTTTTTTTTTCAAGTTGGTCCGAGCGCGCTGAAATTTTGCATGCGGAGAGGTATGGGCCCTTAGAATACAAATGTCAAAAAAAATTTTTTCGAAAATCCAAGATGGCCGCCGTTATGGCAAAATAATTTTTTCAAGTATTTTCGCGAGCCCAAAGAGCGAGCTTCAGGGTGGGAGGCCGAAGGCCGACCCCGCGGAGGGCCGCAGGAACGGGGCTCACCTTTAGGCTCCCACCCGGGCCAAATCAAAGTAATTTCACTGCGGGCATAAAGTGCTCCCATTCAATTTCCTTACAAAAGTGTCTTAAACAAGCGTAACCGGCGGGCCGAAGGCCCAACGGTAGAGCTTCGGAGCCGAGCGAAGGCCGAAGGCCGAGCTCCGCGTAGGGCCTAAGGCCCGGAGCGTCCCTGATGGACTCGCCGGCGGTCCGGGAAGTTGGAAAAATACTTTCCAACCAAAATATTGATCCTAGCGAAAAATATTAAAGAACCTTTCTTGTAGGAAATATTATGAAGATTAATTCTGTGAAACATTAGTTTTGGCTGTGAGCCACCGATTTCGAGTTATTAACAAAAAACGGCCCATGAAATCTATTCAAAAATACTTTCCAACTAAAATATTGATTCTAGCGAAAAATGTTATAGAACCTTTCTTGTAGGAAATATTATTTAGATTAATTCTGTATAACATTATTTTTGGCTGTGAGCCACCGATTTCGAGTTATTAACAAAAAACTGCCCATGAAATCTATTTAAAAATACTTTCCAACTAAAATATTGATCCTAGCGAAAAATCTTATAGAACCTTTCTTGTAGGAAATATCGACTCTTTTATTTTAACCCTAGAATCCATTCGCTAGTTCGTGTTGCAATTCCACACTCGGTTAAAATACAACTTTGCTCCCTTGTATAACAAATAACTATTGCTTGTTTTTAATTATTGCACTGTCAGGAAAATCTAGTTAGTTTATAAATCGCGTGTAATGTCTAATCGGCTAGGAAAACCTTGTTTTTATACCGCGACCTTGATTTAATAGGGGGCCGGTCTCTCTTACCAACGTCATACTATGTTCAATGATTTTGAAACTAAGGATAAATTTATAGAAAATGGCGCGAAATTAAAATGTTGTATGGGACGATAAACAGTATAAATATTCACGATTTTTTTTATATACTACGTCGGTGGCAAACAAGCATACGGCCCGCCTGATGTAAAGCGGTCACCGTAACCTATGGACGCCTGCAACTCAAACAGTGTCACATGCGCGTTGCCACCCCATTAGAAACTTGTACATTCCCTTTTTAACGCTTTGGGGCTAAAAGTGTTGTATAACTAAAATATTGATCCTAGCGAAAAATCTTATAGAACCTTTCTTGTAGAAAATATTATGTAGATTAATTCTGTCTAACATTATTTTTGGCTGTGAGCCACCGTTTTTGAGTTATCAACAAGAAACGGCTCAAATATCTATTTAAAAATACTTTCCAACTAAAAAATTGATCCTAGCGAAAAATATTATAGAACCTTTCTTGTAGGAAATATTATGAAGATTAATTCTGTGTAACATTAGTTTTGGCTGTGAGCCACCGATTTCGAGTTATTAACAAAAAACGGCCCATGAAATCTATTTAAAAATAATTTCCAACTAAAATATTGATTCTAGCGAAAAATGTTATAGAACCCTTCTTGTAGGAAATATTATGTAGATTAATTTTGTGTAACATTAGTTTTGGCTGTGAGCCACCGATTTCGAGTTATTAACAAAAAACGGCCCATGTAATCTATTTAAAAATACTTTCCAACTAAAATATTGATTCTAGCGAAAAATGTTATAGAACCTTTCTTGTGGGAAATATTATGTAGATTAATTCTGTTTAACATTATTTTTGGCTGTGAGCCACCGAATTCGAGGTATTAACAAAAAATTGCCCATGAAATGTATTTAAAAATACTTTCCAACTAAAATATTGATTCTAGCGAAAAAACGTATAGAACCTTTCTTGTAGGAAATATTATGTAGATTAATTCTGTCTAACATTATTTTTGGCTGTGAGCCACCGTTTTTGAGTTATCAACAAAAAACGGCCCAAATATCTATTTAAAAATACTTTCCAACTAAAAAATTGATCCTAGCGAAAAAAGTTATATAACCTTTCTTATAGGAAATTTTATGTAGATATTTTCTGTTTAACATAATTTTTTGCTGTGGGCCACCGTTTACGAGGTATTGACGAAAAACGGAGCATGTAATCGATTAAAAAAAACTTTCTTACTAAATTATCCATTTATATATTGATCCTATCGAAAAAACGTACATAACCTTTCTTGTAGGAAATTTTATGTAGATATTTTCTGTTTAACATATTTTTTTGCTGTGGGCCACCGTTTACGAGTTATTTACGAAAAACTAAAAAATTGACTTTCAAGATCGAATGGCAGGGTACGGACCCCACCTCATATCATGGCATTATTTTTCCATGGCTATTTAGACCCTCATCTTTCACTGGTAAAAATGACAGACTGCCTCAAGAACCTTTTTTGGAATTTTTTTTTTTACCACTTTGTACCGTTCTGGCACGGTGAAGGACCCGGCCAAATGATCTGGCATAAATACTATGCGACTTCTGAGGAACTCTATTTTCACTTTTTAATAATTCCAGGTTGCCTCAAACACCTTTTTTGGGCCTCAAAAAATTAAATCTTTAAAAATTCATAGCTCGATAAAGCCCCGCTCCCCAGCTGCCAGACTTGCAGACCTGATGTTGGCTATGATCAGAGAAGCATCTGAGCACCTTTCCAGGTTGCCTCAAGGACCTACTCCAAAATCCTGCCAGCTCTCCGTCTACCAAGCGGAGGTACATTCTGAAATATATATATTTTTTTTTGTAGTTTTGATATGACATTGTAAGAAGAAACTTAAGGTATATTCTAAAATAACAAAATGATATAGTTTTTATGTGGTTTTGATATGACATTGGAAGACGAAACTCGAGATAGATTCTAAAATAACAATTTGTTATAGTTTTGATGTGGTTTCGATATTACGTCGGCAGACGAAATCGGTTGATTCTAAAAAACAATTTGCTATAGTTTTGATGTGGTTTTGATATTATTTATTTATTTAAACTTTATAGCACAGTAAAAAAATGTACAAAAGGCGAACTTAATGCCGGAAGGCATTCTCTATTAGCTAACCTTAGGGCCAAACAGAGATCTACAAGAGCTTAATAGGTGCAGGAAATATCGCAACGACGAGAAATGGAATACCTGCTAAATAACCATAAATGATTAACCTATATATTATACAGCATACTATTATATACAAAAAAAAATTATCGGCAGACGAACCGGAGGTAGATTCTAAACTAAATACCTAAATGTTATACATTCGATGTGGTTTTGATATGACATTGGAAGACGGAACCGGAGGTAGATTCTGAAATAACTATTTGTTATAGTTTGCAAGAGATTTTGATTTTAATTTGGCAGATGAAACCGGCTGTAGATTCTAAAATAACAAAATATTATACTTCCGATGTAGTTTTGATATGACTGTTTTGAGGTAACTGGAGGTAGATTCTAATTTTTTTATAGTTTGGAAGTGGGTTTGACACGACATACGCAAATCACTTTGTATTTGGCGCACATATTTGGCTTAATTTCGCCTGCATATGAAAAAGGCAATGTGAGCGATGTTCAAGATCAATGAGGAGGCACACCGACATTTTATCCCGCTGGGCGGCGCCTGTGCAAGTGCCTAGGCATGTCACTGTCGTTCATATGTGAGAGAGAGAAAAAATATCATCTTCACGCTCTCAGGTATGAAATTCTTTAGCTGTGCAATGGACTAATAAGGTGCCTCTCATTGAAAATATTTAAGTAGAAGTGGCAAGAACATTTTGTATATAGTTTTTGTCATAAAATGAAGGAAAGGAAGGGTATAAATGTACTTTAAAAAAAGCTCAGCTGTTGTTTCAGCTGTCAATATAATTTTTTTCTTAATTCTATCTGACACATTATAAATCTGCCCGTTTTCGATATTTTGGGTTTATTTCAATTTTATTCAGTATTCTATTTTTTGTAGCTAAGTACCATTCATATTATTTCCATCTTACTTAGTGTACGACAGTTCAAATAATTTATGGGCATTGGTTTCCTATTCCTATGTGAAAGGTAACTTTTGGGACACTTGCACCATCGAACGTGGAGGGTTAACTCGAGGGTTAACCCACCATTTTATATGGAATTTGACAGATGACAGCCCACTAACCCTGAGTTAAGTGGTTGATGCAAGTGGGCCTAGGCCGAGGGTTAACCCTTCATTTTTGTTGGTGCAAACAGCTCTAACTGGAGGACCCCAAAACGTATAAAATATTTCGAATGAAGATCTTTTACTTCATCATTATGCTAATTAATTAGCCAGTTTTATTTAACACGGAAATCGTTTTATTCTTTTTTTATTTCTTGTTAAGACAATTAAGTTAGAGATTTTAGAAATATGCCTACTTACGCTACTTACAAAATATTTGTAGATATATTTTGCTACTGTACATACTTTCGTTTTGTATAGTTAAAGTCACTTACGGATCAAACACGGTTAACTAACATTACTTTACCTTATTTTAAACATCAGAAAAAAGTGGTAATGTTAATGGCATTCGACCCGTATTTCACTTTAAATAAACATAATTATTATATAGATGTCATAAAACTGTAAAAACAATGACGAAGAAAAGTAACATTTTATCACACAAGGAGGCGCCACTATATTACCGCCTACTTTTTGGCTTAGCAACACATGAAAATACTCAATACCTACCTAAAATAGTTGCAGTGGTCACATCTATTCTACCCAAACGGTGAGCTTTCGCATCTTAATACGTAATACTACCATTGGTCAGTACTTTCAATTTCAGATTTTGATGTACAGTGAGCTGCAAAATTGCATGGATAAATTATGAATGCATTGATACATTCGCCATGCACTTTTGCAGCTGATGGTACTAATCGTGGTATTAAAAAAAAGGAAAATTTGACATTTTGGCCCGTCAAAATTTACCTATATCTAAAATATATCGAGCATTAAAACGTGTGATTAAAACAACGGAAATAAAGGTAAAAACTCAAAGAATTCGATAATTAACAAATCACTGAGTAAATAACTTCACCTGATCTGTTATCAGACACTGACAATCTAAAACTTATTTGAAGACAACACTTCTCCAAATAACTAAGAAAATCCCCGCCGCCATTTTCGAACGTCAACAAAGCGGGAAAGTTCCCGCCATCGCCATCGCTATCAGAATATTGCGTTCCATTGTACGCAGCCGGCATGTGCGCGCACATCTGCTCTCACCCTCCGCGCTAACTATAGTACTCGTATAGTCCTCTGATGGGATTCGTGGGATCGCGCTCTGGGTTTAATACTCGAGAGGGACGTTTTGAGTTTGAGAGAATGCTTTTTGGTCTATCTTATACACCAAACGGTTAGTGGGACCTTGCATGATGGGTGATGGCAATGTGTGGAGGATTGGAGATTTTTTTTAAAGAAATTATGGCGCTTATGCTTATTATAGTTTTTTGTCATACCTACATAATTATTTTTTTTTTTATTTTTTTTTTAGTATGAATAGGCAGACGTTTGACCACGATATTTATATTTATGAACAGAAAGTACGCGTTTATTTTGTAGCTATGTTTGTGATAATGATAAAATATTGAATTACCCTTACCCTTTTGTCATTAGTGTCATTACATACTTACTAACTTCTTCTTCTTCTATATGTGCCACCTCCGTCCAGGAGGTCCTCGACCATATGTCTGTAAGCTTTCAAATACAAATAAATATACTGACTAGTCAAAAATATATAAAATCAATGGTTTCGCCATTGGGTACGGTATCCAAATTTTTCCAATAATATTTATCAATACAATAAATTTTTAATTAACTTAAATTAAAATTACATTGCTCCTAAAACCGGTAAAACATTCTAATAAAACCGATATTAGTGTCGTCGGGGCGCATGCGCGAAAGGGCGCCCTCCTCCCTTCTATAATGATGTGGACTGAACCCACGCAGCGGGCGTTACGACTAGCGGGGCGGTGAGCTGTCGCTGCTATAGTCCAAAACAGTTTGGTTCAGTCCTATACATTTATTATCGAGCGGTTCAGAGTCGTGCGTAATGCGGCGCGGCGATCGCTGGCTCACGAGGAACGATCAAAATGTATAGAATTAAATGTCGCCGTTTTTGACCGCTTATCGCTCCGCCCGCGGCGGTATTCGCCGCTTGCGTCCATCCCACAGCCCTACACGTTCTGTATTTAGCGGCTACAAAGAACAACTCCCGGCCTATCTATTTTGGTTCTCCGGAATATTGTCACAACAAAGTTATTGGATTCAGAACGAACCGCGGATGAATATTTCAAGCGCGGGAAATCTGACGGTACATTATGAGACGTAACCTCGAAAGTTTGGGTACGGTGGTTGAACTTTTGAAAGAATTAATCTACAGGTTTTGAATTTAGTTAGGTACCCATACTAGATACTTATTAAATACCTAGTTATAACTTTAATTTGTGTCGTTTAACTTCAAACTTGGGTAAATCTATTCTGCTTTAAGGTTGATTATGTATAAAAATATACATAATCTGATCTGAAAGAGAATCAACCTTATAACTAACTTTTTACAGAATGCATTTACCCGAGTTGTAGTTTTAATGCTAAATTAGCCATTCTTGTTTCATGTATTGTCATCGATATTACAAACACTATACTAATATCCTAATTACTTTAAGAGTAATCAATGACTTTTTTAATATTTTAAATGCAAAAATACTTTTATCTCTAATCTCTACAAACGGAGTTAGATGACATTTGCTATAAATATGGTATAATACAGCCATACTCAAAGTGTGCTCCGCGGAGCCCTAGGGCTCCGCAAATCCACTCTGGGGGCTCCGTGTAAATTTTGGTTGACTGATATGCGACTTCAACTCTTTTCCATAAAACCAAAGATAATCCACTGGCCACCACACAATCCACATAATCCACTGGCTGCTCTGTTTCAGGCAACTGAGCTGTTTTGGGTCCCGGTCTATAAAAAGCAGTAAATAAACCAACTGCCAAAATACCCTGCTGGGTCTTAAAAAATCTATTGTGAATTTATAAGGCCCTGATAGCTGAAATATTTCGGCGTAGGCCGCATAGACAAGTGGCCAATCTTTCACGCTAGGTAACGTCCTGTAGTTATCTTTATTTCTCTCAGTCGCACTATTTAATACAGAAAAGAGATAGAGAGAAAAAACGATAAGCTACAGAATGTGAACGATTTGCCACTTGTCTGCGCGCTTCGGGTTTTACATAAATAATAAAATAAGATAGAAATACGTTAATTACCATGACACAAAAATAGTACAGCAATGGAAAAAAATAAAAATAAAAAAACCGGCCAAGTGCGAGTCGGGCTCGCGCACAAAGGGTTCCGTAGCAGCAAATATAATAAACTTATTATGTCAATTTATACACCTGGTGTAGTATATTTTTTGATCTATCTTATAAGGTTCAGCCATCGTTTTCACTGTAAGCACAATAACTTAACCAAAATTACAGTTAAATCAACCTATCTCAAAAACTATAAGAGATACTTTGATCAAACCAAAAATCGTTGAAAGAGTTAATTAGCATGCATCACCTCTATTTTTTTTAGAATTTTATACCCCGTAGTTATAAAAATAGAGGGGGGGGACATACTTTTTACGACTTTGAGAGCTGATATCTCAAAAACCGTTCACTTTAAGAAAAATGTTTTTTAGAAAACTTTATATCATTTTAAAAGACCTTTCCATTGATACCCCACACGGGTATGTACATCGAAAAAAAATTTTCATCCCTCAGTTACATGTATGGGGGCCCCACCCCAATTCTTTTTTTTTTACTATTTAGTGTCATAATTTTGTAGCGGTTCATACAACACATATTCCCATCAAATTTCATCACTGTAGTACTTATAGTTTCCGAGTAAATCGGCTGTGACAGACGGACAGACGGACAGACGGACAGACGGACAGACGGACATGACGAAACTATAAGGGTTCCGTTTTTGCCATTTTGGCTACGGAACCCTAAAAAGGTATGCAAATTCACTTAAGCTAAGTACATTTTTCGTGCTTGGTAAAAGGATTCAAGTCTCAACATGATGTGCTAGGTTAGAACACGATGGGTAAGTACCCATCGTGGATTTTCAGACTGATCATTTTACCTAATGTCACAATCGCTTACTCTTCATAAGGCCTGATTTAGACGGCGTGCGAACTCGCATGCGATTTTAGTTACATTGCGGGCTGTTGAGGTTGCATACAATTTTGCACATACATCAAATACCGCAATGTAATAAAAGTCGTATGCGAGATCTCGTACCGTCTGAATGGGCCCTAAGGCTCTTCGTATAACAGCTAGCTTTCCTTATTGCTCTTCTGTAGTTGCGCGATAGAGCCAAACTGCGTTTGCCACGTAGCGTCAACGGTTACCACTTTGGTTAGAGGTCGGGCTGGGGTGAAATGGATAACAAACAAGTATCTTAACTTACTTTTTTCCCCTTTTCAGCTAATAATATGGTTAATTGGCTGTATATTTTTGGAACACAATGTGAGTGAAGTTACGAGCAATAGGTGTAAAAATAGGTATATCTGTTAATTTAGATTTTTGTTTACTTTGATGTCCCAACTTCCATCAGGTGAACCGTATGCTTGTTTGCCATCGACGTCGTAGAAAAAAAACTTGCTTTTCACGTTATTTCATAAAATTAGATTACTCAATCGGAAACGTAGGATAGACTAAAGAAACTTAATACGTTCACACATAAACTCACGCCTGTATTCCCAAAAGGGATAGATAGGTCTCCAGCTATCGCCGCCGCTGCCTCGCGGTCGAGGTGGTGTAGAGGTGAGCACGCCAGCCGCGATAGCAGGAGACCCGAGTTCGATTCCCGGCTTCGCCTCCAGTGGGCTACATACGTACTAAGAATGTCCAAATTCCAAGTACCTATTAATTCAAAATTGAAACAAGCAGTACCTCTAGCCAAACGTACAATGGTTAACGCTCAGTATCGTATCGTAGTCATCTCTCTCTATCGCTCTTTCGTATTGGACAGAGCTATTTGTACGTTGTGGCTTTTAACGCAGGCGCGTTGAAAATTTAGTTTTAAAACTATAAGTACCTACTGTAAGTGGTTTTCTATGGTTTATATATATGGTTTATTTACAAGAATATTTATTGATCTAACTAGTTTCAGTAAATAACGAATAATGTTAATACCGGAGCAGGAATCCTGTACTAAACAAGAATTCCGAAGAAACGGCAACTTCCTACACCGGCAAGAATTAGGAAATCTTCAAAATATACGTTTTTTCGAAGGAGCTTGACCTGATTGAAGTGACAGAGTGGCATTTTCGTGATTTTAGTATATTTTATTTTATGTGTTATTTTATGTTATCAGCACATAATGTTAATTTTAAAGCCGTTAATACCATCAAAGTAACCCCAATTTTTCCTAAAGCCACCCCGGTTAACGGTAGTAATTTAGTATGGGAGCGCAACCGCTGTCTGTCTGGCTCTGTCGCGCATTCGCCACTACAGAAGAGCGATAGGGAGAACCGTCTTAGTCCGTTTTCTCATTATCCGATCCGATATCGGATGTCGGAAGGATTTCAATGGAAAAAATCCAAGATGGCGCCTGTAATGTATGCGATATCGGTCCGACATCCGATATCGGATCGGATTTGACGACCGGTCTGGCGCAGTCGGTAGTGACCCTGCCTGCTGCGCCGCGGTCCCGGGTTCGAATCCCGGTAAGGGTATTTATTAGTGTGATGAGCACAGATATTTGTTACTGAGTCATGGATGTTTTCTATGTATATAAGTATTTATATATTATATATATCGTTGTCTGAGTACCCACAGCACAAGCCTTATTGAGCTTACCGTGGGCCTCAGTTAATCTGTGTAAGAATGTCCTATAATATTTATTTATTTATTTTTTATTTAATGTGAAAACGCACTAACAAAGCGTAAGCGATAGTGACGTTGGCTAGGCAGAGGACTCGCGCGCAGTCCCGTTAGCCAAGGAATGGATCCTACATTCTTTATGCGACGGCGATGACGCAGCCTTGAACTTACAGCGACTACTATACGCAAACTAAACTGAAGAGCATGGCCATATTAGCTGTCTCACTCTAGCACTCTACTTACGGTTATACGTATGAGTGGGAACGGAATATATTGGCTGTGGCGTACTTGGTCTTAGAAAAAATTATAGTATTTATTACCAAGGACTGACTACGAGACTGACTATTGGCTGTGGCGAACTTGGTCTTAGAAAAAATTATAGTATTTATTACCAAGGACTGACGATCGGTCTGGCTCAGTCACTAGTGACCCTGCCTGCTAAGCCGCGGTCGTGGGTTCGAATCCCGGTAAGGGTATTTATTTGTGTGATGAGCACAGATATTTGTTCCTGAGTCATGGACGTTTTCTATGTATATAAGTATGTATTTATCTATTTAAGTATGTATATCGTCGCTTAGCACCCATAGTACAAGCTTTGTTTAGTTTGGGGCTAAGTTGATCTGTGTAAAGTGTCCCCAATATTTATATTTGAGGATTATTTATATAGGATATACATACTTCATACTAAGAATCATACCTCGATTTTTTAGCGCTACCTATTAAATACTATAAAACTACACTAATGATGCCTACAATTTTTTTTTTAATGTGTATTGACGTGATATCATGATTTTAAAATTCATTACAACTATTTTCTTCATACTAATCTGAACTCCGTCACAATAGTCATATATTTCTGGACAGGGTGGCTAGCCGAATGGCACAATCACGAAACGCTCACGCGGGGCCTGGCCCAGTAGCCGAATGGCATTTTTGCCAAACAATACGCCGCTGGCTCTGTCAATACGCAAGCGCGATAGAGATAGATATTACTAGCGGACGTGAGCGTTTTAATTACCTACTTATTCCTATTGGTATTATTCTCGTAACTGCAAAGAAATTGTCACTCCTAGCCGTAACCGAACTCGTTATTTAAGTATTCTAACGTTGCTATTTCTCAGGCGAAGATACGTAAGCCTGACCTCGGAATTCATAATAACCAATGTAATCAGTGATCACATTTACAGCGCCCAAAGATTTTAAATTGATATCAATTTAATTTTCTTATCATTCGCATAACTTGCATTTAGAGGTATATTCGTAGGAGCGACGCGCTTAAAAACGTATCAAAACACATTTTAAAATTCGAATGCGCTCCATGGCCGCTCGTCATTAACGATGGTCAACCGGTTTGTGATCGCATCAGAAAAACAGCTGCCCCCGTACCACGAAACCTCTTTTAGACCACCACGCATCGTTTTTATAAAGCGTTATGACAAAGCGAGCGATATAAATTGTAGCTATTAGATTTTCGTGGTAGCGGGCGTCGAAGCACGTTCCATGTTTAAAATACATGAATTGTTTTAATGGTAAACTCACGCGCACTTGAAGCACGTTGCGATTGCTACGGGCTACGGTGCTACGACAGGAGGACTAATTGAAGATGGATGCTGGGAAATTCTCGCTGTAGCTGAAAGCGTTTTTATAAACGTGACATTTTCAGCCTAAGCGGTATTCGAAATTTAAATGTCCATTGTTGAGTTGCTATTACTTCGTCGCGTTCACAGGTTTTCCAATGTATATTCTGTCAAACAAGTGTGTCAGTAAATAAGAACTAAGAAAACTGCAGGTATCCTTTTCTCTAGCACCCTAAAGAAAAGGATGCATGTAGTTTTCTTTGTTCTTATTTACTGACAGACTTGTTTGACAGAGTATAGATATGTATGTATTATAGATAAATGCACGGGATCACGGGAATAAGTTCTTGATTACAATTGGAGGTGATTTTTTTGCATGTAAGGGCAGTTACAATAATAAGTACTTACATTAAATGCGTATATTTACGTACCTACAGCTAAGGTTCATTTTCCCAAACCTGCAACGTAAGTTATATACTCTTCACTCTACTTCATAACGTCTTTACTATACTAAATAACTAATAAACTTTAATGTTTTAAGATGCTCTTGAGGAGTTTGCGGTTTCTGGAATTTCTTTGCGAGATCCTATTAAATAGAGTTAAGATAGGGACTTAAATTTAATGAGCGTGTTATTAAAATAAAACCCTACAATTAAGATAAAATTTGGCTAAATCCATTCTGCTTTAAGGTTGATTATATAAAAAAATATATTACGATCTGAAAGATAATTAACCTTATAGCAGAATGGATTTATCCAAGTTTGAAGTTAGGCGACACAATTTTGGGTCCTAATTTTTGAAAATTCTCATGTATTCTAACGTATTTTATTATATTTTGTTAGTTATTTAAAGTTAATTATACATATATCCACTTACAGACTAATCCAACATGTTATATATGTTACATAAGAAAACTAAACATTAACAGTATGTTGTACAAGCACAGAATACACGAGATCCTCCTAACATATCATAGCGTAAAAGTCCGCTACAGCGAGTCGACGGCGTACGTCCCTGTACCCTTGGCAGCGCCCTCGCGACCCCACGCCCTTGCGCCCTTGCGTACCCTCTGCTATTGTGCGGGTTTTCTAATTGCGAACTTTCGAGTCGCATTCATGTAAACATGTTTTCTTGCATTTCCGTTTTAGGTTAGATTTGAGATATAAAATACTTGAGAATATGCTAGTTTAATTAATTCATTCAAAAATAATGTGTTTGATTTTATACAAAGTCGATATTCATTTGATTGGTAGTTGTAGTTGTTTATTTATTTTAAACCGAATTATGAGCACAAAGGAGCCTAACTACATGGTTTTTTTTATTGAATAGATGAGATTTTTTTTTTTCATACATAATAATTCAGCACGCAATGTATTACGTCCACATCAATTAGCGTACCTACCTAAATGTCATTACGACATGACGTTTATGTCATGTCAAGTTAATATGGACGGCGTACATTGCTGCTTGGTCAGATTTAAAAAAATAATTACTCTTAATTAATAACACTTTTTAATAAAATGATTATATTATATGATTTGTATGGTTAGATACTATAACTGGATACATTATTCGCCCGTATGGAATCCACACGCTGTATTGTGAGAATTAAGAATCAGGCACAATAATTGCGAAATTACAAGAAATTATAAGAGAGTTCTCAGAATAGGGATTTGCGACTTTATTCGTGGGTAAGTATTTTGTCTTATTAACTAAATTCAGACTGGTTTTCCAAGATATTGCAGCTATTAATTTTAGTGGGACAGGGGTGGGGAAGTAAATAAATATACATATAGTTATGGAAAGTATTTAACTATAATATTATTTATTCCCGTGTGGTGACGGGTTAAGAATTTCACCACCCCCTTTCTTCCCGTGGGTGTCGTAGAAGTCGACTGTGGGATATGGGTTAAATTGTGGCGTAGGCGAGAGGCTGGCAACCTGTCACTGCAATGTCACAATTTCGTTTTATTTCAACCCCTTTTTGCCAAGAGTGGCACTGAAACCTGAGTAGTTCATGTGCTCTGCCTACCCCTTTATGGGATACAGATGTGATTGTATGTATGTTGTATGTATGTATATTATTTATTAGGCCCTCGACCTTTTTCGTGTGTGTCGTGACTGTGCGATGTGCGAAATGTCATTTGATATTTGCCAGACGCTTTTCGGTGACGGAAAACATCCTGAGGCAACCGGACTAATTCCAATAAGGCGTAGTTACCTTTCGGGTTAGAAAGTTTAGATGGGAGTCGCTTTCGTAAAACTAGTGGTTACGCCAAATCTTGGGATTCGTTATCAAAGCGGACCTCAGGCTCCCATGAGCCGTGGCGACTGTCGGGTCAACGCATGTATATTTCATGACCTTGTGCAATAATGTAACATCTCCTTATCAAAGCATTACTTAGTCTGTAATTCCCATTAAGCAAATTCGAACTTTCATTATGATAGTGTACTGCATTGTGAAATTTAATGGTGACTGTTATATTTTTATCATTCACGTGCATATATCTCATGCATTGGCGCAAACAAGCCGCTTGAGAAAATGACATAATTTTTAAAAATAAAAATCAGAAAAACGAAAGAATAATAATTTTGTATGAGGAATTAAAATATTCAATATATGTGGTAGCGACCCTTAAAATGTAACGAAAAATTCATGGTCACCGTAACCTATGGACGCATGAAACTCAAAGGGTGTCACATGCGCGTTGCCGACCCATTAATAACTTGTACATGTACACTCCCTATTATCCATACTAATATTATAAATGGGAAAGTGTGTGTGTCTGTTTATTTGTCCATCTTTCACGGCAAAACGGATCGACGAATTGACGTGATTTTTGAAGGGATGGAGAGTGACATAGGCTACTTTTTGTCTCTTTCTAACTCGAGCGAAGCCGCGGACAAAAGCTAGTAAAACATAAAAACAGTTATAATATACTTTATATAAGTCCTATGGTTCAGACTGCTAAGCAAAATAAGATTTGATCAATAAAAGATCGCGTAGACAATAAGATATGCTCATTAAAATGGTCCTGCCAAGCGGACAGTATTGACAGTATTGTGCTATGGCTGGTGATAGGCTATCGTTTATCGCTATCGCTATCGGCGTGATAAGATTAGTTGGCGTGTAAACGCGAATGTTGTCTGCGAATTTCCTTGGACATACCTACATAGTTATGAGGAGTAAGTTTCTTTTGATGTCTTGATATTTTCCTCTAATAGGCTAGTTTCCTATACTTAAAATAAAATATCTTATGCAGTTCACGAAATCAAGCACCACTTAAGTAAAAGAAAAACATGGACATTAGTTATTTTTGAACATAAGTAATTTCTATTTAATAAGTCAAAGAGAAAGATATAAAGTAAATGAATTGACCGTGACGTCACTCCTTAGTATTTCATAGTAATTTCATTTTAGCAAATCGTTTTGACAGTTCTTAAAAAGAAGCTGATTTGACTAGTAGGAAAGTAGCCTTTATACAAATAGATACTTAGGTGGTATCTCATTAAATAAATGTTACATAAATTAATTCAATAGTTTTTAGCTGAAACTATACCAGTTCTATATTAAATGAATCATGGCAAATTATACTCTGAAAACCTTTTCAATGTAGATATGAAATTGTATTAATTTTACAATTATTAACCACTCGAATCGTTTTCGCTAATATCGTTATCGTAGTGTCTCGCTCTCCCGTATTAACGCGACAGAGACAGCTAGCTACTAGCTTTTCTCTTCTAGATCGCTACATAAAGCCGCTTCCCGCTGTTTGTCTGTCCCTATCCCCTATAGACGCTTAGATCTTTAAAACTACGCAACGGATTTTAATGCCGTATTTTTTAATAGATAGAGGAAGGTTTATAATGTAAGAATACCTGTACAATGTGTCGCTTAGTTTTATAAATATAAATTTATTGATATTACAATAATGATTTGTCGTAATTTGTCACAATAGATAAGAGTAGGTAAATAAATAACTACTCTTATTTACCAGCTCTCCAGTCTAGTGTCAAAGAGTCAGAGCTTGGTCAGAGCTCTACATAAACATGTTTACGCTGGCGCTGCCGTAGCTGCGATAAAATATGTTTTCCAACGTCGCCAGAACATTATCTGTGCCAAACACGAGCAAATAATAGACTGCCAATATGCACAAAATCGCCTGACAGACAAGTCCGTAGAAATTGTCGCCCGAATGACACACACCATACAGATACATCTAACTTCAAACATGGGTATTCTTTTGGTTTCAGTTGCACATCGTTGTCACCGATCAACTTAGACTACTTAGATGTAACTGATATTAAATGTCATACACCTACAAAGGAAAAAAATACGACCTTGCTTACAAGTTACATTACAACCAGAGCTTGCCTCCCGTAACGCCATCTAGTAAGTGTTCTAGGTACTTGGACACATTTTCGTTCGTATTTACATGTGATATACGAGTATTTTCTTGTTGCTCTATATATTTTAGTGGTCTCTGTTTTTGCCTTATGAAAGTGATGCGGCATACCATGGCATATAATAATTATAATATAATCGGTATACATGTACAAGTGTTTACCTAACACTGACCAAGACAAGAAAATAGACCATACTTGACCATAGTATATTAGAAACGAATCCTATTTAATAAAAGTATGTAACAACCATCTTAATGTTTTATCTATTATAATTGATATAAATACGCGTATAGATTTTATGGTAAGCAGACACCCTTACCTATGGATGAGTGAACCTCCCAAATGTGACTTACTTAACTTATTTGGGTGTTATTTGACGATGAAAATGACATAAATGTAGGTGTTATTGTACTAGTATATATTATGTGGTACTAGCTAACTTATGGGTAATGTTTTTGTGATAAGTAACCATGTCCAAACCTTATGGTAACTTTCACTATGACGTCAACCTCGAATTTAGTTTTTTTATATATATTTATTCCGAGAAATGGGTCATTTTTTTTTCAAAGTTGTCCATCCCACTTTTTTTTGGATTTGGAATTTTTTATGTGGTTTCCACTCAGAATCGCGAGTTTCTTTAATCCTAATAGGAGAAAAAAAGTGTCCCAACGTTTTTTGCCCATTCCATTATTATTTTTTCATACATTTTTGTATGGCGGTAACGGAATGGAAGGTTTGAAAAATGTATGAAAATCTTGGAACATTTTTTTTCTCCTATCAGGGGGGCGATTTTTGAATCTCGCATACGGGATTTTGTCATTAAAATACCGGTTGAAAACGGTGACTTGCTTATTATTTTCAGTGACAATTTTCTGAATTCGAACGCGTGAGACTCAAAAATTGGCCCGCTGGATCGAAGAACCTCACGATTCTGAGTATGAATTGCGTAAAAAATACCCATGTTACAAAAAAAGTGGGGTGGACTACTTTGAAAAAAATAGGCCCAAATAGTCATAGCAACCACGTTGCTTTCTAGTGGACTCCTTCTGTCATCTCAGGGGCCTTATTTGACTCAAAAAAATGAATCAAACAGGGCCTCGAGTGCTATTCCATCAGTCGCTAACTATCACGCACGGCACGAGTGTTTGCCATTACTCAATACATGTCAAACCAAGGTTACTGGGTATGAAATTGTATATTATATTAATTATCTCTATCTCTATTTATAAACAAGAGATACAGGTAAAATATAAACCTTTAATTTAGATTTTCGTTGGAACACTCATTCCGCGCTCTTTAACCGATATGAAATCCCCAGTCCGGCCTAGCCAAAGTGACAATCATTGACGCTACGTGTCGATCGAAACGCTATCCGTCTCTGTCACGCCACTACAGAAGAGCGATAGGGAGAGCTAGCTACGAATCGCTTAAGAAGCGTAAGCGATTGTGACGTTGGATAGGTACCCTGATTTTCCTCAACGCGTTCTATTCTATTGGATTCGTTCACAAAGCAACGTGAATCGGACCCGTATTCTTATAATACATAAAAGTCTTAACAGCCAGTGTTAAAGTCATTTATTTTACTACCATATTTCGACGGCACAAAGTCTTAATTCAAACTTGGTCTGATCGAACAGTGAACGTCCGTGGCGTAATGTCACTCTTACCTACATAGCTAATGAGAGAACGAGACGGCAAATAGCTTCCTCTCGCTCGGAGAGCGGACTATACCTGTTAGAGCAAGTTACATAAAAATACAAGTCGACACTGTACCGGTTAGTCGCATTAAACGTTTTTATTTTTATAAAGAACGGATAGTTATACTTTTAAGAAATATACAGGGAAAATAGTTCAAAAAGTCAAATACAGAGAGATCTGGAAAATTATTGGTTTCGCGTTGATGCTATAGCAATAGAGTCCGTCTAAAGGCCACTCCGAAAGCTACAATCACGCGTTGCGATATTTCGCACTTTATCTTGTACCTACAAGTTTTGTGGCTATAACTATTGTATACCAACGCCATCTAGTGGATACCTGTGTCATCTACCTAGAGTCCATTTATAGTTTACTTACAATTTTCGAGTTTTGCGAAAGTCCCAATACACCCGGACTATAAGTTTATACCAAGGACAAGGACAGACTGGACTGTAGTTAACGCTCAAAATATGACCTTGAATGACGTCACGAATGTCTCGATGACATTACCATCTACTACAATCTACAGGGCGGTCTTGAAAGTTGCTGCAGTGGTAAGAAATTGTTCGCTTCGGGTTCGCTTCAGCATTGCCACGTAGCATTTATGTATTAAGGTTGGTGCAACTTGACAACCCTTGGTACCAACGACACAATCACTTATATTACGCTCCGTATGTGTTCCGTAGCTACTCTCCCAATGCGCGCGAGTCGCGCGACAGAGCCAGAGTGCGTTTTGCCCCGCACATAGCGTTAGGCTTGTGTCGTTCACGAACTATGAACTGTTAGGAATAAAATCCCATCAATGACCGAAATGAACTGAATCTTTCCGTGGTCTGAGAATCGGCCTTTGCTCATTTAGTTCATTATAGGATCGGCGAGCGCGAGCGGTTTGGATCGAGAACGAATGTGTGACTGCGCCGACCGAGAGCGAGAGCTACTTTAGCAGAGCAACAAAAAAAGTCAAGTTTTCATATTAAACTTCGGTTACTTACAACCTTTCGGCCCGGAATGTAACTATCTGTGGACTATTCGTATCATTTTGACACTATTCGGTCCCATTCGTTCTGATCTTTCCGACCGCAGTGGTCGCTGGTCTGGCTGAACTAAATGAGCAAAAGACCTAAAAGAGCGAACTAGTTCGTGGGAGCGATTGAACGAGATCGGAGCGCTCCGATCAACGAACGAAACGGCACAAGCCTACATAGCGTAAACAGGCATTCTTAAAAGTCGGTGCAGTGGTAAGAAATTGTTCGCTCAGTGCGAAATCATTCTCTTCGGCTACTTTTTTTATTATTCTTATAAATGGGCTTACTAGCCCAGACTAGCCGAAGCGAAGACGTGTCCTACGATGGAGTGAACCCGCCCAGAAGGTGCCTGTTCACCCTTGATTTGGTACTACGTTATTACATACTATGCTGCTAGGTAAGTGCAAAGTTAGCGTGGTCAAAGTCTACCGATGTTTGCCTACCCGCAATCGCTCAAATGATAAAGCTAGCAAAACACTGCGTTCCGCGAAGCGCTTATACTTATTATCTTTCATTGTGAGTTGATCGTAAACGGGCACCTGTTCTCATCGCTAGCTATCTTTTGCTCCTCGGTAACCAGTTAAAGTTTGACCTTCAAGAAATTATAAGACCGGTCTGGCGCAGTCGGTAGTGACCCTGCCTGCTACGCCGCGGTCCCGGGTTCGAATCCCGGTGAGAACATTTATTTGTGTGATGGGCACAGATATTTGTTCCTGAGTCATGGATGTTTTCTATGTATTTATATAACAATACATACATACATACATACAATCACGCCTGTATCCCATAAAGGGGTAGGCAGAGCACATGAAACTACTAAAGCTTCAGTGCCACTCTTGGCAAATAAGGGGTTGAAAGAAAACGAAACTGTGACATTGCAGTGACAGGTTGCCAGCCTCTCGCCTACGCCACAATTTAACCCAACTTATATAAGTATTTATATATTATATATATCGTTGTCTGAGTACCCACAACACAAGCCTTCTTGAGCTTACCGTGGGCCTCAGTCAATATGTAAGAATGTCCTATATTTATTTATTTATTAATTTTATTTATTTAATATGTCACACGCTCATATGACGTTCTTGCAAACGCGACTTCGATTGACAAAAATGGCTTTAGGGCCAGTTGTATAAACCACATTTGACAGACACATCATCGTCACGCAGCAGAGGTCTATGGAACTTCCCATACAATCAAATTTAACGAACGCTTTAACGGTGACAGACGGTTTGGTGCAACCGGCCCTTAGAGAAAGAAGCATGGCGTTCTTTGGTGTGACAGCACAAGATCCATTTCGGTTCGCCTCATCAAGGGCAACTTGCACGCTAAGTGCTCACATTATCCGATCCGATATCGAATTTCTGACCGATATCTCATACATTACAGGTGCCATCTTGGATTTTTCCATTGGAATCTTTCCGACATCCGATCGGATAATGTGAAAACGGACTAAGGGTTAGCTATCTAACTCGGGGTTAAGCGTTTACCAAGAGACAGTCAAGCACATAGATAATGTACGTAGATATAGAAAGACCTAAGGGATCGAGTCGAATGCGCCACACATGAAAATTACAAACGCGCGAATTTTTTTCCATACAAGGACAAGTTCCGACAGTTTTCTGTTAGCGTTGCATATGGTTTGATGAGTGGCTAAGGCCCAAAGTACCCATATGAAGAATTGGTCATAGGTGCCTCCCCCTCCAACGTTAAATAGGAGTGGTGTGTATTTCTACGAAAAACATATGATAGTAGACTATCGGCCTAAGAGGAGAATTTAAGCAGGGGATACGCTAGTGGCTAACCCTGAAAATTTCAAGTGACCCTAAATAAGTGGTGGTGTTTGCACTGGTTATCTAGCGAGCACGCGCCAACCGCCGGCAACGCGACCACGACCGACGGCGTCCGCTGGTGACACATGCGCGTGATTCACGCTGACGTCACCGTCCGCGTATCCTGCGCTGAGGAAAATATCGAGTGATTGCTGAACGAGGTTTGCTGGATATCCCCGGATCTAACTGTTAATTAACTAACATATTATTCATGAATGGTGAGGTTGAAATAACAGGATTTAAGTTAGAGTTAAACGAATATTATTCAGTAACATCAATATATTATACTACATGCGACAATTTGCCAGCGAGTTTTAAGTTGGATATTCATACCGCGACAGTGACAAAGAACTCAAAGAAGCATACTGTGGCTGCCTGATGATAAGCAGTCACCGTAACCTATGGACGCCTGCGACTCGTTAAGTTAATCGTTAGCTTACCAGTCTTACCACACACAGTACGGTTCTCAGCGCCATCTGTTGGGAAACTGCTGTTTATTATTTTCTTTTTTTCCTGATCATCTTTGAGGCACTGGAGAATCCTGGACAATACAATAATTTTATTATTTCAATAATTATGAGATGGTTAATATAATAATCAATACGTAATATAAGCAAATAAGAAGATTCCTAAACTAATTGCCTTATCATTATCACACGCCACGCTTAACAACGCCATCTAGTGAAACTGATACCTACTTATGTATTAAGGTGACTTGTTTGTTGTAGAGTGTAGATTGTAATGTGAATTTCTTAGATCCTTCTATTTTAAACAATAAGTAACCGTCTTGTTCGTAGTTTTAAAACCAAACTATCGCTAGTTGTAGAGAAATCGTAACTTTTAACAGCGCACCAAGCGGAAACTATTACAAACTAAAATAGTGCGTGAAGCACGTGATGAATGCGAAGTGGATTGTTCACTTGGCATAGCTCAGAATAAATGATAGATTAAATAGGTAATACTTCTAGAGGCTCTAGGCGCTCTAGAGCATTCAAAGTCCACTATGTTGAATGATGTTGTAGTTGTTTGTGGTTAAGTAACAAACACTATTATATTTCACTCTCGCTAGAGATTGACTAGCTCCCGAAAGATCTTTATCTTCCCATCCTTTCGAGAAGGCCAAGCCAGTGGAGACAATGTGATTTGGTTTTAATTATTATATTGACTTGGGATTGTTAACTTTTGCCGAATCGAATCAATAAATAGTTATTACCTATCCGATTATTTATCCCATACATTTTTCCGAATCAGAATCATTAAATCTATTGAGCACCGAGGAGGCTTGAACTTTTTGGCAAATTAAGGGTTAACCCTTGCAAAGGCGGTGCTAGTTGCCACATCATCTTGACCAGACTCTACGCGCGAGTTACCAAAGTCCAAACGGTTGTTCCATTGCGTGTTTCGCGCCGCTTTTTCGTGTACAGAATAGGCCCCCACCAGAGCGGCGGTTCACGCCCGGTGCGTTCCGTTCCTCGACCGCGATGAGACACGCGTTCCTATTGCCAGCCAAGGTTAGGAGTTATGTTATAGATGGTCAACCAATCATGGCACTAAAAACCGCGGCAAATTTGAAAAATGTAGGGTTTCATCGACTAATTGTCTTCATAAAACGTGTGCCTTTCTAAACCTTGAAGTTGGTGGAATCATCGACGAGCTATAACACTTTACAATGACGAGAAGATTTGACAAATTCAACCGTTATTAAGATAAGTTTACGAGTTAAGTCCCGCGACTTCGTAACGGACATGGTCAATACCTCAGGGCCTAACGCGAACATCTTTCTTTTGTGTCTGAGAAAAATGACCAGATTCGCGGCCAACAAGGACGCGGAATAGGACATAGGACTGCTTTAAGACCTTTTTTATGCAACCACCTCCATATGGATTACTAAGGGCTGATACAGACGCATCCCAACTGCAACTTGTATATTGCAACAACTTTCACTCCGACTGAATCACCCCTAAGGTCATTAGGTTGAGGGTTAAACTGATCAGCGTTGATAGTAACACCCGCACTCGCGTTATGAATGAGAATACAGTCTATTGTATTGGTTAAAACGGCTAGACAGAAGACTCGGTGCGTGATTCGCACGCTAGCGGCAAACCTTCGAGAAGTTGCGCACATTTTTCACTCGCAGTATAGTAAAGTCCTAGTGACTAGTCCTCTATATGTTGCACTTAACCATAATAATAACATAATTTTACATAATCCCACTCTTGACATTTTCTCGCAGACAGAGCCTCCCAGAGGTCCAAGCCACTGCAGCTCGCTACCTCAAGTCCATATCCACTCCCACATGTATTAATATTAATTGATTTTAGTTATAAGCTTAGTGTTAGTTTTAAGTGTTTGTAACACATAACTTGCATGCCTGGATTTTCTGTCAATGTAAGTTGGTTAAATAAATGATAAATGAATAAATGATAAAGTAAATGTTCAAGTTTTTAATCCACGAAAAACTTTATAAATTCCTAACATACATAAATCCACTCCTGTTTTCCCCAAAGAGGTAGGCAAACCATGTGAGCTGCTCAAGTTTCAGACTTTTAGCGAATAACGGGTTGAATGAAACCGAAATTTTGATATAGCAGTGACAAAGTTGCTAGCTCATCGCTCACACCACAATCGAACCCAAATCCCACAGTCGACTTTTGAGAGAAAAGGGGGTGGTGAAATCCGTAGCCCGTCTCGACACGGGCAAGGGAAGGCGGTGTCTACATCATCATCATTCTCCTTGCGTTATCCCGGCATTCGCCGCGGCTCATGGGAGCCTGGGGTCCGCTTTGACAACTAATCCCAAGATTTGGCATAGGCACTAGTTCTACGTAAGCGACTGCCTGCTTCCAACCCGAAGGGTAACTATATGCCTTATTGGAATAAGTCCGGTTTCCTCACGATGTTTTCCTTCACCGAAAAGCGACTAGCAAATGTGTCGCTTAACTTCAAACTCGGGTAAATCCATTCGGCTTTAAAAGGTTGATTATGATTGTATAAAATAAAGTTCAAACTTTCAGCGACACAAATATCAAATGACATTTCGCACATAAGTTCCGAAAAACTCATTGGTACGAGCCGAGATTCTATCCTACATCATATACCTATTGGTATTATATTTTCGTTATAAACTGGTTTACCCAAGTCGCCAGCGGTCGTGCAGTACGAACGCTCGATGAGAATACCTTTTGTTCGTAACCTCCACATCACCTTGCCTCGCTCCACGAGACGACTACCTACTACGACGCAAAATCTGCTTCATTACGTTAGGGTTTCAATTGTGTATAGTCAGCGGCAATAATGTCGCAGAAAAGGTTTCAAAAATATCTGACACATTTGGCTGGTGAAAAGAGATTACCATAGTAGTAGTATTTTTATGAGCGTGCCAGATATTTATGCAGCTTTCTTTTTGTGCGATATTATTGCCGGTGACTGTACTATGTATTATACTTATGCTGCATTCAGTGTTTCGAGAATACATATATAAGACGAAAAAACAATAAATCTGTTCAATGTAAACTAGCTCTGTGTTTTCACATTATCCGATCCGATATCGGATATGGGACCGACATTTAAGCCGCCATCTTTGATTTTTGCCTTTGAAATCCTTCCGACATTCGATATCGGATCGGATAATGTGAAAACGCATTAACAGTGCCATCTAACAAGGAATTTTATAACTAAATAAAAACTTAGGACTTGGTGTCGTGTCATTCACTAGAAAGGTGAAGAATACGGGACAGCGCTATGATACAAACGAGGTTTACCTCGATACAGGGTCTATAATATGAAACAGCGCCATCTTCAACTACACACTGCTAGTTTACTGAGAAATCCACCCTGTGCCCAAAAGGTGGATGGTAACTAAATAATAACGAAATCGCATACTAATCGCGATAACCAAAATTTGAAATGTGTGAAAAATAATTTATAAGACCACTTTTAAAAGAAATAAACAACTTATTGAAAGGTACATAACAGGTACATTCTTGTGATAGTTAAATTATATCTTGAAGCCTGTGATATGAGCGGGTACAGCCGTGGTCCGGCTGGGGAGATGCAGAAAAAAGGAAGTTCGAAACGAGTGGCGCATGATTAAAACACGACCGAAGGGAGTGTTTTAAATCGACACGAGTTACGAATTTCCTTTTCGCTAATGTATCGTTCTACGTTTTTCAGTACCGGCCCTCCGAAGTTTCGACCTGACAAGAAATGAACTACTTCTCGCACTAGTGCGTAAAAAAAGCACCATCTCCACATTTTAACTAATCAGCACCATAATTTTTCCATAAGGACGTAAGTTATCAAGGATATCATAGCATTTATCAGCCAAAAGAATCTCAAGTAAAAACAAGAATTATTTAAACTCCTGCGCTAACACTAAAGGCAAATATCCAAATACAAACGAACTGCAACTTCTACGGGAACTGCATGCAGACATAGCAGTTCCTATGCGAGTTGCAGCCCGGTTGCAGTGCGTATACACGCAGTAAATAATATTAAATATAATGTACGCAGTAAATTTCATATTTGTATAATTTGTAGTATTTTATAGCTCTATACGTAGGTCAGAAACGTACTGGGTCAACTGGGTTTGACGAAGTATTTCGTTGGAAGCCGTGAGCGTCAGCACCCCTGGACCACTACAGATATTTGATGTTTAGTACATACTAAAATTTAGTACCTATTTGATACTATTTGGTACCTGAGTACATATATTTGGTACCTCCACTGATATCGAAAAATCGAGCGAATAAAGTGGCCAGACATTCTGACGTCAGGATGTCTGGACCATTTTTGGTTTACATAGTTCTAGACAACACTACTAATTGATATCTTAGTCAATATTTACTACCTATTTGGTACCTGTCAATATATATTTTTTAAATTTTTTTGGCATACCAGAAAAAAGTTATGACCGAGTTTAAAGTTGTGAGCCCGGCCGTGCCGTTGAAGTATGTAGCGCCTGTCAAAAGTATAGAGACAAATCCGCCTGCCGGGCTCCTGCGCGCGTCAACTTAAATAGGAATTTAGTTTTAGCATAGATTAATTAAGTAAAGAATAATTTTGAAATAATACGACTTAGGTCATTTAAATGAAATTATTTCGTGAATTGAACAATACCATTTGTCGCGAGAGTATAGTAATGCCATCTATTGTTTTACGAGTCAAACATATAAAACGATGTACTGAGTTACACGTCTTCCTTTACTTAGTTTAGTCTATGGTTTTAGGCACTCGCACATCATCTCTACTACTGACTAGTGGCATTAATATAGTCGAAATATAAAAGTAATTAGTGTAATTACACTAGTTTTCCATTTTCCTCCTGAGACCTAAACACGTGGCAACAGTTGGGCAAATTCTAGGGGGGAAATAGCATAAACTGTTATTATTAACAGCGTCATTGGTAATATTGGTATATAGGATGTATTTTGATGATGTGGACCAGTCTATGGTCCACGAGCTCCGTTATAGGGGTTTATCATAATTATAAATATACCACTGCTTTCGGTAACATTTGTTTTTTGCGTCAATTAGTGTCAATTATGAATTAAGAATAAATACTAACATCAAATCAATCATCTACTATCAGTACCTACAACCACAATGCCGCCAAATCTGCCATACAGCTCTACAGCTGCTGAACAGTCGCAAAAATGACCGGCTGTCAGGGGTAAACTGATTTACAAATTTCTCCGCCATGACATTAGACGTTATTAAGACTGTAGGAGGTTATCTCAGGAGGAAAATAGAAAACTAGTGTAATTACACTAATTACTTTTATATTTCGACTATATTAATGCCACTAGTCAGTAGAGATGATGTGCGAGTGCCTAAAAATAAATTCCTATTTAAGTTGACGCGCAGGAGGGCAGGCGGATTTGCCTCTATTCTTTTGACAGGCGCTACATACTTCAACGCCACGGCTGGGCTCACAACTTTAAACTCGGTCATAATTTTTTTCTGGTATGCCAAAAAAATTTAAAAAAAATATATTCTGGTACGCCAAAAAAATTTTAAAAAAATATATTGACAGGTACCAAATAGGTAGTAAATATTGACTAAGATATCAATTAGTAGTGTTGTCTAGAACTATGTAAACCAAAAATGGTCCAGACATCCTGACGTCAGAATGTCTGGCCACTTTAGTCGCTCGATTTTTCGATATCAGTGGAGGTACCAAATAGGTACTAAATTTTAGTATGTACTAAACATCAAATATCTGTAGTGGTCCAGGGGTCCTGACGCTCACTGGAAGCCGTATATACTCCTCAAACTAACCAACATTTTGTTCGACTTATCATTATCTTTAGGTTTCCTATTATACAAATATTTTCTTCTACGTACGAGGTCATCATTGCAACTGGCGTTATTTGTTACGCATAACAAACATTGCGTCTTTGCATAAAGTTTGTTCGGAAAGTCAAAAGAGTCGTGGAATTTATTGGACCCCATACATTTCTTTCGTATATTCCCTAATTTTTTTCGTATATTCGTTCATAGGGTAGTGAAATAAAATACACGTTTAAAAATTCTACTTCCATTATATTTCAACGTCATAATGCAATCGTGACAATTAAATTATTTCAATTGCGTTCAAGACCTGTCCATTTTCGACGTAGAAAATGTATGAACTAGATATAGTATGTTTTCTTAATATTAATCGTAAGGAGCTTATCTTACAGAAGAGGTATACAGTCTACGCGGGGATGGTTACCCTCTTTATCTACACAACTACCCCCTTATTCATAAACGTACACTAAAGTTATCAAGCCGATAAAGTTCGTTTGTCCCTTTCTATCACACCAATACGTCGGAAAGGGACAAACGAACTTTATCGGCTTGATAACTTTAGTGTACGTTTATGAATAAGGGGGTAAGTCTTTTAGGAAAAATGCAGTCTTGGCTAGAATATATGTGGTAGAAAAAAATGAGAACAATTGAAAAAAAAATTGTTATAGACTACTTTTTTAATTCTTCCCCCTTTTAGTACCACAGACAAGACGACACTCTACATTAGACTTTTTTAAAGGGCTCGCCCCCTCGCATAGGCTATAGACCTCGTCTGACCCAGAATGGCTAAATGGTATTATAAACTTAATTAAATTATTAAAAAATCAGTCTAGCTAGACCAAAAGGATCGTTTTTCATTTTAAGTTGGTTCATAAAATTGTTCACGCGTCCTAACAAGACGACAGTCTTAAAGCTAAAGAATTCAATTTAAAGCTAGATAAATCATAAAAAACTTACATTTACATTAACAATCAATTCAAAATTTTAAATAATAAAATATGCACCATGGCAGAAAGTCGTTGAAATAAAACATTAAAATAATCACGAAGTGTGCGTTCGAGCTTAAAACAAGTAGGAAACAAAAACCAACACTCCATCCCTGTATACCACGTACCTCACTAGCACAGCCTCCGAATCACGAGCACCACTCCATGTCCTATCACAGCACAATTTTATAATCCAACTTCAAATGAAACCATACAATTAGTTTGGCAATGGATGAAATTTAGGAAATTTAATACGTATGACTTAAGAATCACAATACAGTTAATTAATACTTATGAATAGTTACCTTAGTCACGAGATACGGAGGCCGCCCGTGCCTACTGCCCGGGTTCAACGCATCACAATAGACATAGCGTATGAGGGAATGTGCAAGCGAACCATACACTCAAACATGCTCAACTAAATGTCGATTGAGGATGTATTTGGCACCTCCAGAGGGACACATGTGCGGTGTATATGGTAAATTCTAATGAGATTCAGTCAAAATGGAAATGTTAAGCACATTTGAGTGTTCAGTATTTGTTTTATAAATCATGGCATTTTCATATAAGGTCAATGCGGCCAATTACTCAACTACTCCGTCCATTTATAATTTCATTGACAAAGCAATATTCTAGTATAGGCTTTTAGTATCGGCCATCAAAGCTTTATTTTTTTACACGGTTAATAAAATAAAAGAAAGATTTGCTCGTGGACGAGTCATCGACCAAATTTGCCACATTGAACTTCTATAACGTCAAGTCGCTTTAAAAAACGCATAAAACGATTGTGTGCTGGCGGATACGGGCACGGGCGGCCGCCGCGTAGTACACAGTAAAATTTAATACACGTACAAACTAGGAAGTGATGCCGTTCAGCGTGGAAGCAACCTCAGTCTTGTCATTCCGATGTGGACCATACACTTACGAAGCCCTGCGAATCCGCTCTCCCGTACTCTGGAATATAAAATGTTCATAGTTATTATTTGACAAGTTTTGTGTTTTGTTACAGGGTTTGAGGATTGATCATCAAGAAAAGTTGGGGCAGATTAAAACAACATGATGGAAAAAGATTCAGAAAAATGTGTTGTATTTTGTAATCTGTATAAGATGACGATTTAGATATTTATTTCAAATAAAGTAGCAGGAAGAAAAAGATGTTAATCACTTTAAATTGTTGTGTTAATTTCGAGAAGCAGCAGCACAAGCCCAGCAGTGCAAGTGGTTCTTTATCATGTGGTATTGAATCCACTGTATAACTGTGTTTTCTTAAAGTAAAACGCAACCAACCACAATACAAGCAGAGCTTACCGTGGGGCTCAGTCAATCGGTATAAGAATGTCCTATAATATTAATTATTTTATTTATATATTCCTCGTTTATGCCAAAAAAGAGACTCTTCACAAATATTTTTATCCCTTTGCTGCTATTCCTATTGTACTCCCACGATATTGGCTGTCAACATCGCAGCGAACTCGACAACTATATAATAATGCGCATACAATAGAAATAGAACCGGGCGGGCCAATGTACAATCTATATGGAAGGAGTCCTTTCTTTAGTGGGTTTCATAAAGTAAGATAGTGAGCGGTGTGTACATACCGTGCTCGCTTTATGCTTCCGTAGGCTGCTCGACGGCGGCGGGCTCCTGCGGCACGGGCTTGAGCTTGATGTCGGCGTCGTCGGGCTGGCTGTCGCCCCGCGCGGCGTCCGTGGAGTCCCCGTTATCCCCGCTGGCCCCATTTTCCCCGTTCTCTGTCGCTTTCCCGTTGACGACGGGAAGCCTTGACTCTTCGGAGTCTCCGTTCATCTTAGGCGCGTCCCCGTTGGTCGCCTTGCCGTTGACTTGCGGTTCGCCGGTTTCGGTCGGTTTGCTCGTTTCGGTTTCCGGTTCGGCGGGCGTGCTGTCGGCGGGCTGGGGTTCGGCGGGCGTGCTCTCGACGGGTTTTTCCTCCACCGGCTTACTCTCTTCGACGGGTTCGGGTTCCGTTTTGTTTTCCTCTACTTTAGGCTCCTCTACTTTCTCGGGCGTCACCTCCGTTTCGGTCGCCTTTACCTCCTCTGTATCTTTGCTGTCCGTCGCGGATCCGGTCTCGACGGTCTCTTTCCGCTCTACCTGTGTCTCTGCGCATCTGACGTCGGGTTTCACTTCTGTCGCGACTTCCACCGAACTGCTCTCCTCCTTCTTTTCCGATTCTACAATTTTGTCCGTTTTATCGTCTACTCCGTTAGCCTGTTTGACTTCCTCGCTGACGCCATTTTCCGTCTTACTCTCCGTTTCACCAGCCGCCGAACTCAAAATTTCGTTCTGTTTCATCTCCAGCTCCAACTCGGTGTCCAATATTCTGTCGACAATATCGTTCGAGTCCGTATTCTCAGTCTCCATGGTTTCCTCGGCGATAGGGTTTAGGAGGGGTTTCACGGGGATGCTGTCCAAGTTTGTGACGTCCTGTACTTTGGAGAGGATGTCGCCGCACTCCTTGTCGAGAACTTCGCCGACGTTCTGGAGTACCTCCATGTCCTCGGTCGCCGGTGGTTCCTCGACAACGGGGACTAGGTCGTCTACTACCTCAGCGAGCACGTCCTTCTCGAGAGTGACCTCCTCAATGACCGGTGTAGAGACTGGTGGGGTCTCCTCAGCGACGGGTGCGGGTTTGCCGTTCTCCATTTCAACATCCTTTGGTTTAGCATCTTCAGTCTCAGGCTTGGCGGGTTCGGTATCAGTCTGTTTGTCTTCAGTCTTCTCCTCCACCACAGGCTCGACGTCGAGCATGGGCGCGTCGGCGGCCTCGTTGGAGTCGGTGATCTCCTCGATGGTGGTGACGACCTTGACGGGCTCCTCGGCTGCGACGTCCATCTTCTCCTCAGTCTCGGGTGCGGCCGCGGTGGCGGCTTCGGCAGTCTCCTTCACGTCTTTCTCGGCGTCAGTCTTGGGTACTTTGGCGGGCATTTCCTCGTCGTCCTCCTGAAAACATTGTAAATTTGATTTAATGGAGGAAATTCTGTGCCGTTTATTTTATTAGTACCTCATTATTATCAATGAGAACTTATAGTAGAGTGCTGTCACACAGCGCGAGCTGAGTCGCAAGCTACCTTTCTCGCGTGGCAAACGGATTGTAACGTCGAAGCAGGTCGCTCGAGCGTGGTACGTCTACATTGGCCATTACCCGCGAGATACGTTGCCCTATGTGGACACAACTACTAATTCATTTTCAATTTTCAGTAATTCATTTTCAATTTTCAAACATCATTACAAGTTATTTAGTTGCTTGTAGTAATTGAAAACAAATTACTAACCGCAACCAGACCCCACCCACCGCTTATTATGCGATACAAAACACTAGAACAATTGCACATTCTAAAATGACAAAGTTGTGCCTATACTTGTATAGCAATAGTACAGTACAGACGTAGTGCAAAAAGGGTTTCCTTCCTATTTCTCCGGAAACGTTCGTATTTGTCATGCTAGTTCAGACATGTCTGTACTTGTACTGAGATTGACTGAAATAGCATTACGCGTTCGTACGTTTCCGTAAAAATGCGAAGGAAAACCTTTTCGTGTATTTACACACATCTGTATATTTTTTTTCTTATCACCAACACCATACTGACATAAGCTTGCACCAACATTACAATTCTCACACCAAAGTCTAAGCAGGGGGTAAAAGGTCAATTTAGTACCAATGTTCAGGTTTTTGCTTTTAATAAATATAACATATTTATTCATTGTTGCTATTCCTAATTTCTATATACTTCTCACTGAGTCATCTGAGAGACTGTTGCTAATTCATTCATATTTGTATCTTTTTGGCGTCAAATCCTGATAAATAGTAAACATCATTATACATATTTTTTATTCATATTTTATCACACCATAAATTAAAAATTTTGTTCAACACTAAATAAATCAACAAATAAATAAAACCAAATATATGATTTACGAATTTTATTTCACAATATAATATATTCAGCCAAAATGATACATATTTATCCTTATATTTACGCCTTAATATACTTATTAATTTCTGCTTCTAAAAAAGCGCGATAAATGAGAAAAAAATAATAAGTTGATCAATAGCCGGGTCCACACAGAGCGAGGCACGCCTCGAGGCAATTTTTTGTGCTCGCGCGGCAAATATTCAATGTAGATGTGCTTAGACTTAGATAGGTTGCTCGGCCGCAAAACGCGCGGACTGCCTCAACCTAGGCACATCACATTGGACATTTGCCGCGCGAGCACATTGCCTCGTGACGTGCCTCGCTCTGTGTGGACCCGGCTAATCAATCATTGAAATATTCGTTTTTTTAGTAGCTTAAAAGTCCGACAGAAAGTACGGCCAGTGCGAATGCTTGTGGAACTAAATAGTCTAAATACTAGCTGTTTTCCTCACTACAAGATCGTAAATTCACTAAAGCCGGCACAAATGTCGAAAATCATGTAAAATATGTACAGATCTAGTTCCAAATACTTTTCCTTCCAATTTTCACGGAAACTCATGAACGTGTCATGCTATTTCAGCCGGGTTCAGTTCTAGAAGTAATAACTTTGACTGAGCCAGCACGACAAAGACGAACGTTTCCGAGAAAATACAATGGAAAACCATTATGATGCCTGTGTCACTTTTGTACAATATTATCTCACATATATAGGCATTTTCAGAATTTGGGTCCCCCAATTAGCAAAAGTTGTTAACAAACATTAACTCACTGTCAGTTTTGTGACGATAATTAATCATAAAATCTGTATAAAATTTTACTTTTTCCACATTCTGAATGTAGATTATCGCTTAAAGTTTATGAAATTAACACAAAAACAATATTTTTATTGAAATTTTATGCTTAGTTATTGTCACAAAACTGACAGTGAGTTAATTTTGTTAACAACTTTCGCTAATTGGGGGTCCCAAATTCTGAAATTCCCATACTATCCATTCGCATCAGATTCTCTTAGGGCCAGTTGCATCAATCACATTTGACAGACACATCATCGTCACGTAGCAAATGTCTATGGAACTTCCCATACAATCAAATTTTACGAACGCTTTAACAGTCACAGACGATTTGGTGCAACCGACCCTTAAATTTATGATACTTTAAAAATAATATGAACATTTGAATAACATATTATAATATTATTTACAATACAATACAATAAACTATATAAATATACAACAATATTAGCTGTAGCTTGACCAGAAAGTTACATTTTTGTTTTAATAAATTCAGAGTATATATGGATCCATCTTTCTGATCAAGCAATAAATAAGTGCTGAAGCCAACAACCATATACAAATTATATTGAATATTTTATTAAGGCAATAGGTATGACAGTGATATTACATAATTAATGTAGATTTTTTATAGAAGGATCTTATAATTGTCTTAAAATTGAGTAAGAAAAGGATATAGTCGTAAGGTACATGGAATTTAGTACACTTTCAAAATGTAGCTTTTTCACGCTATCCATCCAAATTAAAAGGGATGAGTATAGTTTTGAGTCTTTTACAGTGTTGAAAAACGTCGTATGAAACACGTGCGCATCGGTCATTACACACATCGGCTCTCTTATGCGTTCCGCTTCGCTCGCTCGCACAATACCGCCTCGTCTGTAGTGACTAACCTACGTACTATTATGTAGTAACACCGTCTGTGCATCTAACTACAACTCACCTGGCGGGTAAACAAACTACTGTGCATGCAAGCGTGCTAGGATAGAGAGGCGGAAGGCACCTGCGGCGGCTTGCGCTTGTTGCTGGCGAGCTGCGCCAGCGAGTGCAGCACGGCGAACGTGTGCGCGGCCGGCAGCGCCGCGGTGCCGGCGCGCGCCACCAGCGCCGCCTGCAGCCCGGCCGAGCGCGCCGCCGTAGCCTCTGCAAAATGTACCACACGAGGATTTTACTCTAAGGACCTATTTAGACGGTACGAGTGCTCACGTGTGAAATTCCAGATAACTTTGTACATTTGAATCACGTCTCCGATTTGGATAAAGATTGGTAGGCTGAAAGAGTCCGTGATGCTGAGCGAGATCCACTAGGTTTCCCTGTATGAAACCTTCCTTTTTTAGGGTTCCGTAGTCAACTAGGAACCCTTATAGTTTCGCCATGTCTGTCTGTCTGTCCGTCCGTCCGTCCGTCCGTCCGTCCATCCGTCCGTCCGTCCGTCCGTCCGTCCGTCCGTCCGTCCGTCCGTCCGTCCGTCCATCCGCGGATAATCTCAGTAACCGTTAGCACTAGAAAGCTGAAATTTGGTACCAATATGTATTTCAATCACGCCGACAAAGTGCAAAAATAAAAAATGGAAAAAAATGTTTTATTAGGGTACCCCCCTACATGTAAAGTGGGGCTGATATTTTTTTTCATTCCAACCCCAACGTGTGATATATTGTTGGATAGGTATTTAAAAATAAATAAGGGTTTACTAAGATGGTTTTTTGATAATATTAGTATTTTCGGAAATAATCGCTCCTAAAGGAAAAAAAAGTGCGTCCCCCCCCTCTAACTTTTGAACCGTATGTTTAAAAAATATGAAAAAAATCACAAAAGTAGAACTTTATAAAGACTTTCTAGGAAAATTGTTTTGAACTTGATAGGTTCAGTAGTTTTTACACTGAGCGTGGCCCGACACGCTCTTGGCCGGTTTTTTTTGTAACCAGATTTTTATACATTTTTGGTAACAAAAAAGGAAATTTTCATACAATCAACCTAGGACATTTTGGGAAACCTAGTGGATCTTGCTCAGCATCATGGACTCTATCAGCCTACCAATCTTTATCCAAATCAGAGACGTGATCCAAATGTACCTTATCGGGAATTGCTGACGTACGAGTTATATTACATTGAGGTATTTGATGGCTGTGCAAAATTGTATGTGAACACAGGCGGCTCACTCCGCGATTCTATCGCCGCGCTACAAGTACATGCCGGGGGCCGCGAGTTTGCGGCCCGTTCAGTGGTGACGACCTTCGCGCGGCGCAATAGAATTCAATGTCGGCTGCTCGCGTGCGGTCCGTTTGATAATGTAGGTAAGAATTTAAAATGGCGACATTTTGTGAATATCAAACTAAAGAAGTGAGCCATTTAAAAAATCACGTCAATTTGTCGATCCGTTTTGTACTATATTATATATTCTGTGATGTAACCTCAACAGCCCGCAATGTAACTACAATCGCATGCGAAATCGCACGCCGTTGAATCAGGCCTAAATTATCGTCTTAAAAACACACACGAAGCAAGTGATTACATTGACAATACCATGAAACCATCTGATCTTTCCGTTGCCTGTGACTTGTGCAGTACCGTTTGTTTTATTAGATAAATGTTGGGCTCTTAAATGACAAACTTAGCCACCATTTATTGGAAAAGAGTCTCTAACGAGAGAGTGGCCTAAAAGAAGTTTTTGGGCCTACATATTTGATTTCGTAATATTCAGGTAAACTTTAGAAACCAACAAAGACTTCAATAAAATTGGTAAATAACAAAAGCTCCTCTGGCTTTGTCCCGACTTTATCTGTAATAACAATATAACTGCATCAAAGGACAGCTTTAAAGTAAACTGTAGAATTCAATCAGGAACAAAATCTCCTTAATTTGACTCCAATTTTCTCCACAATAGCTAGCTACATATACAGGGTGGAAAAATCGAATGCCACATGGATGGCAACTACCTTAAATATTGTAAATAGCACATTTTGTGTAAGGGAGACTTTCCTTTGTTTTTAAAAACAATAAATTCTGCATTTAAGGATTTATGAAAAATCGCTTGCCTCAGTCGGGACTCGAACCGGTCAAATGTGACAAAAAATAGCGTGCCAAATAATGTGCCGAATTTTCATGGCCTTCCGTTATTCTGATTGTATTTGTTATTTACATAAAAATGAACCTTATCAGTAACCCTTTCAATCTGCATCATAAAATACGGCACGTTATTTTTTGTCACATTTGACCGGTTCGAGTCCCGACTGAGGCAAGCGATTTTTCATAAATCCTTAAATGCAGAATTTATTGTATTTAAAAACAAAGGAAAGTCTCCCTTACACAAAATGTGCTATTTACAATATTTAAGGTAGTTGCCATTGATGTGGCATTCGATTTTTCCACACTGTATGGCAAGTCTCCAACTACGAACTGGCCGAACAGGAGCTTCTGCATCTGTACAGTGCCTCAGGAGTAGATGTAAATTTTGTGGCCTTTGGGTAAACTTTAAAACACATTACATACCTTCAATAATGTCAGTAAGGAACAAGATCTCCTCTGGCTTGACTCCAATTTTTCCGCAATAGCTGTATAGCTAGTTGCCTCCTGTTTATGTCCTACAGCGGTGTCAAAGTGGCCATCGATGCGAGGCAGCAGGTCTCCGGCGAGGGACTGGCCGAAGAGAAGCTTCTGAGCTTGCACGGAGCCGGAGGAGTAGATGTAGACTTTCTGGCCTTCGGTGGAGCGCCATTGGTCGAGGGCGGCTGCTACGTCGTCGTACACGCTGGAATTAGTTGGAATAGGATTTTAATAACGTTTTTATGATTAAGTAAAAATCTATAAGGATATGAATATCTGATGATGGCTTGACTTTCAAACAAAATATTTAAAAAGTGTGAGATGTATTGACACAGAGTGAGGTACGCCGCGATAATTGACTTGCTTGGTAAATAAGTACCCTATTTCCAAGAGAAACGAACTCTTGAAGCTCGGTTACACATGCGCGGTTTGAAAGCGCAGCGCTAGCGGAGCGCAATGATGTCGATGCGCCGGACGGAGCAGATTGCGAGCGTTTTCAAAGCGGATCGGCGGCGCTCTGCGATCCGCTCAGAATGCGCTCGCATTCCACTCCGCTAACGCTACGCTATCAAAACGCCCTGTGTGGCCGAACCTTTATTCTTAGCACTGTTTTTACAATAATATGCCCCAATGAACACGGACAGATATACAGGTTTTATTTAACTCTTCCTACTCTTGTTGCAAGCAGCGCTGGCGGCCTAAAGTCTAGACCGAAGATTTATTCACTAAGACTCATTTATAAAAAATGAAGTTGTAAAATAATGGCATCCAACTTACTGTCCCTTGACATCTCCGTTATCAATGTTATCATAGCCCTGCTTCCAGATGAGCCCCTGCAGCTGTTTGAGCGGGCTCGCCTTTCGGTCCGCAGACATCTGCCATTTCCGAACACCGAGCTAGTCATGACACTTACTGTTTCTTTACGTCCTCTTCATCATCCCTGCCTCCAGATAAGGCCTTAGAGCTGCTTAAAAGGTCCTTACGACCAGCAAACTAAGTATACATGTCACTTACTGCCCCTTGATATCTCCGTTGTCGTAGCCCTGCTTCCAGATGAGCCCCTGCAGCTGTTTCAGAGGGCCAGCCTTGCGGTCCGCAGACATCTGCCATTTCACGTTGCCGACGAGACCGCCGATCTGATCCTCCTTTGATGCATCCTGCAGTAACAACGTACTATATAGCATTTATGATACAATCTGGGCGACCGAGCTTCGCTCGGTTTTCTGTTAATTTCGTATCCTTGACATGTGTCGCCATCTAGTTCAAAAATGAATAATACCTACATGGAGCGAAAGAATTCTCAGCCTTAACAACACAACTACTCCACACGAGATGGCGCGCATTTCGCCACAAAAACTCAAATAGTGTATTTTTCTATTTGTTTTAGCCTTGACCTGTGTCGCCATCTAGTGTTTGCAATAAATAGTACTTACATCGACCGAAAGAATTCTGTCTTAACAGTACAACTACTGCACACGAGATGGCGCGCCAAGAAAAACGCATGAAAACTCGAAAATTCGCGTTTTCCGGGACCTAAGGATAAGTTAGACCGATTTTTCACCCCCAAAAACCCCCACATAACAAATTTCAGCGAAATCGTTAGAGCGGTTTCCGAGATCGTCAGTGTAAATAAATATATAAATAAATAAATATACAAGAATTGCTCGTTTAAAAGTATAAGATATTTAACTGGTACAAATGTAGTGCGAAAAGGGTTTCCTTCGGAAACGTTCGTATTTGTCATGCTAGTTCAGTCAATGTCAGTACATCTTGTACTGAGTCTGACTGAAATAGCATGACACGTTCGTACGTTTCCGTAACAATACGAAGGCAAATCTTTTCGAACTACATCTGTATGTACTTTTTGGTACATGTGGTGCCGGGTTAAGAATTTCGCCACCCTCTACCATGTGTGTCGTGGAGGTGAACTGTGGGTACATGGATTCAATTGTGGTGCGGGCGATAAGCTAGCAACCTGAAGTGTAATAATGCCGTATACAAGTTATACGAGGTAATAATGATAGGGAAGTGGACATAGCTATATTAAATGGAAATGACACTTTCACACAGCTGGTTTGGCACAGGAGTGCCGCGACAGAACCTATCGCAAGATCTTAGCCTGTCCGTCTCTTTAGTTTATAAAGTTAGAAAATTACGGGCAGTCTATCGCGCGGCTGGACTCTCACAGCTCACATTGCTTAGTTACTCGTACAAGCTGGTAAAAAGATTAAGAATAGGGTTTTCAAATTTATTTACAAAATAAACGGGACAAAACTTCAGTGTAGCACTTTTTTTAGGGTTCCGTACCTCAAAGAGGAAAAACGGAACCCTTATAGGATCACTCGCGTGTCTGTCTGTCCCTCTGTCACAGCCGATTTCTCCGAAACTACTGGACCGATTTACTTGAAATTTGGCACACGTGTGTAAACCTGTGGCCCAAAGACGGACATGTAATTTAATTAAATGAAATTTAATCACAGGGGTCACTTTTGGGGGGTAAAATTGAAAATTAAAAATCAAAGTTATTAAAACTATATTGTGTTACATATCAAATGAAAGAGCATTTTATCAGCATCTGAAATATATCTTTTTTATATTTTTTGTTTTGGTAATTTAGAAGTAATTTAAGAAAATAAGCAAAAAATGACCATTCCCCCCCCCCCTTATCTCCGAAACTACTTAGCGTAAAATTTTCAAAAAAATACACGAGATAGCCCTCTCCCTGTAGATTACAGGAAAACCTATTAGAAATCTACAGTCAAGCGTAAGTCGGACTTAAGAGAAAAAAACTCAGATTACGAATTTCACTCACTGCCGCTGCAAGTAGTTACTAAACGTCTTAAAATTGTGTAAGCGCGTTGGACAGTATAAAGAAATTCATTTCTGTCTTTTTCTTTTTAGAACTTGGTAATTTTTTTTTTCATTTGTACAAAATGACTTAAGTTCCTACTAAAAAGGAGGCGCTTAAGACCGTTTATAAATTGACTGAGCAAAATTTTATTCAAATCGGTGCAAAAAAAGGTGTCTGTTGACGAAAACATAGAATTTGTGCCACCGAAAGCCCAAATCTGAAGTCCATTTTGCTCTATCTCTTATCGTTTCCGAGATATATACGTAAAGTCTTGAAAGTGCGAAACGTTAACTTTGCCATCATAGTCGTTCAGGCGCTCATGAGTTCTTTGTATGGAAAAGTCGAAAACCGACTCGCACTTGACCAATGTTCATAGAACGTTGTGGTTTTTTTTTTTATTAGCAAAAATGACTTAAGTGCCTTCAGAAGTGCAGGTGCTTAAGACCGTTTGTAAGTTAAAGTTAGCTGTGATGGCTCAACGAAGAAAGAAGATTTCAATATCCTACTTATACATATTTCATTAATTTAACTATACAGTTTTTATTACTCAAGCCAAGCGTTACGTTAGCTATTGCTATTGAAAGGAAAACTTGTGTATAAAGCTTGAAACAAATTATGGGACGCGTCTGACGGACGCGGCTGACGACCGCGACTGATAAGCCGATGGCTTGCGTGGGCGACGGTTGCGCGATGGTCGCGCGACGGCGATGCGACGCATACGAAATAAAACCTTATCGATATGGAAGTAGACGATGCGATGAGACGTGACGGCGACGACCACGCAAGACACGGCGTAAGTGTGCACAGTCTTAAAACATTCAGCGCCTCAGATTGCGGTAGGACACCATCCGATTCATCCGAACGCTCAAGGCCATGTCCACGGTTTATGTCCAATAGTTTGCACAATTCAGTGTCGGCAGTGGACGGCGTTCGTCGCGTTTTAAAAAAAAATGAAAGTAGTTTTTATTACATTGCGAAGTTTTCGTTTGTCAACTAGACGCACACATTTGCAACTAAGCGATCGGACACTTTTGAGTGTCGAATTTGTAGGTGACAGTGTATCTACTAGCCTCGTGGCGCCGAATGTACTTTCTAAAGTACATAATGGTTTCAATGGAATTTTATCTCTCATGTAAACAAATAAAATATAATTTCTTTTGTTTCTAAAATTTTTCGAATAACTGAAATTGAATTCAATCTCAAGTACAATAAGAATCAAAATTCCCTAGCAAAAATTTTGTATGGTGGGCGCCACGAGGCTAGGGAAGTTTAAGTCGATGTTATCGCATCGATCTACTGAGGGGGGCGGTGCCTACACCAGGTGTAGTTGTATGCATATAGGTATGCATATAGGTAGGTGAGCTAGGGCTCACGCACACAGACGCGTCCACTGGCGCCGCACCGGTGTCCGCGTGCGCTCTCTGCAAATTCTATGCACAGCGCAGAATATGCAGAAACCACATGGTGGTCTGTGGCAGAAACTCAATAGACATTTTTAGGGTTTTTAAATTAAGTTATCATTAGATACTTATTTGCGGAGGTGTAAACAATTTCCTTCGTTTTGCCATATATCAATAGGTAATTACCTATCTATATTAAATTCATTAATCCGTATACATTACATTTTTACAATTAAGTGTATGAATTATACTTTTTATCGTACGGTCAGCTACATAAATATCTATACACCTGTATTCATTCAATTTTGAACCTCCTTCTTCAGTAATAAGTTTCGATATGTAAAGAAATTGAAGGACGATACACAGGCGGGCGGAGACACCGCGCGCCGCTGCGGGCGGGGCGGGAGGGAGGAGGGGTGTCGATGGACGATGTCACGCGGGATTCGCCGCGCGAACTCATCATTCGCGCGGTCGGCTCCCTTCGCTGCCTGCACACGTTCGCTGCTCTCGTACGATTTGATATTATACAGGGTGCCCGGTAATTAATGGACAACCTTTTAACCACCAAGAGGGCACCTTATATTGGTCCAGAAAATCTATGGGATATGGGTTAAATTGTGGTGTAGGCGAGAGGCTGGCAACCTGTCACTGCAATGCCATAGTTTCGTTTTCTTTTAACCCTTATTTGCCAAGAGTGGCACCTTATACTGGTCCAGAAAATCGACTTTAAGGTTTAGTAAAAGTCGCCTGGTTTTCGAGATTTTCACAATTTTTAAAATTTTAATACCTACTACCTAAAATTTTAAAAAGTGTGAAAATCTCGAAAACCAGGCGACTTTTACTAAACCTTAATGTCGATTTTCTGTAAGGTGCCCTCTTGGTGGTTAAAAGGTTGTCCATTAATTACCGGGCAGGGGCACCCGGTATATTTGTCAAGCAATTTCTATCGTAAGAAAGCGCGACTCATTCGCGCAGTCGGTTCACGTCTCTCGTTGTCGTACAATCTGACATTATTCAGCTACCTTTTATCGCTCGGCTTTAGTTCGCATATACACGGTGTTTCCGGTATCACTCAAAACCTCAGACACCCCAACTGATTTTTATTTTTTTAAACTCATCTAGAGTATTCATCTTTTAATCTGATCGTTACTTTTTTTTTAATTGAATTTTTAATTTTCTGTACAGCTCTACTTGACTTTTAGCTCTACACTCAATGAAATAATTGCTAACTACCATCATAAACCATAAGACTATTTATTTGTGTACGTTACTGCAACGACATAAGGTTTACTAATAGACAGCTAAGATGTCACTGTAAAACACTTTAAATCTTTGTCACAGTAAACTTCAAATTGGACAGGTAATCGCAGTAAGCAAATAAACTCAATATTCAAAATGACAAGGTTGTAATTAGGTACGAGTTCAATTTGTTATGACTTATGATAAACATTAAGATTAAACTGACAAACAACGTCAAACTAGTAGCGAAAAAAATAATCGTCCAAGTAACCGGCCAGTATTAATACCCCTAAATACTGAAAAAAGGTAAACAACCTCTAGCAATGCGATATACACAATGTTGTATTACGAATACAATAGAATGGGCACGTAAAAAATTACTAATAATATTAATTAAATAAAAATATTACCCCCATCAAGATATAGCTCAATCGATTCTACTCTCGATTCTGAACAAACTGTTTTCAGGTTTTTAGTGTTAAGTGAAACACGGTGTATATACAAGAGTACCTATAGGTACTACAAGGTCAAAGGCAAATTACAACAATAGATAATGTATTTACTAAATAATATTTATTTAGTAATTTCCCGCTAGAAACTTGCGTTATACTACTTGTACTATTATATATTCTGTGGTTATACAAATACATGTATACTTTTCAGCTACCATAACCAAAGAGCGTAGCCGTGTTTGCATAGAAAATCGGCCCTTTCGCCAAATGTTCACTGTATTTTTTTTAAAGAGCTCTCATGACAAATATTATTTACTGTAAGTTTGAGGTTTCTATCTTTTTTATTTTCTGAGATATGATTTTTTTATTAATTTACATAATATCCATTTTTTTCAACATTGGCTAATGCGATTCACTTGAACTTTTGGGACAATAATATACATGTAATGACTCACATGTTCTAGCAATAATATTTAATAGTGCCGAAAAAATCTTGGCTTAAAGTAGGAAACAAAACTTCAGTATTTTTTTTTCTCGCTTTTTAGAAAAGCGATACCTACAGTTCTTTGTCAAGTAATTGCTTATATAAAGGCCTGCAACATATATTTTTTTCAAAATAATCCAGTAGGTACTTCATACTAGAAAATGGAATAATAAAGGATACTACCCATACCGCAAACGAGCTACACAGTAAATAGGTGAATTTTAGTCGTAATACCTTTATGAATGCAATCTTCCAGTACCAATATTGTTAATAATAAAGAGGTTTGCGACTAAAATTCACCTATTTACTGTGTAGCTCGTTTGCGGTATGGGTAGTATCCTTTATTATTCCATTTTCTAGTATGAAGTACCTCCTGGATTATTTTGAAAAAAATATATATTGCGGGCCTTTATATAAGCAATTACTTGACAAAGAACTATAGGTGTCGCTTTTCTAAAAAGCGAGAAAAAAAATACTGAAGATTTGTTTCTTACTTTAAGCCAAGATTTTTTTCGGCACTATTAAATATTATTGCTAGAACATGTGAGTCATTACATGTATATTATTGTCCCAAAAGTTCAAGTGAATCGCATTAGCCAATGTTGAAAAAAATGGATATTATGTAAATTAATAAAAAAATCATATCTCAGAAAATAAAAAAGATAGAAACCTCAAACTTACAATAAATAATATTTGTCACGAGAGCTCTTTCAAAAAAATTACAGTGAACATTTGGCGAAAGGGCCGATTTTCTATGCAAACACGGCTACGCTCTTTGGATTAGATTAAAAAACCTTTAAGTAAAACTTACAACCTTTCAGATTGTTTTACTCACCCTTTCTGATGTTTACCATACTTACTTACCCCGTTATTCATAAACGTACACTAAAGTTATCAAGCCGATAAATTTCGTTTGTCCCTTTCCGACGTATAATTGGTGTGATTAGAAAGGGACAAACGAACTTTATCGGCTGGATACTTTAGTGTGTGTATGAATAAGAATGTTAAAATTTATAGCTACAAAATTTTACATAAAACACCTACTTTAAAATATAATAAAAAATGTTGAATTTGGTTAACATTATAAAAGACCTCACGCAAGCTGTGCTAATTAGTTCGCGAATTCGTCGAGAGGTGGCGCTAAACACAATTATGCTCATTAGAGAACCTATACTTCTAGCCTAGCCCAGTCTTTAGAATTATGTGAGTAACGTAAAAGTTTTGTAGGTACGGAACCCTCGGTGGGCGAGTCCGACTCGCACTTGGCCGGTTTTTTATTTCTACTTACTCTTTTTAACCCCTGACGCAAAAACGAAGGGGTGTTATAAGTTTGACGTGTCTGTCTGTGTGTTTGTCTGTTTGTTTGTCTGTCTGTCTGTGGCATCGTAGCTCCCGAACGGATGAACCGATTTAGATTTAGTTTTTTTTTGTCTGAAAGCTGAGTTAGTCAGGAGTGTTCTTACCCATGTTTCATGAAAATCGGTCTACTATGTCCAGTTGGGGGTTTATTCAAAATTTTAATTTTGTGGTTAGGTTATTACATGAATATGTGTTGTTTAAGTCGCAAATAAGCTGCATCAAACGGCACGATGCCGACGGGTAATTTTATTTGCCGTCGATACGGTGTTACTGTACATTTGGTATTTATAGATCTCTTCTCGCTGATATTACATAGGTATGATATGATAGCCGCATTTATTGAAGGAATTCGTACCTCTCCAGGAATAGCGACAGCCCCTTCAACTTTGTTCTCCTGGTCTTCAAGAGCCAGCTTCCTCAGAGCCGCTACTGCCTCCTTGACGTCTTCCTTCTCCCATTCTGTCTCTAGGAACTTCTGGACGTGCTCCTCGGCGTACGGGAACAACTTGTCCTGGAACCAATGAAATCAGGACATGATCATTGCTGATGAGGAATGTATTAATTAGAATACTTGCTCTTTATTACAACACCTCAGTAAAAATAAACTTAAGTCTTACAACCCATTTACACAGTACGAGAACTCTTAGTCCGTTTTCACATTATCCGAGCCGATATCGGATTTCGGAAGGATTTCAATGGAAAAAATCCAAGATGGCGTCTGTAATGTATGGGATATCGGTCTTAAATCCGATATCGGATCGGATAATGTGAAAACGCACTTAAGATCTCTGTTAGGTTTTTTGTTAAGATAAAAGCCAAATTGGATAGTATTTAATTTTAATACATTCTTCTAAGCTTTGAGCTATCTACCTACGACACCCTAAGTTGAAAGATCACACAGACAGCGATTATCGTAATTTTAAAATCATAGACATCGATTTCTTCGGGTTATTCGGTAGAAGTATAATCTAAGTTTTGTGCTTGAAATATTATATATAAGTTTATAACTATGTATTCCGTGGTTCGATATTCATCCATCAGCTAAGTTTCAGAAACTGTCAGATAGCCTTTGACCTAAACCAGCGACGAAACGAGTCAACAGACTGAAAATGTATCATTTATCACGAATTCCTGCATCAAAATTCCAAGAAAAAAAAAACATTAATTGTCCGTAATAACGAACGCGAAGCGCTGCTGATGAAAATGAAAGTCCATATACGTGCAAGAGCCTAGACGGCAGACATTGCGCAAGATAACGTATGCCAGGGATAAAACCAGTTTAAATACGGCCTCAAACTACGTCTAGTTCTTAGGGCTCAAGGTCTCAGTTACAGTAGTTAGCGAGTTGATCGCAAGGTAGGCGACGGGGATGCATCCGGTACAAAAACAACGCTATTACGCACGGTTGTTTTGTTGATTAAAAACTGGACCGGACAAGGCGAGCGTGTTTTATAGGGCTGGTACCGGGTCCAAGGGCTTGTATCGTCTATAGGTATGTATCTGTCGAATCCGGCGAAACCGATCGAGAATTGGCTTGGCTTGGGTGATTTTTGCAATTACACTATAACTAAGGTACTGTTTAACGCAGACGATAGCTTTTCACTACAAACGTAAGTACTCCCCTGTATTTTCCATAATATGAATATCCAAAGAGGAGAATGGGGACATTTGAACGGAAAATGGTCGTCCGTACCCTCATAAACCGAAATGAAAGTCATCAACAAAGCGGCACAGCAGCTTATAACAAGATTACAATAAATTTTAACGCGCGTAAACAAAATTTACCTTACCCGACGTCTTCGACCGGCATTCAGATATTCTTCTTGTAGATTGAGAGTAAATTCATATCGCAATCACTCTAAACAACGCAAGAAATACTTTCAAAAACAACATGAGCGTTATGTCAGCCAATTCTCCCTAAACTTAACACAATTACCCAATACTCTAATTTGCATACGAAGGCCGCCTAGGGTACCTATTAGGAACACGTTTCAATAATAAAACCCTATACGCGGCAGCCACCCCTGCCAGACATCACAAAGATGTATGTACTATGTATGTAGTTATACTAGTCGGTATATCTACTAGTTCTTTTATGTATAGCTTGAGCCCGGGACCGACTGATCTCATTTTTTATCCATTTTAAAATGCAGATTAAACTATCTCGCGGTATCATGGTAGCATTTGCATTAATTGCACTAGAGATAATATTAATGAAACCTTAGCTACCTTCTATGTCAATACGATGTACCACTGACGCATGGATTATTTTTTAACGCAAAACGACGGGGTGTTATATAAGTTTGACGTGTCTGTCTGTCTGTCTGTTTGTCTGTCTGTCTGTGTGTGTGTCTGTCTCTGGCATCGTAGCTCCCGAACGGATGAACCGATTTAGATTTAGTTTTTTTTTATCTGAAAGCTGAGTTAGTCTCGGGAGTGTTCTTAGCCATCTTTCATGAAAATTGGTCTATGTCGCGGTAGGGGGTTTTTTCAAAATTTTAATTTTGTGATTAGTTTTAGTCACTATCACACACGGATGAGTGATTGACGAATTATCAATCTACCATACCGTAAAACAAAACAAAAATGCAACAGACTACAAAACCAAATTTATAAAGTTCACATTTTTAGTGTATCAGAAAAAATAACAAACGACCAAGCGTGATTGTGATTGCTACCGAAATAGTTGTCATGATAGAAATTTGGCTGGCAGAACGTAACGAAATACACGTTCCCGATACGAAAAATAAGGCAATAGCTGGGTCAACAGTGTCAACACAGAGCGAGACACGTCGCCTCGCGAGGCAATGTGTTCGCGCGGCAAACTTGTTATATAGAACGTGCCTCGGCCGAGGCAGTGCGTGAATTTTGCTCGGACGAGCAACCTGCCTCGACCGAATCACGTCTACTTTGGACATTTGCCGCTCGAGCAGATGAAGATAACAGACCTAGCTAATAAAGATAACATACCGGAGACTAAACTAAAGGGAGCAAGTGTAAAGATATCCCATAGAAACGGTACCGCTTCAAGAACAGTTTTGATTTTGGTACAGGTGTAGTGAAACGATGGCGCCGACCGTGTTAGTTACCGGTTTAATAGCGCTGCTATCTAATGAACTCAGGTCAGGCCACGTTCCGTTGCAGTGCAACATTTCCATGTGCAATTGTGCATTGGGGTAGCATCAAAAGCGGGGCAATTTTGAAAATAACCCATATCTATACTGCAACTCGTTTCTACTGAAGTAACGCTAAGCAAAATGCTTAGAAGCAACGTATTGTTTTTTTTTGCTATATTTTTAGATAGGTATTTGTCATTGGAAACTATCCGAGTTTTCAAGTTACCTACTTCAATGCACGTCAGTCAAACTCGCTTGGAGGGTACCTACTCCACCAGAAGGGAATAATTAAAGACGTGTTTCGTTACACGTCCGTGTAGTATCTTCAGATACAAACTTATATCTCTTAATTATTATACTTTTAAACGAGCAATTCTTGTATATTTATTTATTTATTTATTTATTTATTTATATATATATTTATTTACACTGACGATCTCGGAAACCGCTCTAACGATTTCGCAGAAATTTGTTATGTGGGGGTTTTGGGGGTGAAAAATCGGTCTAACTTATCCTTAGGTCCCGGAAAACGCGAATTTTCGAGTTTTCATGCGTTTTTCTTCGCGCGCCATCTCGTGTGCAGTAGTTGTACTGTTAAGACAGAATTCTTTCGGTCGATGTAAGTACTATTTATTGCAAACACTAGATGGCGACACAGGTCAAGGCTAAAACGAATAGAAAATACACTATTTGAGTTTTTGTGGCGAAATGCGCGCCATCTCGTGTGGAGTAGTTGTGTTGTTAAGGCTGAGAATTCTTTCGCTCGATGTAGGTACTATTCATTTTTGAACTAGATGGCGACACATGTCAAGGATACGAAACAGAACCGAGCGAAGCTCGGTTGCCCAGATTATCTCTTAATAACCTAACCACAAAATAAAAATTTTGAAAAACCCCCGACCGCGACCTAGTGGACCGATTTTCATGAAACATGGCTAAGAACACTCCCGACTAACACAGCTTTCAAATAAAAAAAACTAAATCGAAATCGGTTCATCCGTTCGGGAGCTACGATGCCACAGACAGACACACACACAGACAGACACACACACACAGACAGACAAACAGACAGACAGACAGACAGACACGTCAAACTTATAACACCCCGTCGTTTTTGGGTCGGAGGTTAAAAATGCAGAGTAAAGAGATAGGGAGAATATTTAATTTAATATTGTATAAAATTTAAGAGCCAGACTACCACTACTAGGTACTACGTAAAACTTGCACATGCGCATATTGGCCACAGGGATTTAACGAACGACAGAATGGTTTAGATATACATATGGATATTTTAATTGCCAATTATCTCGCGACGTTAATGCTAAAAATAATCCATTCAAAAGTAGATAGGCAGTAATAATGTAAGGGCAACTCTTTAAATAGGTATCCAAAAAACATGAGGATAAACTTCGTCGTAATGTCATAAAGATCGGACTAATTTTGAAATTCTCTGGCAATGTGGTAAGTAAGTAATGATGATTGAGTGATTTTTAGTCTGATTAGGACGAAATATTTTATACCTACCTACTTATATTTATAATACCTACAACACCAGGTTTTTTGTGTAATAAATAATAATGTCCTATCCTTTTGTAGTCCATTAAGACGCTACAGGAGCGAAAATGCTAAATTGGAAAGGAGACCCCTTTTCCATGTGGGAATTTTAGTTATTTTATTAACTAGATTTATCGAAAAAAAATTGTCCATTCAATTGCGAAAAAAATCTTTAAAATCGAGGTTCCGCTCTCGACTGTTTCCTCCTTCAAAACTTAATCAATCGTAACGAAATTTGAGAATCTGAATAACAATGAAATTATTTGCGTCCGACCGTTTAGTTTATTTGGCTAATTATTACCAATTCTGAATGCCACACCTTTTTTGCGCTATAATGAAATGGACATTTTTGATGGGCTCTAGCTTCTTTGAAAATAAGAATATCGAAAAAATCAAAACGCTCCGAATATGTGTTGAAAAAATCAGTGCTCTATCTTCAAAAACCAGGGAGGAAATAGTCGAGAGCGTTTGTATGGAGAATTGACCCCTCCTGTATCGTCTTAAGCAAGTCAAGGATTGTAAATACCGTCTTCTTTTTGTCCATATTTCGGCTACCTATGCGGCTCGGCGGCTAGCGCGCTATCCGGTTTGTGACAGACTCTCAAGTCTCAGTTCGTTCACCCACCGTAGACGTTGCCTTGTGCCCTGCTAAAGTAGGACCGTACGATTCGATCTTTACCGAACAATACATACATACATAGTAGGTATACGTACTATTACGTACTAAAAATTCGAGGGTACAGTCGCGTAAAATCGAACTGATTTGTTACCCAACAGAGTGCAAAGGTTTTATAGTTGTTCCTTCATCTCCATTTTACCTTCACAATTAGATTTCTTTGATATTTATACGAGAATACAGGGGGTAGGCTCTCCTATCCCCCTGTATAATTTCGGATTTTATGAGTAAAAATAACAAAATGTATTTCTAGCTTGAAGGAAAATAAATTGCAGTGCTTTAAACCTATTTAAAGAAGGAACTCTACTTTGATCTATTTTTTTCTTTGGTATATTTTTAAGAGACAATAGACAGTGCTCATGAGGAATCTGTGTATTCTTTCTATTTAGCTTCAGGACATTTTGTGCATGATATGATAAAAATTACCAGTTTAGATTTCTTTTAAAATTAATGTTCAGCTGTAGAAAAATGTATTAGCTATTTGATATACCTAGGTGTTTTTATTCTGGTATAGATTTTTTCTTATTCTAAACCACTATGAATTATATGTAAAACCATATTGAATACTGAAGACAGTCATATTTTAGGCCGATGTATGGCCAATTCCAAGAATACCTCCTCACATTCACCAAAAAAAATGGTACATATTTCTAAACAAACAAACATTCTATTACTTTGTAATTTGTGAGTTTGCAACATGCATGTTTCTTGTTAAAATAATTGGGAGAATAGAATATATATACACTTTATTTCAGTTGTGTGATTTTACTTAGGCAGAGCCAGGTGCCCCCTAAGCCACATGGAGCTACTAATAAACCCCCTGGAAGTCCAAATTTAATACTAAATGCCTATGGATGGACCCTTGATTTCTAAATTCAGGCCTATGTAAGGAATGCAAACAGGTTCAGAAGCACTACTAACAAATACTTGAATGACTGACAGCACAGTTAGGTACCTTTTAATTAAAGTAATTAGCCTTTCAGAAAAATTCAAGTAATTTGATTTAATTTTAGGATGCCTCAAATACATGATGTATGTTATTCAAATATGACAATTGGCGCTTCATAAAAATGTCTGTAATATTGACTCAATCTAAAAGAACTCAAACAATAAGAATTGTATTATTTCAATTCAATGCAAAACACATAGTCCCTTATTCATAAACATTCACTAAAGTTATCAAGCCAATAAAAATCGTTTGCCCCTTTCTATCACACTGAAACATCGAAAAGGGTAATGATTTTTATTGACTTGAAAAACTTTAGTGAATAAGGCTATTGAGGCAACTAAATGGAAAGGTCCAATAGGAGAGCAGCGCGAAGGTTGACCAAACAGACAGTGAGCAGACCATGTAACCCAGGCTGCAAGGAAACAGTGGATGATGCTAGCCCTAGATAGGGACACTTGGAAAGAGATAGAGGAAGCCTTCACCCAATGAGGGGTCTATCAAAAGCAAAGAAGATACAGACAAGAATATACATGTAAACCAATTGATGAATAAAATGGCTTTTTTATTTCCATTTTCATAAGTAAATATATTGTTAATCATGAAATAAAACTATGGAAACGGATTAAATCGCGTATAATGAATTTAAAATACATCCCGACGTTTCGAACTCTTTACAGCGTTCGTGGTCAACGGGTGACTGAGGAAAAATTAAAATGTGCAAAAGCTACCCACTTACAAGAAATATTAACGAACCATGACCACAAATAATATAGATTTCTAAGGCAGGTTCACACACTATTAATAAAGCCAGTTATACAATATTCAAAAAATTTTACCATTACTCTGTTAAAAAAAAAAAAATTAACCAATTAATCTACACAAAATTGACAAAGAAACAAACTGCAAATGTCCAACACCATACAACACAAATGCCTCACAGCCTCGTCATGCTTGTTCCATTATCAGATGTACTACTGGATCCCAAGCCGGTGGTAAAGTAAAGCCATCCTCTCTATTAAAGTTTGGATATTTCTTGATCTCAATGGCCTCTCGCAACATTCTGGGTATATATCGCTTCTCCTTAGCGAGAACCAGAAATATCCAAACTTTAATAGAGAGGATGGCTTTACTTTACCACCGGCTTGGGATCCAGTAGTACATCTGATAATGGAACAAGCACGACGAAGGCTGTGAGGCATTTGTGTTGTATGGTGTTGGACATTTGCAGTTTGTTTCTTTGTCAATTTTGTGTAGATTAATTGGTTAATTATTTTTTTTTTTTTTTTACAGAGTAATGGTAAAATTTTTTGAATATTGTATAACTGGCTTTATTAATAGTGTGTGAACCTGCCTTAGAAATCTATATTATTTGTGGTCATGGTTCGTTAATATTTCTTGTAAGTGGGTAGCTTTTGCACATTTTAATTTTTCCTCAGTCACCCGTTGACCACGAACGCTGTAAAGAGTTCGAAACGTCGGGATGTATTTTAAATTCATTAACGCGATTTAATCCGTTTCCATAGTTTTATTTCATGAGTAACTATCGCGGTAACCGAAGACAATATTATAGAAATAGAAATAAGAAATAGAAATAATTTATTATGAATAACATAAGTGTACATTGGTTTTTCTTAAAGACTAAGAATTTTACAAGGGATGATTTATACAAATGCCTGAGCTAGGATTATATATTGTTAATGTTAGCTTCAACAGTGGCTCCTGGTAAAACATGTTTATATAATATTTAAACAAGAAATAGAGAATGATTTATTTAAATATGGCTATTTGTCTGTGAAATCACAATACTTCATATCACTTGAGCATTCCTGATACAACATTTAGCCTTTTATATCAGGTCCCTAGCGGGATGTGTATCAACATTCTTCAAGCATACTAAGATCTCAATTCTCAACATAGCAAGGGATAATATATTACATTACAGGTTTAGCAAAACAAGGTGTATAGTCACAAAATATTAAGACTGCCTATCCTAAATCATAAATACCTTGTCACTAGCAAAATAAAGAGCTTATGAATTCAATTACCTTGGCAGGTAGGAGGTAGGTATCATCCTCAAAATGCAGACACAATACAGACAGTGAAATCTAACTACTCATAAAAAACTTATCGCGAAACAATCGTACAAGACCTTGATAATCCCTCCTGTCATAACTACACATCAATGGGCCCAAACCATGGATCATCCATCCCTATCACAAATGAAATCACGCGGATGTGCGACAAGGACGGCCTACGGCTCCAACGTCTATTCAAAATGGACGGTTAACTGTTTCACATTTTTTTACCAGCCAGCTGCTCGAACACGAACAGCTGTTCACGCCGGTACACATGCAACCACGTTTTTGAAGGATCGAGTAATTTGGACAAATGATACTTCCTAGAGAAGAAAATGCAAGTATTTTGTAAAATTGCATAAATTTAAAGATAAATCTACGTATAGTAAGTACGCTGCCTATGCACTAAGCAAGCAGCGTAATGGGAATACAACGGAAATACTTTAGTTTCTTAAATAATGGAACGAGAAAACTGCACCTCATTATGCTATACACGTTAAATATAGGCTACAAGATGAGTTAAATAAATAGTTACAGACACAATGAAAACGCCGTGAAAAGGGTACCATTTTGGTTTCATCCTCCATATTGCAAATCTGAAAGCGCGAGAAATTTGCACCCCTTTCCTGTTAGTACAAGCATGTAGTAGTTGGAATAATCATTACAATTTCACATTTATTGCTTAGTCTTATACAAATCCGTTAGGAGAAAACACCGGCCGGTCAATTAATATAGGACCTACCTTAACAAAGCTGATCGATGTTGTTGTACCTTCGATGTCCAGGAGAAGAATTTTGCATTTTTTAACGATATCCCCGATTTCTTGAGTTTCATTTGCCATTGTACAGGTAGAGCACAACCTTTACTCGGGTGTACTTTTATAAAAAAATCTAAATTTGACTAGAAATTCTTCCACGCTACGCACCCCACACCACACAAAAAAGCATTGAGATTGAACGTCGGAAGGAGACAAAGCAAACAGCCAATCCGCGAGAGAAACGGCAAATGAAAGTTACCCCAGTTGAAGGTTGAAGTAAGATGAACGAATTCACTGAGATGAAAGAGAGAGGGAGAAGACGAAACGGAAGGATATGTATCCTGGACAGATTCGCCAACACTGACGTGAAAATGCAAAAGTATTGCCGTACTTTGTTCTACGTTTACCTCACTTAAAGTATGTATTTAAAATACAAGAAGATGTTTTCATTCACAAAATTATAGATATATTTCAGTATTTGAAAGCTTAATTTACAAAAGCACACATAATATACGATTTGACTAGATATTTAAGCGTATTAATCTTTAACTTTCCGCATTTCTATGAAACAAAGTGTAAGATTTAATTAGATATTATGTTCTCTTGAAAATATTACCGTCACTGCTATAATGCAGTATTTTTTTTATAATCTAGGAAATAATAAATTTATAATGTACCCCAAATAAGGAAAATCTTGTATCAGTGTAACGGGCAACACTCGGTTTTCTGTGTATTGGTAGACATGTTTTCGCGCAAATTATTAAAAAAAAACTTTTATAAAAGTTTTGTTATTATTTCTTTATTTTCTGCCGTAACCAAATTGTGACGAAAGAGCCCTATGTTATCACTTATCATTCATACCACAGTTCCAACCTCGCATCTATTTAAACAGTCTATGTCAGAGAAAAATGTTTTTCGTTTTATTTTAAATAAATAGTTGGTATCTAAAATATATAAGTTAAAAATTATTCCAGGGCCTGGGCTGAGAAAAAAAAATTAAATTGTAAAGTTATTAGTAATTTCTTTAAAAAAACTTTGGAAGGTTTTAGGTAAGTAAAATACTTTTTAGGGTTCCGTAGTCAACTAGGAACCCTTATAGTTTCGCCATGTCTGTCTGTCCGTCCGTCCGTCCGTCCGTATCTTCTTAGTAGTTTGTGGTCCGTCCGTCCGTCCGTCCGCGGATAATCTCAGTAACCGTAAGCACTAGAAAGCTGAAATTTGGTACCAATATGTATATCAATCACGCCAACAAAGTGCAAAAGTAAAAAATGGAAAAAAATGTTTTATTAGGGTACCCCCCCCCCCCCCTACATGTAAAGTGGGGGCTGATATTTTTTTTCATTCCAACCCCAACGTGTGATACATTGTTGGATAGGTATTTAAAAATGAATAAGGGTTTACTAAGATCGTTTTTTGATAATATTAATATTTTCGGAAATAATCGCTCCTAAAGGAAAAAAGTGCGTCCCCCCCCTCTAACTTTTGAACCATATGTTTAAAAAATATGAAAAAAATCACAAAAGTAGAACATTATAAAGACTTTCTAGGAAAATTGTTTTGAACTTGATAGGTTCAGTAGTTTTTGAGAAAAATACGAAAAACTACGGAACCCAACACTGAGGGTGGCCCGACACGCTCTTGGCCGGTTTATTTGTTATGCTTACAGTAAATGTTTTACTACTAGCTTTGTACACTTTAGATAGCTACTAATAATATATCTTCTGAGAAGAGTATACAATTTTGTTTTATACATAATGATATTTTTGATGTTTTCCAATTTCCAAAATCTCTTATCCTTATAATAATCGTAATAAATTAATCATATCTTTTACAGGACTTAAATGCATATCTATACCTCCTATACTGTGTGTGTGTGTGGATTGAGTGAGCACCTTCCGAAAATAAAAAAAAATATGCTGATCATTTAGTAAAAGTTCTAAAACAATTGTAAAACGAATCTCTGAATTTGTAAAAAGATAAATCAAAAGATACAGCCATTAACATGTGCTCACTCAGTTCTCACAAACTACCAACGAAAACAGTGAATATATTCATTTAACATATAATATTTATATACTAACATTTAGTAAAAAATAGGCCAACCTACCTCTATAAATATTAGATCACCTAGTGACGTATTTAATTTTTTGCAAATAGTTTCTTATGCTCACTCAATCCTCACACTTTTGAAAAGCAGAATTTTGATGAAAAACATAAGATTTAGACCGCTATTATATGTGTATAGTTTAGTAAAAGTGAAATGGGAATTTGTAAAATACAAAACGAACCACTAACGTGTCAGGTTTTTTTATAATAAATTTTTGTAAGTGCTCACTCAGTCCACACGTTTTGAGAAAGTTAAAAACGTAAATATCTTACGATTTGTAGCACCTAAGACACTCGAAAGTACTTCAACATTTAGTAAAAATTTTTACTAAATATCCACCATCTAATATTTTATATTCGTTGTCTGGTTTTAAAGATATTCAGACATAACTTTTCTCATACAAATGTATCAAGTAGGGTGACCACACTATGTCGGCTCCTGATTTTCCCCACCTTCCCATTGTCATATTGAGATTGGGGAGTTTCGTTCAATTTTGATAATAGTTTATATTAAACTAATACCATATTCATTCTCCATCTGCAAACTGTTTTTAGGTTATGTTCTTGGCCTAGTGATGATGTGTGTTGTGTAATTTTTATCGACGTCAGGATAATAACCATATCGACATTCATGCATTAAAAAGGACATGAATGATAATTGGTAAGAAACAAAGAATATAAGGCTCCCCACAGACAGTCTTAAAAATTCATAATCTTAAAAAAAACTTGTATGCAATCTGACAGTTCAAACTGACACTGACAAGACACTGACAGATCTGAACTGTCAGATTGCATACAAGTTTTTTTTAAGATTATGAATTTTTAAGACTGTCTGTGGGGAGCCTAATACTTCACTAGTAAGAAACCAGAACCTGGTAATCTAAATCGTGCTAACAGATAAGCGTACCGGATTTGTAAGTGGGAGCGAGAAAATAATAACTATTTCTCGCTCCCATTTACAAGCTAGCAAGTTTGCAGATGGAGAATGAATATGGTATTAGTTTAACATAAACTATTATCAAAATTGAACGAAACTCCCCAATCTCAATATGACATATCTCAATATTACATTGTATGAGAAAAGTTCACTGAAATAGGAAACCTATGGAAGTGAAACATCAACAAAAAACGCGTGCCGGATGTGACGTCATCCTGGGACAAAACATGGCGGTTTTAGTGCTGCCCATAACATTTTACTGTAATTATGATTTGTCGATAAATCGATAAACTTTGCAACGTTCTCGGCTCATTTCACATACTATTCATTCTTTATAGAATCAATATTTTAATGGAAGTAAGTTATTAAACTGGAAGTATCCATTTAAATATTTATTACATAAGTTTATTGCTGATGTTGCCGATCGTAACAGCCCGCACCCTCGTTAAAAGCTCTAGCAACTTTACTCACCGGCAGGAACACTATGAGCAGTGTCTTGTGTTATTTGGCTGTGGTTTGCTACCCTTTTTCAGGCATACTACATTTAGACTGTACTAGAATTTATAATTTGATTTATTTAATGAATACCATTTATTTAAGGGAGTGGCCTCAGCATAAGAGTTTTATACAGTCCATACACGATAATTAGCTCATGATACTTACTAATGGGGGTTATTAGTTTAGCCTACTTAGGCCGTTTACACACTATCCGATCCGATATCGGATGTCGGAAGGATTTCAATAGAAAAAATCCAAGATGGCGCCTGTAATGTATGGGATATCGGTCTGACACCCGATATCGGATCGGATAATGTGAAAACGCACTTATGCTGACAGAATACCCTACACTGACATGCTTTTGGCTGACAGTTTTCTTGATAATAATAACAGAGGTTTCTAGACACGCGGCAGCGTGTCAAGCCAAGTTCAAGTAACAGAACTGGCGAGCAGCACCGTGTGTTATATTACACGAACCATTTGAAGCCACTTTTGACCCCCCTCACAACTCAACAAGTATTTTACATAAACGTGTCAAATTTGGCTCATATATTGAGACATGCAAGATAGACATGTGCGCCAAATTTCATAAACACATCTCAAACGGTTATTTAGATAATAACGTAAAAAAAAACATCATTTTTATCATATATATACCTATAGACATAAGTTCTTTTTATTCGTACAGGTGCCACTAGAATCGACGGGTGAAAATAACTAAACACCTTCAGAATATTTATTTCATTAAAAATAAAAAAATATTTATTTACAAATTGCAGTAGGGTAATTGCACCATTAGATGAACGACGCGGAGTGAGCCGCCCCTGCGAACAAATAAAAATATCCTTTACATTTGGCTTTATATTTTCTAATCCGATAGCATCCAGCCACTTTTTCTTTTTCTGGTAATTTCTTGGTAACCTTTAAAATACGTTTTAATTGTTAATTTAAGATATTTTTGGTTTTAAGCGGAGTAGCATGATAAAATAAGAAAATGGTAATAAGCAATCATAGAAAATCGATATCAAAGTCGATAAAAAATGTACAACCCTAGCTGCAATGTTTACATTATTTAAGCCTAAAAATATAGTAAAATAAGTCACATCTCTTCATAAATTATAGCTGCACATAACAACCTTACTAATTATAATGTAATACATTCTTCAATTTACCAGCAACATTAACAATAATCAATATTTTTGATGAAAATCATAGCGTACCTGTGTAAGGTCAAAGATGACTGATTTGGTGTCTTTCTGATGCCGCAGCCTATCACACTACACACTGGCATATTTTCACCGTAATTATTCACATTCACCTGCAAATATATTCAGTTATCACGCTTTTTTTTTTTAAGATAATTAAATTATTTCACTTTTCTCGCGACGTTTTGACAGGACATCTACCGCCTGAACTCACTGACAATGACATTCACAGAACAAAACATGGCGGATTTTCGGTCGCATTAGGTATTTACGCATATTCATGTTCCACTTTATGTACGTACTGAAATACTGTCATATTCTTTTGTCATCGGTTATAGTGCTGAGTTAAAACGAGACAGCGATATGTTTATGCGTTCAACGTCAGAATGGGTGCTATTTATATAAGCAATTGTATGTATAGAACAACATGTCTCGTCCATATATATACGTCCATGGAAAAGTTATGTCTGAATATCTTTAAAACCAGACAACGAATATAAAATATTAGATGGTGGATATTTAGTAAAAATTTTTACTAAATGTTGAAGTACTTTCGAGTGTCTTAGGTGCTACAAATCGTAAGATATTTACATTTTTAACTTTCTCAAAACGTGTGGACTGAGTGAGCACTTACAAAAATTTATTATAAAAAAACCTGACACGTTAGTGGTTCGTTTTGTATTTTACAAATTCCCATTTCACTTTTACTAAACTATACACATATAATAGCGGTCTAAATCTTATGTTTTTCATCAAAATTCGGCTTTTCAAAAGTGTGAGGATTGAGTGAGCATAAGAAACTATTTGTAAAAAATTAAATACGTCACTAGGTGATCTAATATTTATAGAGGTAGGTTGGCCTATTTTTTACTAAATGTTAGTATATAAATATTATATGTTAAATGAATATATTCACTGTTTTCGTTGGTAGTTTGTGAGAACTGAGTGAGCACATGTTAATGGCTGTATCTTTTGATTTATCTTTTTACAAATTCAGAGATTCGTTTTACAATTGTTTTAGAACTTTTACTAAATGATCAGCATATTTTTTTTTTATTTTCGGAAGGTGCTCACTCAATCCACACACACACCCTATACTCGTGCGTTATTGATTCCGATCAAGCGAGATTTTACCATAAATAAACTACAAGCGTAGCTAGTGTTTCGAAAAGTTAAATCTTGAGCATAAGCATCTCTGTACCCTATGGGCAATATATAATTTAGGCTGCGTGTAGATAAACCCTACACTATCTATCTCACAGTTATGTTTTGGCACCAAGTAGAAGCACCTACTAGAAGTAATTTATTGCAAAATATTAGCTAGTCTTAAGGAATAAAAAAATCAATGGAAAAATGGAAAATAAAACAAATAAAAGTACAAGTTCGAGTTATATTTCCTTAAAAAATGAGAAAAACTTTTACTTACAATATTACTTATATTACAGTCTTATCTCAAGTTATAAATTCTTTAAACTTAATACATTCTATATGAAAAATTAGAAATTCCATATATGCCTACTAGACACAAACCAGTAGGGATAAATGGAAGATCTTTTTCAACTAGTAAGGCCATAAAGACTTGGGAGACATAAATTCCAACTCATCTCTACTAAAAATGTTCGTACATCATAAATAATATGACCCAACCAGGGGATAAGTTAGTAGAAATGTGTGGAAGAAATACCGCCCGTTTAATTCAACGATTTCAATGCCGTATCGTACATTATAAAAATATATATTAGTAGTCAACTTATACAATAATGTTAGGCCTAAGATAAATTGTAAAGTTTATTTACGTAAGTAAGCGACACAGCTATTTTTAAACGGAGTCTCTTATGCTGCAGTATACCTGTGTCCCTACTTAAAACATACAAGTGTATCTTAGGCCTTACATTGGTACATATACTCTGTCTAACAAGTCTGTCAGTAAATAAGAACAAAGAAAACTATATGCATCCTTTTCTTTAGGGTGCTAAAGAAAAGGATACCTATAGTTTTCTTTGTTCTTATTTACTGACAGACTTGTTTGACAGAGATTAACAGTCAGATGCAAAGAGAGACGACAATAAATTTCTATTCAGGGAGGTCACCTCTCTCTGCATCTAAATGTACTTTTTTGTAAAGTTTAATCACACTAAGTGTATGCGAAGTACGACGCTGTCAAACATTGTAACTAAGTACTTAGTGTTGGCGAATTCTATCTTATACCATAGAGCAGCCATACTCAAAGTGTGCTCCGCGGATCCCTAGGGCTCCGCAAAGCCTCTCTGGGGGCTCCGTTGTGAATTTTGGTTACTTGATATACGACTTCAACTCTCTTCTATAAAACCAAATATTCACCAATCGTTAAAAAAAAACAGTTTCATGTAATACATTAGAATCTAATGATTGGAGTTTACTATTATGATTACTTATTAAAATAAAGATTGCAATAAACTATTTTTTTTTTTATTTAAGGGTTCCATCAGATATGTTGCTTTCTAAAAGGGTTCCATGGGAAAATAAGTTTGAGAACCGCTGCCATAGAGGAATAAGTAAGGAAAGAGTTGTAACTCCATACATCAGTAAATGCAAGTTATTTGTAGTGACATCTAGCGTCAATCACGCGTCAAATAGCGTAAATTGTCAGTACCACTACTACACTAGGTGCCAACAGTGTCGCGTCTGCCAAAAATGTAATATTAAAACAGTTTACAACTTATATTACAAGCAGAAGGAATTGAAAACGGTGTACTGATTAATACTATTGTAATATTAGCTTAAGATTGTTGAGCATTAGACTTTTTGTTCGTTGCGACATCTATTGACAAGTAGCAGTACTCATAATTTACGCTAGTTGACGCGTGATTGACGCATGGATGACGCTAGATGGCACTACAAATAACTTGCATTTACTGATGTATGGAGTTACAACTCTCCTTACTTTTTCCTCTATGCTTATACAATATTTAGACAAGTCCTCCTTGACACTATTAATGAAAGACTACCCTCTCAAGAGGTTAGTGATAAATACGATCCATATATCGCCACCGAAGTTACATCGGTACGAGTACACGTGGATGATAGAAATTACACCCACCTTTTGCAGGACACTTGCGTGACAGAAAAATCTGTTTTTTTTTCCTGTCCTTGTGAAAAAGTACATATAATTATCACTGAAGCTTTACTACACAATAATAAAGTATTAGACAAAAAATAATAATATTTACAATTTTACACTGGTCACATGAATAATATCTAGTCATATACTCGATACAAGAAGAGCTAGCAAAAGTGGTCGACAAATAAATATATTACGTATACATATAAATTAAATAGAGCAACATATGTTAACAAGGAAACTTTTCAATATTTTAGAAATGTTCTTGGATATTTTTCATAATAAACCTCGCATTTTAAAAACGTTTTCCTTGTCGATATCATGCAGTACAAACGGATTTAGCGACCACATGCACTAGCCCTTTTCATGGGTTTTAACATAAACCTTATTTGCCAAAGCAACAAAAGCCTATTGTGTCAAAAACTGATAAAAAAAATCGACACCAACATAAAAATCAGCAAAACGAATACATCATTAAATAAGTAATAATTAAAGTGCTTTCAAGTGATCCAATAAACTAGCTTTAGGGAATTTCTTTTCGTCAGTCTTGAATTTCTTTATTAGCCTCGGTGTTCCGACGTTGACGTTGTCAGCTTTACGCTTTGGAGCCTGAAATAGACATAAAATAAGTTATTTCGTTTTATTAAAGAGGATCAAGTATTATAGAGAGTTACTGTCAAAGTAAAATGTGTAATCACAGTGCATAGACTGCCATCTCTCGTCACAAGCTTAAAACTTTTAAACCTCAGTTTTGACCATTTGGCCCATATTCTTAGCTTGATATGTGTTAAAATGTCAAATATTAATTATTAGAGCCATCTAGCCGAGCGTCCCCCAAAGGTGTAAGTGTAACCCCATCTAGGCCACCGTACCTTTTTCTATATGGTTCTGAGGTACGTTTTTTTTAGACTGTAGCTGTCTATACGGAGTTACATGTCTTTGGTTTTATCTACTTTTTAAAGTAAAGGCTACATAGAAAAAATACACCTCTGGCAGGCGTCAAACGCTACCATCGGAATTCCGCTCCCAAGCTTAGCCATGCATACCAGATTTGAAAATCGATATGAAAGTTCTTGCAGACGGTTCTGCTTGATGAAACGATATTTAGTTTTACCAAGTTTTACCTAGCCCACAATAGCGGTAACAGCCCATATAACCATAATCGGTCGCCGTTCCTACGCAAATCCTCCTATTTTGTGTACACACAGGTCTTCGGGTCTCAATGCTTAGTCGCAGTACGGTCGACGTTTAGTCGCGGCGACCCAAATGGGGACGATTGGTAACAGGCACAAATGGTCACAGAAGTGACAGAAGTGTGCACTACGCGTGCACACATTGTTACCGTTTGGCGACTACTTTCCCAAAATCATTCGTTCATTTCATTCTTTTCAAATGGCGACTGTCAGAGACGTCAAAGTAAAAAAGAAATAAAATCATTTGACATTAAAATGTAATGGCGTAAGAATTTGTTAAAGATAAATATTGTTTGCATTTGTAATATAATGTGGGCTAATTACCATGGCCAATTAAATTGCTCGAGTGATTTCATAAAATAAGTCTAAATTTATCTACGCGCCATCAATTTACCTCAGTTTAACAAGTAATAATATTATTGACTACTCGGTGTTTGCGTGTTATGAATATTGATTGGTGAAGTTTTAGTGCTCTGGTGCATATACTATACTGAAATAATAAAAATAATGCCTAGAAAACCAATAAAGTTGTTAAAATAGGGATTAAGACGGTAATATTCCATGTAAAAAACAGTCGCCAAACGGTCAACAAACGGTCGCAAAATGGTCGCAGCGTACACGCGTGACCGAAAGCAGAATGGCTTCTTGTATTCATTTTTTTCAGGTATCCTCAAACTTTATAAACAATTAAATATGCCGTCGTACTCAGTTGCCCTCACTAAAGAAGATTAAAAAAAAATTGTAACGTGCGTACCGAGCTGCTGGGTTGTAAAGGATCGGGGATCATATTATTATGGTCTTCTATAGAGCAACTAGTATTGTGCGGCATTTCACAATTGACACTTGTTGAAGTAGTCTTCATTAATATTACTATCAACATTCATTTCAGCGATCTGTACTTCTTTTGTCAAGATTTTTGTATAGATAAGTGTCTACAAATTTGTAATGTTAAAGAGACATAAATAAAACGTAGTAGAGTAAATAATGTGTTTTTTTTGTAACCCAAACAAAATACTTGTAGATACGAGTGCGGAAAAGAGGAAAATCGATACGAGTAGCAATAAATTAATACACGAACGAAGGGAGTGTTTTAAATCGATACGAGTTGTGAATGTCCTTTTCGCACGTGTATCGTACGACGATTTTCAGTACCTAAATCTAAGCTAAGAGTTTCGACCAGACAAGAAATGAATCATTGCTTGATTTGCTCGCACTACTGCGTTAAAAAAAGCAGCATCTGTACTGAAAAAAACTATCATTGCGCAACAGAAATTCTATTAATATCACAGTAAATACTCTATTTCATTTGATTCCTACTTTTATTGTGTAAAGCAACACTACACTTCATTTTTATCAATAAGAATTAAAAATTATATATTTAATACATTAAGTAACTATAAAGTGCTTATCTATTTGTATTATCATTCTGCACTTTTCTTAACTTTCCCACATTTCTATAAAATGTCGAAGAGTGCTTAAATGGTCGTCGTCGTTTATTATTATTTAATTCGCTCATATTTAAATGATTCAAAGCAACCAGTCCACAACTTCACAAGACAGTTTGAGAAACCTTCGTATTTCAGATTGTCATTTGCGGATACAGTGGTTTAGGAGCAGTTCGGTAATCAGACCTACACATGTGTGTACAAATTCTGTCAATGTCACTGTCAGAAACCGTTCTGACAGTGACAATGACAGCCACAAATTCGTCCACATGTTGTTACCGTTATGTGTGCAAACGTCGACTAATAAAGTGTCGTTAAAATTCATTCTGACAGTGACATTGACAGCCACAAATTCGTACACATTTTGTTACCGTAACGAGTGCACACGACGACTACATTTTGTTATTGTATCAATACGGTCGCATTGTTTGCACGCCGTTACCACGCGTTATGTCACATTTGACAGTTAGTTACTGATTTGAAGATTTTGCGACTGAAATGGTTGTATGGGAGTTTCTGTATTTGTAGGTCTCCCTTTTATAGGACTTTGGACTCGCTGCTATACGTAACGAGATCTTCTTGGCAGAAGGCCTGGCAGCATTCACGAATTTATTCACTACTGTTTAACCCCCTTATTCATAAACGTACTTTAAAGTTATCAGGCCGATAAAGTTCGTTTGTCCTTTTCTATCACACCAATGCGTCGGAAAGGGACAAACAAACTTTATCGGCTTGATATGATAAGTTTAGAGTACGTTGATGAATAAGGGGGTAAGTGTTTACTGGTGCCGGCGGGCCTCTCGTTGCCATGGTAACTCACCTTAGCCTCCTTAGCCGGTGGCGTGACGGCGGCGAACACGAAGTTCCTCTTGCTGCTGGGGCCGGTGGGCTTGGGCTGGTCGTCGGCCTCCCCGGCGAGGGGCATGGCTAGCGCCGCCAGCCGAGCTAGCGCGCCGCGGCCTCGTGTCAGTAGCGAGCCGTGGTAGTTTTGCTGAAATATTTATAGTAAACGTTAGGTAAACGGGACAAAAAATACTAAATTTGATTTCGAATTTAAGAAGTAGTAGATTACGTGACAAGTGCGGAAAAGAGGTTAAAGAAGAAATTTGAAATCGGTCCGAGTTGCTAATCGCCTCGCAAGTGTATCGTACGACGTTTTAAAGTACGTATAGCCTTTAAAGTTTTGACATGGGCAAGTAAAGTACTACTTTGGGCACTAGTGCGAAGAAATATTACCATAATATATGTACTTTAAACGACAGAGAAGTTACCTATGAATATTGTGCCTATTGGTATATCATAAATTCACACCAAGAATTGAACGCCCACACTGACAGCTAGCTGACTCCACCAATAAGTCGCAATAACTAACTGGCAGTCAAAAATTCTACAAATATAATACCTAAAAAAACACTGGTAAAGGCAAGTTCTTAGCCAGTTCTTCTCTGACAACCTCCTTTTTCACCACCACGGTTTCTTCAACCTCGGTGCTGGTTCCGTTTGCTTACATAAGTAAACTGGACATGGTCCGTGAACAGAGGTTGGCCTTGATTATGATTCCTCTGTTATAGTAGCACATTAATGTACACCAAAAACAGAGACCAAGCGTTGTACCTTGAGGTAATCCTGAAGGTTTCAAAGGATTCTGCTGACCGAGTTTCAGTAATAACTCAAAATACTAACCCCTTTATTCATAAACGTAGGCTAAAGTGATCAAGCCGATAAAGTTCGTTTGTTCCGTTCCGACGTATAGGTGTGGTAGAAAGGGACCAACGAACTTTATCGGCTTGATAACTTTAGTCTACATTTATGAATTAGGGGGTAAGATTATAACGTACATAGAACACTGGTAAAGGCAAGTTCTAAGCCTAAGGTTTCTTCCACGTTCGTGCTGGTCCCGTTTGCTTCCATAAGAAGAGTGGACATGGCCCGTGAACAGAGGTTGGCCTTGATTATGATTCCTGTTTTGGTAGCTCACTAATGTTCACCAAAATCAGAGACTAACCCCCTTATTCATAAACGTTCACTAAAGTGATCAAGCCGATAAAGTTCGTTTGTTCCTTCCTATCACACCAATACGTCTGAAAAGGACAAACGAACTTTATCTGCTTGATAACTTTTGTGAACGTTTATGAATAAGGGGGTAAGTGTTCACCCTTGAGGAAATCCTGAAGGTTTCCAGATATTCTGCTGACCGAGTTTCAGTAATAACTCAAAATACTAAGATTATAATACCTGGAACACTGGTAAAGGCAAGTTCTTAGTCGGTTCTTCTCTCACAACCTTCTTTTCCACCACCACAGTTTCTTCCACCTTCGTGCTGGTCCCGTTTGCTTCCATGAGAAGACTGGACATGGTCCGTGAACAGAGGTTGGCCTTGATTATGGTGCCACGGTCTATGCTGACGTTGTTATCTTCTGTTTGTTTCTCTTTCTGCAATAAATTAAAAATATTTAAGTCTACATTCGCTTTGTAGACGTCTAGAAGCTGATATCCAAGCCTCTTTCAAGGACGTAAGATATATTTAAAAATAAAATAATAAATAAATAAATATTATAGGACATTCTTACACAGATTGACTGAGGCCCACGGTAAGCTCAAGAAGGCTTGTGTTGTGGGTACTCAGACAACGATATACATAATATGTAAATACTTATATACATAGAAAACATCCATGACTCAGGAACAAATATCTGTACTCATCACACAAATAAATGCCCTTACCGGGATTCGAACCCGGGACCGCGGCGCAGCAGGCAGGGTCACTACTGACTGCGCCAGACCGGTCGTCAAACCGGTCGGTATTTATAGTTATGAATGGATTTACACATTTCAAATATTTTTGAAATAAAACTATGGAAACGTATAACGAATTTGCAATTCATCCCGACGTTTCAAACACTTTACAGCGTCAACGCGGATGAAATGTAAATTCATTATACGCGATACAATCCGTTTCCATAGTTTTATTTCATGAGTAACTATCGCGGTAACCGAAGACAATATTATTTTATTTCAAATATTTCATAAATCTTTTTCCTAATTGCCAATAGTGGCATTGGAACTTCAGCAGTTTCATGTCCTCTGGCAACCACGTTTGGGAATACATGCGTGAGTTTATGTATGTATGTATGTACTAGCTGTTACCCACAACTTCGTTCGCGTGAATTTTTTTTCCAAAATGAATTTATTTGCCAATGTGGATTAATTAATTTAGAATAGCCTGACGCATTTACATGCATCATCAATTCATCATCACGGAAGCCACCGAGAGATGCATGTACCTGCGTCAAAATATCGGGAGCTCGACAAAAATCTAAAAAGTAATATGATAATATCCCGGTCAATATAAGTATAATGAAGACAACCGTGAATAGCCGGGTCAACACTGGCCGCACGCCTCGCGACGAATGCCTCGCGCGCAAAACGTCCATGCTAGTGCGCGCACGTTTGCCTCGCCCGAGCAAATTTGCTTGGCAAGATGGCGGCCCTAGGTCAGCTGTTCAAAACAGTTCTGCACATATTTATTCTCGTGGCACGTAATTCGCGGTTTTCGAGTTTTCTTTTGAATAAGGATTAAAAAGAAAAGCAAATCATTCACGATTCTCAATAATTATGTGGTCTCGTGCAGTAGACCCGGCTATTCAAACCTCTTCGCGCATACTCGGGTAGCCTGGTTAATCTACTGTACTTAACGCCCAGTGCTGTGCAGTGGTTGCAAAACTTTTATGCCTTATAATTTTTTATTTTGCCTATTTGTATCGCCATACGATTAAATAAATAAACGAATGAACATACCAAGTTCCTAAGGAAGACTTCTCGTTCGTGCCTCTGCTTCCGCCACTGCTCTTCAGACTCGAATTCCTCTTCTTGACTTTCAGCGAACAACTCAGGCACTGTACCAGGCTCGTCCTCGCCATCTGAAATGTTATACGAGTAATATAAATTTATCTACAGACAAAACATAGTATTTTATGCAACCGGAATTTAAGAGGTAAAAAGGCGAGTGACAAGGCTAACAATTCAAGGCGAATAACTTTCGTCAAATAATCACTGTTTCCTGGATTTTGACACAACTGGAAAAACCATGTCTATGGTTCACATGCCTTTTTTTCTGTAACGCAGTATGTTAAAACCACACTGCTAAGAATGCGTTTTTGGAGAATAAACTATACTATATAAGGTACAGCAGGGCAATTTCGACTGGGGGACAAATGCAACTGATCCATTTTTTCATGTTTTACATTATTTGCATTATTAAATTATAAATAGTGTCCAGTGGTCCATAATATATGGTAGGCGTGTTCAGTGGATACAATGCGAAATTTGCCCCGCTGTACCTTACTCATCTTACATATTTGATGTAGGGTTTTAAAGCTCTATGAACGACCCTGTAAATGAAGAATAACACAGTACGGGACTAAAAAAATAAATACAACTACACATAAATAAATACCTAGATTCTTCCACCGGAACTTCCGCTGCCGCCCACCGTCGCCCAGGTCCCCGTCTTCGAACAGCAGTTCCTGAATCAGGCGCACTTCGCGTTTGTCCTGGTCCAAAACATCACGCCTGAAAGACAAAACATAAGAAAGTCAACATAGACAAAAGAACAACATTAATAAATACAATTCATATAATTCTCACCAATACAAATAAAAAACATGACGTACCTACACGTTATGCATATGAGTTAAATTATGGTAGACAACAGACGGTTATATCGCTAAACATAGTGAAGGATTATCTATGAATTTAATAATCAGCCACAAAAAAAAGCCAATGTAATAAATGAAATCCCAAACCCTTATACATTCCCAATAAAACTAACGATAGCGCGATGCACAAATTGCTACACTCGATACAGTGACATCTGTCGTGACATTCGTTAAACACTACGGAATTACAGTTCCGAACAGCCGGCGTAGCCGAATCGTCGACGCCAGACGCCGACAGAAATGCAGTATAGCTCTGTCGCGCCAGTACGCAAGAGCGATAGAGATAGATAGCTACAAGATATTGTCGTGAGCGTTTGTGCATTCCACTACGCACACAGTACTCACATGTGTATCTGCCCGAGCTCTCTCTGAAGCTGCCCCTGGTGGAAAGTATCGTCGTCTCCTTCCTCCCGCTCCATCCTATCCAGACCTCGCTCGTCCTCGTCCCCTGATCCCACCCATTCATCTTCAGACGTTAGTTCCGCTTCGTTCTCGAAGAATTCCGCCATTTTGCGATTCTTCTTTTGTTTCTGAGGCTTCACTTCTACCTGTAATTTATGGGTTTATTTTAGTGACAAACTTATTGCTTTGCGAACTGTAACCGTGTAACTATTATTATTATTATTTATTATTAAATACAGCTGTAACCTTATAATTACAATATTGCCCTGCAAAACTCTGGAAAGAGTTTGACTGCAGGAACAGCAGTCTCTCATATCTATAATACTTAATCTTAATAATTTACTTTATAAACATTTTTACAGTATGACACATATTATAACAGTTTAACAAAAATAGAACAAATTATATTAAGGTAATGTATTCAGGTAGTGCTTTTTTAACTGGTTTTTGAATTTATTAGGGTGCTTTTCACTTCGGATGGCTTCAGGTAAGCTATTGAGCAGATATGGGATGCGCTTTTTAGCGATCTGTCTCCAAAGTAGTTATGTATTCTGGGCACGGATAGCTTACCTGTAGCCACCGCTTTAGTATAGTAGCTATGGCCTATGGGATCTACTGATATATTAGAAGCGTTTTGCACTAGACAGCCATGGTTATTGACTGCAAGCAGGTATTTATGTTTAAGGCTGACTGGTAATATTTTGCATATTTTAAAAAGTAATCTATAGTTGCCTTTACATTTGGCTTTGGTTTTGTTGTTAACTAATAGTTTTAAAAATCTAAGTTGAATGTTTTCTATCACTCTCAGGTTATTTAGTGTCGCATGAAAATAACACCACATTATACATCTACGGGTCCTATTCCCGACAAATTTTAATATACCCTTCTGGAAAAAATGAATCTGGCATGCGTGTAGTAAAGTTTATTTCCCCTCACTACAGCGAGGAAACTACAACGCAAAAAATGCGTTTATCACTGCTTCCAGTAGTTCCACAGGTGGTAAATCATCTTTATTACTAGATTCACCTACTTTTATCAATTTGAAAGCAGTTAATTTGACTTTATTCAAGGTCAAATTATTTTACCCACTAGTGGATAAAATGCGTTTTTACCCGCTGTTATTAAAGGACAAAACACGTGTTTCCGAGCTAGTGAGGGGAAAAGTTTATAATTAGAGGGACTTGGAGATCTTACACCTATGAATTCCTTTCTATCAAATGATATTTCGTATTTCCGCAATGTTCATTGGTACAAGCTAGGATTTCAACCCTGGATTGAAAGTTGGGCGTCAAATCCCCACTTAAATAAATGAAATTGTTAATTTGATTCTGACTTGCCTCATTTTCTTCAGAATCGTATTCAACTACTCTATCCTCTCCATTATCTTCTTCAATTTCCGACATATATTCTTCACCCTCTTCAGACTGCATTTCCTCTTCATCTTCATCATCTAAACAAAATAAATTATATTTTGAATAACTCATTTTAAAATTTAAAAGCCTAATTACGAAATATTGTTCTACATCACTACATATTCAGTCAACTGCATAGTGGGGACGTTTATCGACAAAAAGAGGCCAAACCTTTTTTTTCTTGACCAAAGCATGAAACTTGGCACAGTTGTTCCTTATATCAAAATAAGCCGATTAAGATCGGGAGCCTTCGGGAGCCTCCCCCTGGGGCTCGGGAGGGGGTCAAAGTACCGCTTCACCCGGCTTGCTTTGAAAAATTCTAACATACCCCGTTTAGTTCATAGGTCATGTTTGGTATCGTTTTCGAGTAAATCAATAATGTAGAATTCATTTTTGGTACTAAAATTATATTTAATGGTAAATAAAATTAAAAAAAAATGAAAAGTTTGAAATTTTCATCTATGATTTACAAATTCAAGTCATCATAAATGTCAAACTGTTTGCTTTTTCTACAAATAAAAAATATGATATGAAAGCCTATTTAATATAGATTATGAACAATATAACTTTTACCCACCTTTACTAACGTTAAGTTTTAGAAAAAAATACCTTTAAGCCGCGCGGCGTCGGGACGCCGCGAGCGTAATTTTAAAATGCCTTTATTTAAAAAAAACTCTATTAGAACCCGTTTAGCTATTAGGTCATGTTTAGTATCGTTTTAGAGTAAATAAATAACGTAGAATTTAGTTTTGGTACTAAAATGACCATTTAATGTTAAATGAAATTTAAAAAAAAATTAATTTTCTGTGAGTTGCAAATTCAAGTCACCATAAATGTCAAACGGTTTGCTTTTTCTATAAATATAAAAATAAATGATATTAAAGCCTATTCACAAAGGATAGTACGCGTTCACCTACGCGAGCTTAGACTGTGTGCGGGGAACGCGTCTCTTTCATTTCTTATTTGATCGCCAGTGTCAGAGGTGTGTTAATGCATAAATAGAAAAAGATTCATTATAATTGACTCCGGTGTCGACAACGGCAACACTCGGGTCGGACCACACGATCTAAAGACCGACTGTACCTGTTATTTATTCATTGTAGTGAATCCTGTAAGAAATTTATATAATAGTATTTTATACAATCGTGATATAATACAAAACTTTTCAGTCGAGTACCATGTGTAGTACGGTACGAGAGTGAACTATTGTATACAATACTTTTTCTACGAGTCATCATCTTCATCATCAATGGACGGAAATATCACCATTCATGCAAGTTAAAATTAATGTCAATAGAGTCGTTCACCGTTGTATCAACATCGAGTTACCTAGCAACCAATTGTTTGTAATAACCGTCTCTGATTGGCCGATAACGCGACAGATAAAAAAAATGTGTTTCAGATGCAGGAAAATTTGCCAGATATCGCAAATTAGTATAGAAATTGTATGAAGTTCTATTTTTGAAATTATTATAGTTAACTAAAGTCAATTATAATGAGCTTATTATAATTGAGTCGGAACTGCCATAGAGTATCCAACACTGAAAAGTTAGCACTTATAGTTTAGTCTGTGGTGTCCTAATTGACAGATTACTCATACTCATACTCATACTATACATTCCCTTCACAGAGACATAGCTGGGTACATATGAAACTGCATAAAGAAGACTCTACCCTCTTTATGCAGTTGCATCGTTGTTTGCAACCTGATTTACATTTACATCTTTTAACTTCTAAGCATATACTGGCCACTTCAGTGTTGCCTGACTGGGATGGAAGGAAGGAGACGAATGGGTACCACACTACCCATTCGTCTCCTTCTTCCTTCCATCCCCAAGAAGACGGACTTGGCAAATTTTGGTGTGGCACCAACGCCTGACTCCAAACAAGAACGCCCTGAGTCCCATTTCTCAAAACTGAAAGTTACAAGTTACAAGCGGAAGTCTCTTTGCAACTTGTCATATTAGACATTGACAACCAGTTGAAAATTGTAACTTGTAGCTTCGAGAAATGGGCCCCTGGTACACTGTGCGCAGTATATGCTGATGCAAGGCAGCCTCTGAAGGAGGTATGTTCTCCAATTGTCGATCTTTTCTAGTACCTAAAGAGGTAGGTACTTCGACCACTCAGTCACCGTTACGCAACGACTTGGTCTGAAACAATATGTGCATTATTAAATTACAACTTTTTGGTGGATCATGTAACCTTCAGTATTACCCACTTACGTTACGTATCATACAAAATTATTACAAACTTTAGTAGAATCTGATTTGCCTCTGATATTGCTCCATCTTGTAATAGTTTGACACCTTGGGTGGCCTGGCTAAGCTTCAAAGCCAAAAGAAAACGTTTCTAGATTAGACATAGTATGGGATATGTAGGATAAACGCAGCTTGAAACGATCAACAAGGGAGAAACATGGCCACCCAAGGCTTCAAACTATTACGAGATGGAGCAATATCATAGATATGCTAATCAGATTCTACTAAAGTTTGTAATTATTTTGTATGATAGGTAAGTGTGTAACAGTGAAGGTGATCCACCAAAATGTTGTAATTTGATAGTTGCAGAATCTGTTTAAATAAAATTACAATGCACATATTGTTTCAGATCAAGGGTCCTTACGCAGCAGTGAATGAGTGCCGGAAGAACCTCTTTACTAGAAAAGATCGACACTTGGAGAACATACCTCCTTCCGAGGCTGCCTTACTTCATCATATACTACCATTTGTCTCAGACTGGGGCTAAAGACATGCCAACCACACCCTTGCTGCCGACGCATTAGGACACCACGGACTCCACTGCCAGTCTAGTGCTGGCCGATTTTGTGACACGCTGCACTTAACGATTTAATCCGCAGGGCTCTCGGCACAGCGAACATACCGACAACCCTCGAACCTGTCGGCTTGTCAGCAGCAGACGGAAAGCGGCCTGATGGTTGCTCGCTTTTGCCTTGGTTTCTGGGACGACCCTTGGCGCGTGACCTGTGTGGATACCTTGGCTCCGTCCAATGTCTAACGTTCGGCCCAGAAACCAGGGACTGCTGCTGCAAAACGCCCAGTTTAAACGCGCAAATATGCATTTTTAAAAAACAACTACATATTTGCGGCAATTGCATTTGAAACATTTGGACCATGGTCATCAGACACCAAGCAGTTCGTGAAGGAAGTTTCCACCAAACTTGTCTGGGTGTTTGGTGACATACGCATAGGCTTTTACATCATATTTTTTATTTAAAGAAAAAGCAAACAGTTGACATTTTTGTTGACTTGAATTTGCAAATCATAGATGAATATTTTTTTTTTATTTATGTAAATTATAATTGTAGTACCAAAAATAAATTCTTTGTTATTAATTTACTCGAAAACTATATCAAACATGACCTAATAGCTAAACCGGGTCTAATAGAGTTTTTAAAATAGAGGTATTTTAAAATTACGCTCGCGGCGTCCCGACGCCGCGCGTCTTAAAGTAATTTTTTTGTGGAACTTAACGTTTGTGAAGGTGGATAAAAGTTATATTTTTTTATAATCTATATTAAATAGGCTTTCATATCATATTTTTTATTTATAGAAAAAGCAAACAGTTTGTCATTTATGATGACTTGAATTTGTAAATCATGGATGAAAATTTCAAATTTTTTATTTTTTTAAATTTTACCTACCATTAAATTATAATTTTAGTACCAAAAATGAATTCTACGTTATTGATTTACTCGAAAACGATATCAAACATGACCTAATAGCTAAACGGGGTCTAATAGAGTTTCTAAAATAAAGGCATTCTAAAATTACGCTCGCGGCGTCCCGACGCCGCGCGTCTTAAAGTAATTTTTTTGTGGAACTTAATGTTAGTAAAGGTGGATAAAAGTTATATTTTTTATAATCTTTATTAAATAAGCTTTCATGTCTTATTTTTTATTTATAGAAAAAGCAAACAGTTTGTTATTTATGATGACCTGAATTTTTAAATCATGGATGAAAATTTCAATTTTTTTACTTTTTTTTATTTTATTTACCATTAAATTATAATTTTAGTACTAAAAACTAATTCTACGTTATTGATTTACTCGAAAACGATACCAAACATGACCTATTAACTAAACGGGGTAAGTTAGAATTTTTCAAACCAAGCCGGGTGAAGCGGTACTTTGACCCCCCCTCCCGGGCCCCAGGGGGGAGGCTCCCGAAGGCTCCCGATCTTAATCGGCTTATTTTGATATAAGGAACAACTGTGCCAAGTTTCATGCTTTGGTCAAAAAATTTAAGGTTTTGTAATAAACTCCCCAGCTAGCAATAACATCGCACAAAAAGAAGGTTGCATAAATATCTTAGACAATCTTATGATCAAGGCTCGGAACCGGTTTAAAGGTTTTGCCGCAAGTAGTAGTAATTTAAGCCCTGCTTACGACTCCAGGAATAATTCATTTTTGTGCGATGTTCTTACTAGTGGTATTAAAGCCCCGTCGATTTTAATGATAGCTCAGCATGCTAGCTGACTGTTAGCTAAAATTATACTGTCAAGAAGAAATATTAATACAATTCATCAAACTTTACCTGATATTTGAAGAGCCCGCTTCTCAAGTTTCCGTTTCTTCAATTTATTTTTCTTAGGTTTTTCTGCATCTACATTACTTTCATCATCACTGTCAATAGTGAACTTCTTTCTCATATGATTAACAGCATCAAAAGACACTGCTTCATTCTCAGTAGCGTTATCAAATATTATTTTCTTCTTATTCGAATCTTCTACTGGCTCATCCATTTCTTGTAGTATAGAATCAAGGAGATCTTTTTCTTCATGTTTTTTAACAGTTTCCTTTTCAGTATTACTCGTTTTATCTTTTTCTAGTTCATCTGCTTGAGACACAAATGGGTTGTCATAGAATTTGCCAGTGCACATTGCAAGTATATCTTCACCGATAGGGCATTGCGATTCAGTAAGTTGAGATTCAGCAGGTATTACATTTTGCGTCTGAGTGAATCTTCCAGAACACATACCAACGACGTCGTCTAAACTTGGCTGTAAATCAAAATATACAATATTAATAATAAGTAAGCTGTTAATATTAAAGTAAGCTGTGCGCTCTACACACTTTACGTAACTGATAACAGGGTCTTAGCAATACTTAGAAGTGTGATGCAGATATACTTGTCTTGTAGGATACCCCTAAATGTATTATGTAGAAATTCCTGTAGAACGGTCACCGCGACACAGGCCTCGCCTAGTGTGGAACCACAGATATGGTTGTAAAATTTTATGTCTCTAATAAACACATTTTTATTTTATTATTTATTTATTTGTATCTAAAGTATAACTACATCTTTGTCAGGTACTAAAATAAGTAAGGTAATTGAATTTATTTTAGGGTAACCATTTTGTAATACAAAAACGACATTTGTAACTGAACTTACCTCATCTACAGCTTGTGTTTCACAAATAACATCAATATTAGTAGGAACAGCTATTACACTTTCAGAGGTACTTAGTTCTTGTGTATGAGTGTTCAAAATAGAGAAGGTTTGTGTGGTCATATCTGTACATTCTTCATCAGATTTTTTCTTAGTATCTTCATTTGTACTAGGAATACCGCTTGTGTGACTACCAAATAAGTCTTCTGAAAGAGACTGATTTGTTTGGGCTAGTGGTATTACATCATCTGTAAAAAAAAATTCTTATTTATAGTGTTAACATTGCAAAAGAAACTTATTTATATCACGTAAGATATGTTTGTATTTACCTTGAGAATCTTTAGTTGTTTGACTGTCATTAGGAACATTAACTTCATTATTATCAGCGGCAACAATAGGATTTTTATTAATATTAGTGCCCTCGTCGTCAGAATCTTCAAAAGCTTTTAAAATTCTTCCTTTCTTTGGCTTCGATTGATTTTCATCCTCATCATCGGAGGATTCATCACTAGATTCTTCACTTTCTTCATCATCATCTTCATTATCTGCGTCCTCTGTATTTTCCACATTACCTTCTTCACCAACTCCACCCGTTTCCTCGTCATCGGAAACTTCAGCTTCGTCGTCAATCATAGCATTCTTTTTCCTCGGTTTATCTTTCATATCACAATCATTTTCTTCCAACTCCTCCTCTTCTTCAGAATCGGATGACTCTTTTACATCTTCTTTACTTTCCAATTTAGCCTCGATCTTCTCTAAATCATCAACATCGGAGTCATCTCCTCTGAAAGCATTCATTTCGTCATGCTGTTGTTTTTCCTCTTCCAGCCTCTTTGCCCATTCAAGGGATCTCTGTTCAGATATCTTCTCTTCCAATTCTTGTTTTAATTTCGAATGTTGCATACCTGGTTTAATCCTGAACAAAAAAAATAGTTTTTCACGTAATGGTATTTCATTGGGATTAAGACAGGACAGGTATAAAGATTACTTACGTTAGTTCTCGTTCTCGTTCCTTTTCTTCGGGAGTTTTCAATTTAGAAAAATATGTAAATCTCTCCTTTAATAGTTCTACACCAGTAAGTTTCCTAGGCACTACAGGATTGCTGCCATCTAAATCAATCAGCATCCCCGGAGCACCCGTGAGTTTTGGTTTCTTATTTAAATTATATGGATCTCTAATAAGCATCGGAGAATCTACTGCGGTAGGGCCATCTGAAATATCAATTAGTTGTATAACAACACACATTGAAAATCATACTCAGTATGCAAGTTCAGGTCATTTTACATACAAAGCATTTACCTTTAGCGTTATCAATAATACGCTCTAAGTCTTCCATATTGATATCAGCATCATCAAAGTCGTCGTCAAAATCAGCGTCATGTGAAGTTTCTTTAACATTTTCGTCCACCTCTTTACTAATTATTTCTTGGTCAATGCTTTTGTCCTTATCATCACTGGAAGTATTTGCATTTGCCGAAGATTTTTCCAAATCTTGTTCCTTATCTATGTCTTCAGTATTCTGCATTTTTTCAGTTTCGTACCGTAACTCCATCAATTGGCTTTCAATGGCAGTTGCCAACTTGGTATTAGATTCAGTCTCTGTAATGGTTTCTTCAGATAGATCTTTCATTTCAACATCATCAATTTTTTCAACACTATCATTATTTAACACATCACTATTAGCAACATCAGTATTTGGTATATTTTTATCAACATCATCAGAATTGGACAAATCTTTATTAACAATAGGATCATTTGACAAATCTTTGTCCACAATATTATCATTTGACAAATCTGGTTCTTTTTGAACAATTTCTACTGTCAAATCAGGTAGGTCATTATCATCAGTTTCTTCTGTTTCATTCACAGACTTTTCTTCAACATTTTGCTCTGGCTTATCTTTATTTTCAGGTAAAGTGTTTTCGTCATTAACTTCTTTAAGATCTTTATCACCATGAGCACTATCTTGGGGATCTGCTTCTTTATTATCTTCTGTTGGTGTATCATTAGTCTCCTCTTCTTCAGATTCACTCTTGCATAGTTCCATCATTTCTTTATTTCGTTGCTCCAATAATTTACTGCAAGTAAATTAATTTATTTTATTCCTATCAAATAACTGCGAAGGGTTTTATTAGCGACTTAGCGAGGTCTAATTAATTAAACATATTTTTAATGGTCATTATTTTTAAAATCGGGACTTAATCGCGCATAACTACATATTACACCTCACCTAAGGACGTTATACCGTTTCAATCACCTGGCGTTTATAAAATTGATTGCAGTTGTGGTAGCTCCTACATTGGAGAAACTAAGCGCACCATAGAAGAAAGGGTAAAGGAGCACATCGCGGCTGTGAAAAATCGTCAGGTCAACAAGTCTGCCGTGGTTGAACATTTGTTAGAGTCAGGGCCAAACCACTGGATCGAACTACATGACCCTAAAGTCCTTTCCACGGAACGCCATTTCTACAGTAGAAAAGTGCGTGAAGCCATTGAAATCAAAAAACATCGCAATTTCAATCGGGACGAAGGGTTTAGGATCTCATCCACATGGAATCCTGTCATTAATAAGTGTAAGCCGAAAATAATATCGACAGTCGTTAAATCAAATATCGTCAGTGTTGTATGTCGACAGAGTAACATCCCTAGTGCGCAAACAGTTCAAGTTGATAATCAAAACCAAGTGCGGGTAGTTCGAAAAACTCGCGCGGCTGTCAGAAGGTGTTGATGTCATTTCAAACCAGTCTTCTCCGAGACCACGGGGACAACGCCGTCCTTGAAACGTTGGAGGTCAGTTTAATATGTAGTTATACGCGATTAAGTCCCGATTTTAAAAATAATGATGTGTAATAATCGTGAAAGTTTAAATCAGTATTTTTAATGGTATTGTCAATTTTAAACAGCTTCATTACAGGGACTATAACAGGTGTCATATCAATAGGTACAATATTGCGTTTGCGAGTATATCTGTTTAAAATAGTTTAAATCCGACATGGGTATACCCAAGCTCTTTGAAAAAATACTATAATATAGCTGTACTTCCTACACTGGCAAAGTTATTTGAATCGATTGTTCATCGAATGCTAGCAACACAATTGAAACCATATTTGTGCGACTCTCAGTATGGCTTCAGAGCGAGTCGCTCTGTCGACACTAACCTTCTTACCCAGAAGGCCACCATTTCTGAGCATCTGGATAAGGGCACCCAGGTCGACGTCTTGTATTTTGATTTCAAGAAAGCTTTCGATCGCGTGGATAACGACGTACTAGTGGGAAGGTTAAGCGACATAGGCTTTTCGCCGCAGTTGTTGGCTTTCTTTGCTAGTTATCTGCGTGATCGTCAACAGTACGTTCGTCATGGGTGTTTCGTCTCATCTCCGTATCACACCAGATCTGGGGTCAGTCAGGGCTCGATACTTGGCCCGCTCTTATTTGAAACTTATGATCAATGACTTAGAATCAGTCGTTAAGCATGCACAATGCTTATTGTATGCTGACGATTTGAAACTCATATACGGAGTAAAGAGTAGTGCGGATAGTAGTTCTCTTCAAGAAGATATTACCTCAGTAATGAACTGGAGCATTACCAATAAGCTGATTATTAATACGTCCAAGTGTGCTGTTTTCACGTTTAGTCGTTCGGCGACACCTCGACTTGAACAGTATACTCTCGGAACTGAGGTTATTACTAGGGTGTTTTCTGTAAAGGATCTTGGTGTGGTCTTCGACGACGTCTCACCTTTCAGGAGCATATACGCACACTTGCTGATGGTTCGTTTAGGAGACTAGGCTTTGTGATTCGGAGTGTCAAGGATTTCTGGGACATCGAGACTATAGGGATGGTTTACAGTGCCTTGGTCAGAAGCAAGCTTGAGGCTTCGTCATTCGTCTGGCACCCATATGAGTCCACCTACGCCTTACTTCTGTTCTGGAAAAGATCCAAAAGGCATTCTTGAGATTCTTGTTTAAGAAAAGATTTGGATATTATCCATTTCTTTATCCAACAAAATATTTACTCGGATGCCTCGGATATAACTCGTTAGAAGTAAGGCGTAACAACAAACTGCTGACCACCGCTTGTCGCATACTGCGTGGTGAGTCCGACTGCCCGGAACTTGTGGCTCGAGTCTTATGGCTCTACGTTCCGGATGTGCCCAGAGTCAGTCTGAGACCACGAGCGCGCCCCCTCCTGGCAGTACCGGTGACGCGCACGGTGTCGCTCTGTCGTGCGCTTACATTGCTCAATACGCTTCTGACGTCCGCACCTGAATGCGACTTGTTTGCGTGGAGATGGGCGAATGTGTGTTATGTTTTGTGTACAGCGAAAATGTATAATATTCTATTTCTCGGTGTATTGGCTTGTCTGTAATGCCGTGTAAATATATTGTTATTAATAAATAAATAAATAATATTTTACCCACACAGTAGGCCGAAAACCGGCCCCACATAACGTGATACCATGGTATAAGGGTATGAGAAAGAATATTATGTAGGTCCCCTAAAACTAAAAGTGTGCAGCACAACAGTCTATAGGACATATTAGTGCAGTACTTTCACACACTAAATCATTGAGCAACTTAATACATGTGCATTGTACAGTTTTTTGAAAGTTTCTTTATGATATTGATGCATCAAGACAATTTGTTTACAAAGGGCCTACTGTGAACCACATTTGATATTGCTTCCCTGTCACACTTCCATGCGAATTAACAAAGGTAAGACAAAGAAGCAACATGGTGAACAGATTCATATTAGGCCCTCCTCAATGTGCAAGTGGCGCCCTCTGAGCAAAGTTTTGCAGGCATTATATTACATACAATACATACAATCACGCCTGTATCCCATAAAACACCAAACACATGAAACTACTAAAGCTTCAGTGCCACGGCAAATAAGGGGTTGAAAGAAAAGGAAACTGTGACATTGCAGTGACAGGTTGCAGCCTCTCGCCTATATGTTAACCCATATCCCATAGTTCCATCGACACCCACGGGAAGAAAGGGTGTGGTGAAATTCTTGGCCACGTCACCACACAGGCAGGCTTTGGCATGTCGTGGCTGAGCCTAGACTAGAAAGACTGGAAGAAAAGCATGGGTGTTTCAACTGTTGCAAGAAACAGACAAGAATGGAAATCTTTGGAAAAGGCCTATGTCAAGGTACAGGTTGGAGTTGCAGATGTAATTGATAAATAATAATACTAAAAAAAAAACAGTATTTTTTTTTGCATTTTCTTTCAAAATTCTTTTTTTTTCCACAACAAAAAAATATAAAAAATAGTTTATTCACGTTCAATTTGAGCTCTTTCTAACTATACCCCACTTGACCTAGTAACTTGAAATTTACAGTTTGCCCCCCTTTCATTTTGGCCATTTTCAACAATTAAAATTATTAAATCAATAAAAATTATGCTTTCTGTAGAGGTTAATAATATCCATAACTATACCAAATTTCAAATCAATAGCATAAGTAGTTCTCGAGATATTTAGTAATGTGACAGACGGACAGAGTTGCACCATAAGGGTTCCTTTTGTACCGGAACCCTTTGAGAACCTCAATAATAAAATCTATTTTTAAAATTTATTTTATTTTATATTTACTTACACATATTGCTTTAGCTGCTCACTGTTCATCTTCACTGGCAAAGCTTTGCCGTCAGCGGACAAGGCAGGCCTCCTTCTATTCATAATGTCTTTCAGGGATAATGCTTTAGGCCTGTGGTATGGGAGGGACACTTCCTTTTCCCTTAGCATTCTGTTTGACTCACTCTTTATCTTTTGCATGTTCTCCATTGCTTGCTTGGCTGACATCTTCAAAAATAGTTGGTAATTTATAATATTTGCAAATGCAAAAATAAAGTAGAAAATGGGTATTTGTCAATGTCACTTCAACCCAAAGGATATACTAAATTTAGAGGGGATGAATTTACCTCTAGTGTGGCATATCACTGACAAGCAACATAATTGGAAATGATTGTCTAAACAGCTTACAAATAATGGCACATCACAATGTGTTAAAGAAAATGTATGCACTATGTGATCTTCATTATTTCACTAAACTAGACTGCAATATGTATACATTTTAAGTAAATTCAAGATATCATAATATACATTCATATGTATGTTTTTCTTTGCTTTTAACCACAAATGGTAAGAGTTTAAACAAGATTTAAACCCCAATAATATTTGTTGGTACAGAGGTGTGTTGTGTGATGTTGATGTAAGATCTTTAAGGAATTCAATAAAATTATAACTAAATTAATAAACACATTCAACATCCACATGTTTTTTTTTAAGTTGCAAATAACTTACTTATAAAAGAAAAAATAAAAAAAAACTTACCCTGGCAGGTTTAGGCTTTTCTTGAGGGGATATCATGATAGCTGACTTTTGGCTTGGCTTCTTTTTCTTTTGTTTCTGAACTTCTCTGCTCTCTTCGTCAGATGAGGTGTCAGGATCACAAATGCCAGACTTTAAAGCATAGATTTCTGCTTTATTCTCTGAAAATTATCAAATTTTTATGAGTTAAAGTTGATTTAGGTCTAAATTTTGCAAATTTTTGAATGCAATCATAAAAATTCAGTGATGTGAATGATGGCAATAATGTTAGCAGGCAGTTTTGTTATTTTGCAGGCTTGAAATCAGTCTGCAAATAGTCTATTGTGATCCTACCTATGAAGCTAATGGTTTTGAGTTTAAAATCCCAGGAAGGTATATATTTGTTTAATGCTAGATAAAACATTAACATGAACTTTAGTACTAACACAAATTCACATACAATACATACATTATTTAAAAATATTTGTTATATTTTAAACTAGGAACTCAAAGTCACATATACCATTTACCTACATAAATAAATAAATATTATAAGACATTCTTACACAGATTGACTGAGCCCCACGGTAAGCTCAACAAGGCTTGTGTTGTGGGTACTCAGACAACAATATACATAATATACAAATACTATGATTAGCATTATTGTTTTTATTTTAAGAATGTTGTTTAAATAAAGTTTAAGGCAATACTTATATGTATACATAGAAAATGTCCATGACTCAGGAACAAAGATCTGTGCTCATCACACTAATAAATGCCCTTACTGGGATTCCAACCCAGGGTCACTACCGACTGAGCCATACCGGTCATCAAAATGTACATTATTTACAAATATTTACCTGTTTAATAGATTCTATCCCAGAACTGGAGTCATCAGAATTACTGCCATCTATTTCCTCCAATGATTTCATGGACTGTTATGCTGAGACTCCGGCCCTTTAGACCGAGACTTGAGCAGCCCTTTAAACTTATTGTGCAGTTTATTTCTCTTGTTGCTTATCCTGGCACTCTCATTCTTTGATGTGTTATCATCACTGGAGTCTTCATTGGTAATCAATCTAGATTTCCTGGCAACTTTATCATCCTCACTACCTGACGAGATAGGTTGGGTTTTTTTAGGTGATGTGTCACTGTTGATACTTTTTCTAGAACTCTTAGAGTTGTCATCACTAGAGTCAGCATTAGGGACTAATCTAGACTTCCTAGGCAATATATCCTCTTCACTATCTGATGAGTTTGTTTTAGGATTTCTGGCTGATAGCCTACTTTTTTATTACTTGCACTTGTATTACTAGTGATATTGTCATCACTAGAGTCACTATAAACCAATCTAGATTTGTTTGTAAATATGTCATCTTCACTCTCGGATGAAACATTTCTGGTACTGTCTTTCTTTTGTAATGTAGAGCTATTCTTAGAATTATTTTCATCCCTCTTCTTACTTTTGTCATTTAGCACACCCTCATTCTTAGATGACGTATCTTCATCACTACTGTCTTTAGCAACCAACCTAGATTTTTTCGGAAATGTATCATCTTCACTTTCTGAAGCAATATGTGCTTTAGTGGCTTTCTTTGTTGGAGTCAAGTTGCTTTGTATATTTTCCTTATCCGCCTCCACTTCACTGTCGCTGTCGGAAAAACGTTTTACTCGTTTTCTGAGGCTTTTTACAGCCCCCTCGTCACTACTCGAACCATCGTCCAAAGTGGGGTTATTCTTCTTATTATCAGTGTTCAGAGGTGATTTCTCCAATAAAGTATCAAAGGAACTTGAAGATGATGAAGATTTGTCTAATAAACTATCAAAGTGATCCTTGTCTTGAAGCACAGAAGAAATCGTTTCATCATTTAGTTCGGCCATTGTAATGCTAACGTAAACACTGTAGAACTCGAGCAACTAAATGATGTACAAATAAAACACGTTGCTAAAATCACTCATTCTTGCTGAGACACCTTATTTCCTAACGAACAAAGTGTAAACAGTGTTTTAACAGGAATATTTAGTTCATAATAATGCAGATCAGATTTTTACACTTCATCGTAAAGTGAACATTTGGTTGGTTGTCTTTTGACAGCTGACACCTCGTTTTCGCGCCTTCAGGTCAGGGGGATAATTCAAAAACACATGTTTAGAATCAACAAATAAAAATTACCAATTCGAAATTACCATGTCTTTTCAGTACGACATACTGTAAATTAGAAAATGGTGACTACAACATTTACTACAGGATATAGACACGAACTAGAAAATTAGTTTTTCTTGCATTTTCTGATGACAACTTCCTATTTTTATGTACACAAGTGAATATATTTTATTTTTTCAATTTCAACTAAATGAAGGCAGGTGAGACGTACCTATTCATTTCCGGTTATGCAAATGCGATACATATAATATATTTTGTAATTATTCATAAATTAGAAAGACGAAAGTTAGAATTGATTTACAACAAATTTTAATAAAACTCAAATTTCACGAAAGTAACATGGTAGTACAATAGCAAAACTTTTCATTGGCACACAAGAGTCGATCAAAGTTTTCATCATGTTAAATACTTTTAATCATGAGGTCCGATTTCTCATTCAAATCGACATTAGATTCTTCTGAAGTGGTTTTAGGCAAGTCACAAATTACTGCTTCTGCCGTTGTCAATAGAGAAGCAACACCACTCGCATCCATTAACGCCCTTCGTACAACTTTTGCGGGATCAATTATACCTTTGGTAAACATATTAACGTAATCATTAGTTAAGACATCAAATCCGAATTCTTGTCCAAGTCCCAGGACATTATTTACTACTTCTTCACCGTTAAATCCAGCATTGGTGGCTATTGTAGCACAAGGGGCAGTTAAAGCCTTTCTAACTATTTCGATCCCTTTGGCTTGGTCGTTATTCTCGGGTTTTATTTGTCTAGAGCAGGTATACAACGTATTAGCGCTATACCGCCACCAGGCACTATACCTTCGGCGATAGCCGCACGTGTGGCATTAAGAGCATCATTTACGCGATCTTTCTTTTCGTTTGCTTCCACTTCGCTGCAACCACCAATATGTAATACAGCAACACCAGCCTTTAATCTCGACACACGTTCAATTAGTTGCTCTTTCTCAAAGTCGTTAGTTTTATCTGCTAGTTCAGCATTAATTTCGTCAATACGTTGATCGATCTGGTGTTTCAAGCCCTTACCTTTCAATAGCAATGTAGAATCCTTAGTAATAATAACTTCCCCAACTTGTCCGAGACTTTCAGGTTCACAGTCTTCTAATCGAATTAAATTCGTATCATCCCCAAATACCACTCCTCCAGTGGCAACAGCCATGTCCAACAAGGTGTCTTTTCTAAACTGTCCAAAACCTGGAGCCTTAACTGCAGCTACTGGTAAGCCAATTTTTAATTTATTAACGACTAAAACTGAGAGAGGTTCAGGATCAAGGTCTTCAGCTATAATGATTAAAGGTTTTTTCTTAGCGTTGGATATTTCTATGGCAGGCAATATTTGGTGAAGGTGAAAAATCTTTTTCTCCGAAAAAAGAACGTATGCGTCGTTGTATTCTATTTTAGGTCCTTTGTGGGAATTTATAAAGTAAGGGGAAATATAACCACGATTAAACTTCATACCTTCAATCATTTCGAACTTATCGTTTACTGATTTGCCCGTTTTAATAGTGATTACACCGTCTTTGCCAACTTTCTGCATTGCATTTGAAATTAAATTTCCTATGGAAGAATCTCCATTAGCTGATATTTTAGCAACCTGTTCTATTTCAGCGGCGGTGTCAACTGGCCTTGAAATCTGTTTTAATCTTTCTTTTATAGCATCCACTGCTATCATAATTCCTCTCCTGATTTCAATAGGGTTTGCTCCCTTGGATATTCTCTGAAACCCTTCTCTTGCAATAGCTCTCGCTAAAATAGTTGCAGCTGTTGTGCCGTCTCCCGCCTCTACATTAGTTTTATGTGCCACATTTTGAACAAGTTTAGCACCAACGTTTTGAAATTTGTTAGGAAGGTCTATTCCTTTAGCTACAGTTACACCGTCTTTAGTTATTTTAGGAGGGCCAAACGGTTGTTCCAATATGACTGTGCGCCCTTTAGGCCCCATAGTAACTGCGACTGCATCAGCTAGGATATCAACTCCCTGAAGCATCAGTGCACGTACATCGGGACCAAATTTTACGTCTTTTGCATAGCGTCGAAAAGAAGGGTGGAAATCTAGTTTGTATAAATACCTGGAAATTACTGAAGGATTAAACCGGTACATTTTGTAAAGTAATTTAGAAAACATAATAAAAATATGAAAATTATGTTAATAAAATAATAAATTTTATACAAAATGCAATTTTTAAAATCAGAAATTTAGTGTGGTCTCATTTGTCAGTTCAATCACATTATTCTAGCAAAAATTCTAAATCAGCCAGTGGCCATTGTCTAACTGCTTTAGACTTGCTTTAGATAATATATAGATAGGTTCGATGTGATAATTACTGATAATGCAGGATAGTGTGACTTAGCTTAATGCTTTCACATTTATTGCCTATAGCTTTCTTATTAACCTTGTTATTAGCTTATAAAATATATTATTATATTACTATGGCAATTAGAACAAGTATCAGCGCGAAGAGTTGACTAATTTTGAATTTCGCTCTTGTGACCTTGGTGCGGTACGATAGTCTGTTACGGTGTTTATTGAATTCATAATATCATGATGATCCAATCCCATCCGATCCCATGTCAACTTGTCAAATTTGATTTGACGTAAATAATGGCCGTTAAGGCTTGAATGGTATAGGTTAATTTACTTAATTTTAATATTGTACAAAATATTACAGTGTTTTTTAAATTTAAAACGAATATCTATTGTAACCAGTGCAATGAAACCTATATTAGTTAATTTGAACATTGGTGACCAATTGACGGCTACATCATGCGGCCATGTCGTAGCAGAATTAATTAAATTTATTGCTCATCAAAGGCTACAAATACCATATACCTATCAATGGTTAAAACAAGTGGTTAATAAGAAAAAGATGAGTGAAAATGTTGACAAAAAAGAGAGTCTACAATCTGAAATGCATTTTCGTCTAGTCTCCAGCGCCTTAGAGAACTTGGACTTCATTTTAAAGGTAATAAAGTTACTTGTGCCTTAAAGGCTACTAATCCTATTTTATTATTTAGTCACCTGGAGAAGGCAATATCACTTTATTACTTGTACTGCTTTCTGTGTATATTCTTTATCAAGCATGGGACATGTAACTTAAGAAGGCAATTTTTGAATATAAACTCTATGCTCAATGCTCTTCTCCATTGACTATAGCTTCCTCCTCCTCCTTGCGTTATCCCGGCATTTGCCACGGCTCATGGGAGCCTGGGGTCTGCTTTGACAACTAATCCCAAGATTTGGCGTAGGCACTAGTTTTTATGAAAGCGACTGCCATCTGACCTTCCAACCCGAAGGGTAAACTAGACCTTATTGGTATTAGTCCGGTTTCCTCACGATGTTTTCCTTCACCGAAACTGGCAAATATCAAATGACATTTCACACATATAATTCCGAAAACTCATTGGTGCGAGCCGGGGTTCGAACCCGCGACCTCCGGAACGAAAGTCACACGTACTTACTGGTACGCTACTACGCTTGGAATAGGCTACCAGCGCTTCTCCATAGACTATAGCTTACAAAGTCATATTTCGTTGTATACTGTTAAGTTCAGGAGCAGTAAAAGCGATACTTTTACATCATAAAAGAGCTGTTGAATAATAATATTACTGTTTCAGAGCCTACTTCAAGAGATAAATGGTTCAATGATCCCAGAAGAAGTGTGCATTGCACTTGGGAGCACTGCCATAACCTGCAAGGAAATTTACCGACTGCTGCTGCCCACTGTCTGCCACTCATCACAATGTCACTCGGTCCACATTGCGACAGACCAGAAAATACAGAGAGAAGTCTTCAAGTATGTACATGTAGTCATGTCTCTAAGTCAGTTATTACCAGCCAGATCTGCCTAGATACAAAGTGAAGATTCAAAATAAATTGAATGAGAGGAGAACTTTTTATTCTATTGGTATTCTAGATGAACCATATTGATATCCAGTGAACCATTTTATTAAAGTGTAAGAACATCTACATGTTTGCATGGGCTTCTACACTTTCCCTTAAATCTCTGCCTCAGATAGGAACAAATATTTAACATAGTACTAAAAACATCATGTCTGGATGGCAGAATACTTTGAATAAGAGTCAGCAAACATGTACTAAACTCAGATAGTTATAGTTTGCCAGCTGAGAGAAAGCTAGCATAAAAATTTGTTTGAAGGGGAGGTCACTTTTTTCTGCTGCTTAGTGCTTAGGTATTCTTCAAAAGTAATTTGTACAGGTGTGCACTCATGTAATTTTTTTTTTTTTTTTTCAGAACCCTAGTGACATCAGATCTCAGTCAAGTGATCTTCTCTCCCATGACCCCAACTAACATGTACATCTTCATAAGAAGGAAGCAAACTAATATGCCCGTGGCCAGCGACACGTTTGTACCAGCCCGAGGGTGCAGGCTCCCGAAGAACACAAAAATTGTAGTTGTTGACTTCCGATCAGAGAAGCCTGACAACCTCTCCTGTTGCAACGATTTCCAGATATTTGGAGAAGTTATTAGTGACAGCATGGTAAACTTGCAATTGGGTGAAGAACCCAATTTTAGTGAGATTGAATCCAGTGAAACTATGGTATGGTACCAGTCTTCATATGTAATGAAGGGATTTAAAGACTGTATTGTTAATGGAAGCTCAATCACTAATATGTGGCTTGAGTCTTGATGAGACTGATCATTTAGCACATTTATAGTATTGGCTTTTAATATATTCTTTGAGTACTCGAGTTTCATGATGCGCAAATGTCACCATCACCAGGGGCGGCTCACTCCGCGATTCTATCGCTGCGCTACAAGTAGCGCCGGCGGCTGCGAGTTCGCAGCCCATTCAGTGGTGACGACCTTCGTGCGGCGCAATAGAATTAAATGTTGGCTGCTCGCGTGCAGTCCGTTTCTTAATGTAGGTAAGAATTTAGAATGGCGGCATTTTGTGAACATCAAAGGAGTGAGCCTTCTGTACTAGCACTATTATATATTCTGTGTCATCACCCCATACCATCTATGGCCTTTTAAAGCTGCTAAGGTAAAAGGTTTTTGAAAATTACCTCTTTGGTAAGCAATGCCTTACTAAAACCCATCCAAAGCTCTCAAATGGGATTCTAAACCGCATTGAGATTTAAAGCTTTTTTCTCTATCATCTTATGCCAATTCTATTATATGTCAATGGGAGAGCCTTACCACATGAAATAGCACAACTACAATTTTAAGGTGATATATTATTAGCCAGTACTAATATTAAGATATAGTGAAATTTATTATTTCAATTTTAAACTTATACAGGATGTTTAGTGACCTGCCTATATGGAGTATGACAAAGCCTCTTGCCGCCCAATGTACATTGAGATGTACATATTTTTCAATGGAATTGTACCTGACAGTTCTGTTATGAAAACAAATAAGGTAAAATTTCTTTCTCTTTAACATTTTTGAATATCATTCATCTCAAAAATGTTTGCAGCCGACTAAAAAAATACCCTGTTACTGATATAAGGAAAAATGTACTTAATGATTTAATGAATTATTAGAACATCATTGTTATAAGATTTGCACAAAATATTCTCATGTTGCCATAGAAGATTATAACGTAATATAGCTTAGGTAGGTAGATAAATTTTTGACTAAGTTGGTGAGTGGGTGGTAATGGTGGTATATGCTTACTGTTCACATAGTTTTATTGTGTACCTTTAAATATAAAAATAATTTGTTTTATTTTAATCAAAGTATTTTTTTTATGTTACTCAATTCCAATAAACTGACGTAAATACATTGAAAAACGGTTTCTTATATCCAAAAATATTAGATATAAATATAACTCTAGATACCTATGTTAAATATTTGACTAAGTTGGTTAGTGTGCGGAACCTATACGCTACTTTACACATTGTTTTAATGTGTGCCCATAAATACAAAACAATTTTGTTTTATTGTAATCAAAGTTATTTAATATGTTACTCAATTCCAATAAACTGACGTAAAAACATTGAAAAAAAGTCTCTTTAACGCCGCGTCTTGCGTGAGCGACGAACCCGCGACGGCGACGCGATGCGATGCGATGCGACGAAATCAAACCTTCTATCTCTATGGACTTGTCTTAGGTGGGCGACGGAACGCGACGCCGATGCGACGCGACGAACTAGCGATGAACATGCGAATGTTAAGCGACGCGATGCGATCAAACCGCTGTGTTCATATGGGAGTGTCTTGCGTAAGCGACGGCCCGCGACGGCGATGCGACGCGATGCGATGGCGATGGGCGCGCGATCAAGCTATTTGATTTTTAGAAGCAAATTCAATACGTAGAGAGGTCGGACTAGAGAAATAACGATTGATTACTAGTCTCACATTTCATGCTTTATATTTTCTTATAATAAAAATTCAAAATATTCAAATTAACATAAGTTGACCAAAGGAGTAATGTGCCTAAAAAGTAAGGAAATTACAACTTTTGTAACTTTTATTGACAGCCTTTGATTATGTGCACGGTGATACGTGATTGTGTGCGTAAAATATTAAAATTTAAGTGTGAACTAAAAATATGAAACACTAGTGCGATGACCTTACGATATATGTACTAGCACTTGACTTTGGTCAATAGGATCACAAAATTAACTAGTTATTACAACGGGCTCGTAGCCTAGCGGTTTCGACGTCTGGACGCCGCGCCAGCGGTGTGAGTTCGAACCTCGGCTGAGGCGTGCTTTTTGCAGTTTTATTTTTGTTTCTTTTATTTTCTATTATTTGATTGTTTACTTTTTTCTTTCTGTAAGAATCTACATTCTTATTTTTATTTTATTTTTAATAACTCCGGCTTTTATACTAACAAGGAAAGGTACCCATACAAAAAAAAAATTAGACTACTCTTTAAGGCTGCTTTCAAAAAAAAACGTCAAAAGAATGTAAAATTGATAGTTTTAATCGGTGAAATACTACACTTTCCGTTATCCAATAGATTTATTTAATTCAAGTTCCAGTTAGAGCATCTTATTATCTTGATTTTTATAAGACTGGATTTTTGAAAACTAACTCACTAAATTAATTATGAATTTTTCTCTAATGCACGTTTAGAAAAACGCACGTATAGAGCTGAATCAGTCGATCTTATTTGTAAAATTTGGACAATTTTGAATATTAAAACGGGTAAATTTATAATTCGTATATCCTGTACCACAATCATTTCAGACTAGATTTTTATTTTAAGTTTTTGAAAAAGAGTAAACTAGCCTAAGGCAAATTCAATTTTTTTCACAAATTACCTAAAATTAAGTGACATTTTTTTTGAAAATCTACATCACATCGAAGTAAGTTTTGTACTAAATTAATCTGCAACGTTTACTTAAATTGCTGTTATGCCTTAGTGATTATAAATTGCTATTATTGATTTTTGCCAATTTTTTGAAAACGAACCTTCACCGGTACAATTATTACCACTTTTGGACATTTTCTCATATTTTGTTAGACCAAGTAGAAAAAGTCCTATAATGTGATATATATTTATAAACTACTCGCAAAGCCCTTTAATTTGATACCACACACGGTATGATCGAGCGCTCGGTTGCGATTTCACTATTTTTAACACGAAAGCCCTCTTAAGGGGCGTTCATTGTAATTCCTGCGATTCCTGCATTTTTTGTAGGTAACTCTTAAATAATAATATTATCCTAAACCAGAACTTCTTGTTGCCATATAAAAAAAAAACATACATATAAGACATACCTTTGTGTCGATAGATATTTTTCAGTACAGATGGTGTTTTTTTTACGCACTAGTGCGAGAAGTGGTTCATTATATGCCAGGTCGAAACTTCGGAGGGTCATCTGTACTGAAAAACGTCGTACGATACGCGTGCAAAAAGGAAATTCGTAACTCGTGTCGATTTAAAACACTCCCTTCGGTCGTGTTTTAATTTATCGCCACTCGTTTCGAACTTCCTTTTTTACGCACTTGTATCGTAATGTACTATTTCAGTACAGATGGTGTTTTTTTACGCACTAGTGCGAGAAGTGGTTCATTATATGCCAGGTCGAAACTTCGGAGGCTCATCTGTACTGAAAAACGTCGTACGATACACGTGCGAAAAGGAAATTTGTAACTCGTGTGGGAGTGTTTTAATTTATCGCCACTCGTTTCGAACTTCCTTTTTTACGCACTTGTATCGTAATGTACTATTTCAGTACAGACAGATGGTGTTTTTTTTTACGCACTAGTGCGAGAAGTGGTTCATTATATGCCAGGTCGAAACTTCGGAGGCTCATCTGTACTGAAAAACGTCGTACGATACACGTGCGAAAAGGAAATTCGTAACTCGTGTCGATTTAAAACACTCCCTTCGGTCGTGTTTTAATTTATCGCCACTCGTTTCGAGCTTCCTTTTGTACGCACTTGTATCGTAATGTACTATTTTAAAGCACATAAAATTCGAATAAAATACACTGCTGACACGGGCCCGCTCACTGCTCAGGCAGTCTGCGCCCAGCGCTCATAGACAGTGGACCTACGTTCGATCGTCCGGCGCACCGTGCTCTCGTAAGCATAAGCAGCTAGATAGTTCTGAGAAGTGCTGTATAGGTACTGCGACTAAACAAATCTTGATCCTGTTGGTGGCAAACAGGCATACGGTCCGCCTGATTTTTACACATGCAATTTTATCCAAGAAATTTTACTTGAAATCTGATGAGAGTTTGAATTATTATTATATTTCGGGACCAGGGGACCGATTTTTGAGTCTCACGCGTTCGAATTCAGAAAATTGTCACTGAAAATACTAAGCAATTCACTGTTTTCAACCGGTATTTTAGTGACAAATCCCATATGTGAGATTCAAAAATCGGCCCCCAGGATGAGGTTCTGGTTCTCATGGTGGAGTCAGGATATGGTCAACAAAACTGCTATTTTACTCATAATAACTCCACTATGGGCTTATTACATTTGGGCTGATGAGCAGCGTCGATCTCGATGATGTCCAAGGTCACATGATCGAGTCAGGAAATGAATAACAGAACTGCTATTCTACTTATCGTAACTCGACCATGTTTGATCTCATTAGCCGGGCCAATAACACATGTAATTTTTTGCACACAGCTCAGCTCTTTGAAACTGTTTATTTTAAGTTACTTACAATTTAAGTAGGTACCATATAATAATAATATATTCTTATCTCTTGTAAACTTTACAAAAAAGTTAACACATAAAACCAAAAGAATTGTTACTAGCAATTAAATTCAAAACTATCAAGATCATTCTTGCCTGTGTGTTGCGTTACCGGTGGCTCGCGTACCGAGCGCCAACGCCATCTATCAATGGCTATTTCACGAAATTGATGAACGCTCTAAGGAATAGGGGCTCTTAGTGTAGTGGTTATGCCAGTCGACACTAGATGGCAGCATTAAAAAACACTGGGTTACACTGTATGACATTTTTTCATTTCAACATTAAGTAAATAGCATTCGTTATAAGTAAATAGTATACGTTAATTCGTCGCTCAGTTTTGCCGTGAAGGACGGACAAATAAATAGACACACACACACTTTCCCGTTTATAATATTAGTATGGATTAAAATAAACATTAAGTTAATAAAAACAAAATGCAGTATTATTGTGTGCTACTTAAAACTTTCCTTGTTAGTATAAAACCCGGAGTTCTTAAAAAAAAAATAAGAAAATAGAATCTTAGAGAAAGAAATAAGCAGGTAAACAAAATCAAATAATCCATACTGATTAAATTGGAAAGTGTGTGTGTGTCTGTTTGTTTGTCCGTCTTTCAAGAGAAGCCGCGGGCAAAAGCTAGTAGAACATAAAAGAAAAAAAGTAAATAAAAATGCAAAAAGATTGCGTGATCCGCGAACTCACGACACTCATGGCGCAAACGATTCCACCTAGAAGTCAAACCCGCTAGACCATTTGCACATTGTGAAATCCGGCGAATCTTGTGATTCTAATCACCAAATGCTAGTGCCGAAGTTTCGCGCGATGGATACGCGATGACCATGAGCCATCGCCGTCGCATCGCGTCGCGTCGCCCGTCGCTCACGCAAGACAGAGCGTAACACTTTTGCATCCAAGAACCCACCTGGGCACTCGTGAATTCGCTGGTCGGGTTCTCGCCACATAAGCGGGCGGTTATCAATAAAAAAGTAACTATGTAGGTATTTTTGCATTTTAGTAGAGACTCCTGTTCTTGGCTGGAACAAGTGATGATTCTTAACACATTTTTGACGTCGTGTCAATCAAAAACAACTGTTGTCACTCAGACGCCTCGTCACCGAAGTATAAAGGCTGAATTTTTACTTTATCCATATATGCAGTATACCAGATACCAGGAAGTCTATGTTGCTCTGTGCCGGATTATGTCGTTGGCGTGGAAATGCATGATTTCATCCAAAAGGGACTAGATATTTCTGAAAGTTCTTTAGAGTTGATTTCAGTTTCAATTAGAAATTGCGGTATTTTCACTACTTCGTTACTGTCTTAGGTACCTACCGCTAAAGCTTAGGTACAAACTACATATTCTTGGTTCGCTAAGTTGGTGAATGCCAGGGCCAGGGCCCGATTTCATCCTAAGCCCACATTATTACCACCAATTGTTTTGTGATGGTCCCCACCACCACCATACCAAGTGTCTAGGTGTATTCATGCAAATAAAGTTCTGTTTCTCTTTCATACTCTAAATCCAGTCCTGGTGTTTGCAAGAGAGAATACCTCAACAACTCCATTGATTTTACGTGATTATGAAGCATAAAGTTATACTCCAACCAGAGTTCTTCGGGCAATTGAATAATGCTTATGTTCAGAGCGCGAATCAAAATGCCTGTGATCAGAACGTCGTCTACCCAAAAGTATGGATGGTACATGGCTTCATTCACTAGTTTAGCTGCAACTGCGGGGGTAGTCACATAAAACCAACCCGACACGTATACCGGATACTTCTTCTTTGGATATTCCTTTACTGAGACATACCATTTATTCGTCTTATCTCGCTTCGGTTGTGTATCATTTAGCATGAAACCCATTAAAACGTCGTCTTTCTTGGCTGTATTATTTCTTTTCAAAATGTTAAATATTTTTTTGAAGCGAAATATAGTGTCATCATCAACTTTAAGTATGTAGGAGGCATTAGGACAATTCGTTGCGACCCATTGTAAGCCCATGAGATGTTTAATTGTTAAGTTGCGGTAGCTTTCTACAAATGCGCCTTGGAGAATGTCGTGGAAATTTTCGTTTTCCTCTTTTATTATACTTTGGGTAATACTCCTGAAAATGGGATGATATGATTAATAAGTATCTTCTGGAATTGGATGGTATGATTCAACTTTTTTGAACGACAATAAAAACGACACTTTGAAAGCCCAATGTTTCATTACGTAACTTCCTAAAACCAAGGCTTGCTATTCACAAATTTGCTTGCTATTCGCTTCGCTACTAAACTCACCTACTTCACTAAGGCCCCCTTGCACCAACCACGTAACTCAGGGTTAGTGGGCTGCCATCTGTCTACCCCTCGGGGTAGCCCTAAGCGTTATTATCGTAATTATTATAAAAAAAATACAAAAAAAACTGTTCTTAACAAGAAATCTTCCAAGTACAACTTTGTCATAGTGAAAACTACAATTAGGGCCAGTTGCATCAACCACATTTGACAGACACATCGTCACGCAGCAGTCTCCTATGGAACTTCCCATACAATCAAATTTAAAGAACGCTTTAACCCTTAAATGCATGATTTTTTTCTTTTAACTAGAAATTAATAATGTGATAGACAATGGTTTTCTGACTCTAGGAAAAATAATAAAAAAATATTTAACATAAATAAAATCTTACGGCTAAATCTTACGTATATAAATATATAATTACTAGTAAAATTTATAAGAAAAACTTTTACTACTATTAAAAAGGTACACTATTTGAGAAACCCCTATGATAAAATGATTAAACATTAAATAGTTACTAACTCTGAAAAAATCTGCCTGAATCATGTACTAAAAATCACCATCATCCAGTTTTTTCACACTTTTCCGCCATTTTTTCTTAAATAAAAACATTATTTCCAACCATTTAAGAAAAAATGGCGGAAAAGTGTGAAAAAACTGGATGATGATCCTACAGATCTAAGTAAAATAAATAAAAAAGTCCAGCTTATATTTTGGCCAGTTTATTAAAAAATACATGCATTGTAGCCAAATGGCAACAACATGCATTTAAGGGTTAACCCTCTTAACCCTACCAGGTGTTATAACACCGATTCTTTTTTTTTTTCTAGTGGGTAAGTGACAATATACCAAAATATCCCGAAAAATCCGGGGGTAAGATTTTTTGCATTTAGGGTTATCTGGGCGGTGACAGACGGTTTGATGCAACCGGCCCTTATATTGGTCGCCAAATGAAATTTGCGTAATGTATATAAAACTTTGGAGGATTTTTGGAAGTATGCTTACTTTTCACGGGGTGGAATTCCCGCCAGTAAAAATAATCTCGTGGAATTCATTGACTCCAGCTGTTTCTGTGGCAGATTATTGCGTAATGTGATTCTTTGCTCAGAGTTACCGACATACGACGTCACTATCACGATTATAAATGGGCTTTCTGAAACAATATTAAGTTAACTTTAAAGAAATGTAAAAATGAAACTTAAATGTGGGGTAAACGAATTTTAAAGATGCCTCGCACTTAGATTGTTTTTTTGAGTACCTATCTTATGTCTACTACTATCCATAGTATCCATTGATTGGTATCCAAAGAGTAGTATAATATTTGGTATTTACACAAAACACTTGTTCTAGTAAAAGTACACACCTAGTAAAGGAACTCTCATGGTTCGACTCCGAGTAAATATTTCGAAAATGAAGCCTGAGAGAAGTAAGAGTAATGTTTTCATTATGGAACGTGGCCAAAATCCACCTGATTGCAGCGCTGGTTGTCACAGGTAGTTTGATCAGGCAGTTTGGTGCGACGCCGCACCAAGGTGCGGGACGTGGCGTGGGTGACGTCATTTCCAAACTCAAATGGAATTGATGGCAGGTGGACCAAAATGACCGAATGGTGGCCGCTATCGAATGTAAGAAGCCCCTGGCATCCGTTGGCGCGTTGGGTGGACTACATTCGAAAAACTGCGGGACACTTCTGGATGAGATTCGCCCAGGACCGGGATAAGTGGCGTACACGAAGGAAGGAATGCTCAGCAGTGGGCAATTAATGGCTGAAATGATGATGATGATGTGGAGTTTGATCCCTTAAGCTTAAGCTTAAGGTAAAGTTATTATTGTTATTAAGTACTTATCTTATATCTTACTTTGACAAAACTTTTCGGAAGGCGATAACGTATAATCTTTTATAAATCGATACTCAGTTGGAATGTTAAGTACTCTGTTTGTCACGCTTTTTATTTGTAATTTCCGGTGAGTCCAAAAACTTGTACTTATGATTATAATTAAAATGATTCCTATTTTCTTGAACTTCCTGTGCATTTTAGAACAAAGGATAAATAGGATTTTAATTTAGGTACCTACTCATTCACTTAAAAAAGTACACACTATAAAATAATAATAATACATTGTTGATTATTACCATGATTATTACAAATAAAATGCATTACATTGACAACAATGATGTATGTCGAATGTGTCATACTTATGGCGCAAAAAGAGTATGAAATGCCTACAGTATGGAGATCAAAGGGTTGTCTATTGTTTGCCCGACAGTCATTTAACATAATATTCATTTGCCCGAATCTAACTTGCCTGAATTTCATTTGCCCGAATGATTTGTTTACCATAAAAATCATATGACATACTCGTTGTTTATCCGAATATTACCTTCCATAATCATACAATGCCATACTATTTGTTAGCCATATTATTAAGTGCAATAATATGGTTTCATAGAATATTCAAACGCCATAAGAAATTATTGCCATATTAATTGTTGCCCATATTATTACCTAACCTAACCTACTTTCTGATAGCAGTTTCATTTTCCAGGGGTCACAGTTCTAACCTAACCTAACCTACTTTTCCAGCAGTTTCATTCTCCAGGGGGTCACAGTTCTAACCTAACCTAACCTACTTTCTGATAGCAGTTTCATTTTCCAGGGGGTCGCAGTTCTAACCTAACCTAAACTACTGTCTGATAGTATTTTCATTTTCCGGGGGGTCACAGTTCTAACCTAACCTAACCTACTTTCTGATAGCAGTTTCATTCTCTAGTCCTTCTAGTAACTATTATAGTAATTTTCGATTCTGCCAAAGCACATTATGGAAATTGACTTTTCTGGACGCTAATTTGTATGACAAATGATGGTATGGAATATGGTAATTACGGATTTCGATGATTCTGACAAATTACATTATGGAAACTGACTTTATGGGAAACAAAGTTTCTGGCACTAGATTAATATAGTAAACAATGATTATGGCATAAGATGTTATGAGAAACAATATTATGATTGTTGAATAGGATGGCAAATAAAATTATGGCAAATGAAATTCTGGCAAATGGGGGTATCCCAGATCAAAGAATATAATACTCACTTATACAATTTTACTCGTAGGATCAAAAACGTAAATCTTCACAACTGTTTTAAAATTTATCGCTAATTTGTATTCGTGTTGTTTTGAGCGTGTATTGGCGCAATCGGTAGGATCATTACCTCTATATTAAATTATCTGGAATTTAGTCCCATCAACGTAGTGATTCAATGCTCTTTGGTCCCATCATCAAAGGGGCCATATAGCGCCAATCAAAACGTAGTGATTCAATGCTCTTTGGTTTGACTCAGGCCGATTAAGACACGCTGGAAATGAAGACCCTGACTGATTCTCCGAGTACATAATTTTGTATTGAGCACGTCAAGACGTTGGTAACTTGGTAAGTAGTATGGAGTTTAGAAATATAGTAAGTAGAATAACAGCGATTATTTTACTTGCTATGGCACCTCACTGTAGGTCACCTATTGTATTATTTAATGAGAGCGAGAAAGACATATCTCTTTACTTCTTTGGTTACCTTGGTCCGGTGCAGTCCGGCCGGTGCGCTAAGTCTGTTACGGTTTTAAGAGTTTTTCCATCCCTAGTAAAGTTGTCATTCACACTTTCAGAGACAATTTTAATATGGCGGTTTGTTTACATAGTTTGAAATACCACTGGCGAGGAAGGTAAATAAAATTCAAAATTATCAAATTATTGATAAAAAATGCGGAGAAAGATAAAGAATATAGGCATAGCTTTAATTATAATTATATCTACAAGTTTTTGGACTCATCGGAGTACACCAATAAAAAGAGTGACAAGAAGAATACCTTACAATCCTAAAGAATATCTATTGATAGAAGATTATATAATATCGCCTTCTGGAAACTTTTGTCAAAGTAAGAAACGACTACAATGGCTTTAGAACATTACCTTTAGTTTAGAGAACTAAGCTCTTCTTCTTCTATTGCTATGGCGCGTATTATTGCTTAAGTGCCATAACATGCAATAGAACCAAATAGAACTGCCGCCCCGATGCGCCGGAAAGCTGGGTCCAATCCAATGTGTCAAATTTTTAGTTTCTCCCTCCCCCCTCCAAAAAGTCTATATCCAGTGCACACCGCCATCAGCATCAGCCACGTTTGTTGTAGCACAACGCACAAGTAGGTATGTAGGTACTTCAATTACAAAATTATGCGTAGTAGTTATCTTGATCCACAACCAATCAATGGATCAAAATCTAGAACATTGCTTTGCTAATCTGCGAATAGATAACGTGCTAGTCAATCAGTGCTAACCCACAATCAATCAATGGATTATTAGGTATGCCTTAATTGACTTAGAATGTTATAAATAGGTCAATCAATCAAGATATTATTTTTTACTTTAAGTAGGTATTTGTTTCAGAAAGCCCATATATAATTATGATAGTAACGTCATATGTCGGTGACTTTGAACTACGGAATTTAATCCGAAGAGGAATGCCACAAAAAAAGCTAGAATCAATGAATTCCAAAAGAATATTTTTACTAGCGGAAATTCGTCCTGGTGATAAGTAAGCATGTTTACCGGTTGCCACCACCAATACCACACCAGCAATAATATAGCATAAAAAGAAGGTTGCATTAATACCGGGTGTCTCTAAAACCAACGCCAAAATGAAAAGGCGTGTCAGGACATCTAATGAGTTGTACCTAAAACTCTCACCCCTCTAACGAGATGTCCCATCACCCCTTTTTATTTTGGCGTTGGTTTTAGGGACACCTGATGCCGTAGTCGAATGGTATTTCTGCGACGTGAAACGAAAACGAAACGCCGCGAAAATTAGTCTGGCTCTGTCGCGCAAGAGCGATAGAGATAGATATCTACGCGCTTCGTTTCGTTTCGTGAGCGATTGTGCCATTCGGCTACGTGCCACCCTGGTGGTCTAGCATAACTGGCGCTGTCTCCCGCGAGTCCATAGATACGTAGTATCTTCTTAGGCCCCCCACAGACGGGAGACAAAACTGTTTTGTCTCCGTCGCTCGGTCTATGGGCTAGTATGAAGGTGCGCACACGAGGCGACGCAACTTTTCATACAAATACGAAAGTCGCCGAGCAACTTTGTCGCCCGTGTGCGCGGGGCCTTAGTAGTTTGTGGTCCATAGGTACTTGAAGTCGCGTTTCATATGGACTCGCGCGCGAGAACACAAGTAAAGCTAGGAACACACTACGCGGACGTCCGTCGTAAATCGACCGCGGACGGGAATCTGGACAATGGAAATACACATAACCGTGCAAACTATCGGTCGACGGACGCGGACGTGGCCTTGAGCGCACGGACGTCCGATCGAAATCTGGCTCTCTGGATGTTTTGTTCCGTGCACACTGATAGGTCGCGGTCGCGGTCGTTTTACGACGGACGTCCGCGTAGTATGTTCCTAGCTTGAAGCTAGGAACACACTACGCGGACGTCCGTCGTGAATCGACCGCGGACGGGAATCTGGACAATGAAATTACACATAACCGTGCAAACTATCGGTCGACGGCCGTGGACGTGGCCTTGAGCGCATGGACGTCCGTTCGAAATCTGGCTCGCTGGATGTTTTGTTCCGTGCACACTGATCGGTCGCGGTCGCGGTCGATTTACGACGGACGTCCGCGTAGTGTGTTCCTAGCTTTACTAAGCCGGTTGGTATACGCCATGCTGTTATAGCTCTAGAAGTAAGGTTGTGTCAGATATTGTTGTGCAATTGTTATTGCTGGTGACTTGTGATACGCACCGACTTAGTACCTACTGCCAATATAGTTAATTAGAGAGCAGCATCAGCCTTTTAACTGCCATAAATAGTAGGTAGTATGATATAAGTAATATAACCTATATGTCACTTTACATCATACTACCTACTATTTATGGCAGTTAAAAGACAAAATCAGCGCTAGATATAACTAGCACATGCTGGACCCATTGCCTAGACGAGGAAAAAAAAAGAAAAAAAAAAAACTTTCGTGTGACCTACGAATACCGGCGGCGACATGAGCAAGCTTGATGAAAATTGAAAATACTACTTAAGCAGTTTTTAATTAGAAATTTGAATAGTGCGGCTGTGCCGGTACGTTTTTCTTGAGGAGGAATCCTGTCAATATCTAGCGCGGATCCTGCTTCGTGCCTAGGGGCGGGGGGTCACGTGGTAAAGGCCCAGGCCCCAAAGGGGGGGTGGGTCACGTGGTCTATTTGTATGGCCAACCTAGGCTCCAGGAAGGGGCCATGACCCCCCCCCCCTCCTGGATCCGAGCATGAATCCTGTGGGGATAGATATTTGTAAACTTGACTGTACTGACGTACTTACACAACAACACACTACCAGGATCTCTTAATATTCAAAGGGTTATTTCTCAAAATAATGTGTAGGTACTTAAATATATAGATAATTAATATCCAAACTCCATTTCAGGACAATTAGCCAGAATCAAATAGAAAAGGAGAATGAAAATTTCCATGACATTCTCCAAGGTGTATTCACGGAGAGTTACCGCAACTTGACACTCAAACATCTAATGGGTTTACAATGGGTCGCGACGTATTGCCCTAATGCTTCCTACATACTCAAAGTTGACAATGACGTAGTGTTTCGATTCGAAAGAATAGTAACATTTCTAAAAAGAGATACAATCAGAGAAGATTTTGTTTTGGGCCACATGCTCAACGATACACCACCTAAACGAGATAATGGGAGCAAATGGTATGTGTCTTTAGAAGAATTTCCAGAAGAGACTTATCCAACGTACTTATCAGGCTGGTATTACGTAACCACTCCTGTAGTAGCAGGAAAACTGGTGAATGAAGCCATGTACCATCCATACTTTTGGGTAGACGACGTTTTGGTCACAGGCATTTTGGCAGGCGCTCTGAACATCAGACTTCTTCAGTTGCCCGATGAATTCTGGTTTGAGTATAATCTAAACGTTATGATTCAAAATAACAAAGACGTTTGGCATATTGAGGCATATAATTACTCAATAGCAATCGTCAATTTGATTAGAAGAACCTAATAACTAACTGCATCGTACAGTTAAACTGTGAAATTGTTACCTGCTGCTTCAACTGAAAGTGCGCACCCATCTTAAAACCGGTAACGCACTTACAACCGGTGTTGATGGGCAATGGTAATAACTTATTCCGGTGCCGTTACTACAAAAGTGTTTCAATAGATGTCGCCACCACACAAAGGAAGAAGAGGAATCCAGAGATTCGCACGCCACGCTTCTGGTAGGTTTCTTTTGCTGTTGTTTAATAGAGTTTTATCCGGTGTTTCAAATGGTTGAGTTGCAGATTCGAGTCCTGGCAATAGCATTTAACAGAGAAATATATTGGAGATATAGATTTTATTATTTCTTCCTTTCATTTAACACCTTCGCTGCGGCAATTAACGTAACTCGTAATTAACCATACTTCGTAAGAAGTCTAAAGACCTCCTACCGCAGTGAACGTGTTAAAATAATATTATCTACATATAAATTTTATTTTAGAGGGTGCCCTCTATTTCGCCTATCATTAATTCGCATAATTTAAATTCGCATAACAGATTTGGCATAACATAATTGTTCATAACATTGAATAAGCATAATATTAAAAATGCATAATTCTTATTTAGCATAACAATGAATCTGCATAATTGAAATTTGCATACTACTATTACGTATAACTTTAACTATCCTAAAATGAATTGCCATACTTACTAACCGTATGGAGCAAGCGATTGGATCAATCAGGGGCTGATTTTCCAATTTCGAGCGCTCGATTTTGAGTGTTTAATTTAATACTGTCTCGCTTACCAAGCATGAAAATAGAGTGTCCACCGGTTATATATGGTAGGCGTGTTCAGTGGATACATGTAATAATGGAATAATGGAAAAAATGGATTGGTTACAATTGCCTCCCAGTCTCGATTTGCCCCGCTGTACCTTACTAAAGAAATTGAAAATGGATAGTATTTAATAGTTATTTGTTATACAAGGGGGCAAAGTTGTATTTTAACGCCGAGTGTGGAATTGAAAAACGAGCAAGTGGAAGGATTCTATAGTTGAACCACGAGCGAAGCGAGTGGTTCGAGAATAGAATCCTGAACTTGCGAGTTTTTTAACACACGAGAAGTAAAATACATTTGCACCCGAGTGTAACACAAAACTTTTCCTCTCACTATAGCGAGGAAACTACAACGCAAAAAGTGCGTTTATCACTGCTTCCAGTAGTTCCACAGGTGGTAAATCATCTTTATTACTACCTTCACCTACTCTTATCAATTTCAAAGCAGTTAATTTGACTTTATTCAAGGTCAAATTACTTTACCCACTAGTGGATAAAATGCGTTTTTACCCGCTGGTATTAAAGGACAAAACACGTGTTTCCGAGCTAGTGAGGGGAAAATAATATTTCATCGTTCAGATTTTCGAGCGACGAAATCGAGGACTCGAAATTTTAATATTTGGTCACAGGGGTAAGTTAACAGGCCAGTAGCCTCACTAAATCCAATGAGGTAGTACAGCGATATAAATAAAAAGGTTGTATACTAAACAACTAGCTTAAGATATCAAGTTAAAATTTGTATGAAATTACTTTGCACTCTTGTGGCTAAAATGCAAATTTGATATCTGTTTTCGAACAGCAAAGTAAGCCTTTACCCGTTAGTGTGGTGAAAATATAATTTTCTTGTATGCCATTTAATAATTCTACGAAACAAAGTTATGCTTATTATACTTATACTAATTCATCGTTATACCAATTTACATTATGCGCATTAGCATTTTACGTAATCTGTTATGCGAAATAATGATATGCGTATTAAACGTTATGCGTAATAAACGGTATGCCAATTCATATTAGGAGTATTCAGTTATGCGAATTAATATAGACCCCATTTTAGAGATGAAAGAGAACTGTTTCTGAACTTCGACTACGAATGAACAATAGCACCAGATTCCCAATTTATAAGTATTTCAAAAATAGCATTTTGCTGTTGTGCCCATAGTGAGAAAATGGTGAGTTCGTAATTAAAAATTGTCCTACTCTACCCTACTTCACCTACTTGGAGGTCTCAATAATTGCAAATGCTCTGGGCTCGGACTGACCCATTAACCAAGTTGATCTATTAACAGATTTTCAAATGATGAAATTCGATAAAAAACAGAAACCGTTTGTTTTAGTTATTTATTCAGGAAATACTATTCTTAAACTGTAATCCATGTATTTCTTGTATCAATCAACAATAGGGCAAGTCAATAAAAATAAAACATCATAGTGTGATATTTAGATATCAGTTTATTTCTTATATGTATAAAAATTGTGAGGTATCCTGTTAGTATTCAATTAATTGAGATTACGAGTTTACGAGCATTAAGAGCGCTTTCAAAAAATCTGCTTGCTCGAATTTCGACGCCGGCGGCGCTGGCGTGCGCCTGTGTGCAGACGCACACTATAACCAGAAGCATAACGATTGTAGCCTGCGGTACAGACATAGCGTGCGATCCTCTTCGAACCAACCTTACGTGCGGCTAGAGCGAAAGGGATAGCATTCATGGTCGGTACCGCCACGCCGTCAGTAGCGTTGCGGACTAACCATTATTGATACTTGCGTAAAAACACCGCCATATAAATTACATATTTGCATACATGATTTCGTGCATAAATACTTGACCTTTTAGTTTAATTATTAAAGTTATCACAGTTTTTTCTATTAAAACGTGTGTAGCCTTGGAAGAAATAATTTAAAAAACCTTTTATAATATAATAAATTGTGTATATAATATTGTCTTCTGTCACCGCGATAGTTACTCATGAAATAAATTTATGGAATCAGATTATTTCGCGTATAATGAATATAATCCGTTTTCTTAGTTTTATTTCATTTTGCATATGATATATGTTTTCTAGGTTCTTTTCGGTGAAGGAAAACATCGTGAGGAAACCGGACTAATTCCAATAAGGTCTAGTTTACCCTTTGGGTTGAAAGGTCTGATGGCAGTCGCTTTCGTAAAAACTAGTGCCTACGCCAAATCTTGGGATTAGTTGTCAAAGCGGACCGCAGGCTCCCATGAGCCGTGGCAAATGCCGGGATAACGCAAGGAAGATGATGATGTTTTCTAGGTACATATATATAATGGAACTAAGATCGGTTTTCTTTAATTTTAAGTAGTTTTTTTTATATTTAAAATGTGTTTTTAGGGTTTCGTAGTCAACTAGGAACCCTTATAGTTTCGCCATGTCTGTCTGTCTGTCCCTCCGTCCGTCCGTCCGTCCGCGGATAATCTCAGTGACCGTTAGAACTAGAGAGCTGAAATTTGGTACCAATATGTATATCAGTCACGCCGACAAAGTGCAAAAATAAAAAGTGGAAACAATGTTTTATTAGGGTACCCACCCCCCCTACACGTAAAGTAGGGCGTGATTTTTTTTTTCATTTCAACCCTAACGTGTGATTTATTGCTGGATAGGTATTTAAAAATGAATTACTGAAATCGTTTTTTGATAATATTAATATTTTCGGGAATAATCGCTCCTAAAAGAAAAAAAAGTGTCCCCCTTCCTTCTCTAACTTTTTAACAATATATTTAAAAAATATTTAAAAATCACAAAAGTAGAACTTTATAAACTTTCTAGGAAAACTGTTTTGAACTTGATAGGTTCTGTAGTTTTTTAAAAATATGGAAAACTACGGAAGACCCGAGCGGCTATCTACCGGCTGAGAGCGTGTCGGGCCACGCTCAGCTGTTAACTATCGATGACAAAGGATGGCAGCCGACGATGGTGAATTCCAAATAAAACTGAGAAATCTATGACACGTGTTTATTCACAAAACGTTTAGATGTTAACACCTTGAATTATTCCACAGTAATGGCCGTCGAATCACATTATTCTAGGCTTTTATATTATTACCAATTATTAAAAAGTATCATTGCGGGTATATTGGAAATAGTCAATCTAATGTACCCGCAATGTTTAACCATAATAAATAATCATACAATTATTGAAGGTATTGCCATAAATAATTAAACCAAACTACCTTCGACCTTCCTTACATTAATAAAGCCATGAGAATAAGTGGGTACAACTATACCGATATATTCTAAAACATCCGCAGCTTATTCAACTTGTATTTATGAAAGTTAACACAAGTAAGGAAGGGGTAGAATGAAAACGAAATTGTGATATAGGTAGGTAACAGTGAAGCCCAAAGCCGCAAGAATTCTTAATCAGTCACCACACTTGGTACAAAACAAAAATAGACAAACTCAAAGGAAATAGACCGGTGTTGATTACAATAGATCGGAAAGGTGTCATAGTACTCATAGTATGTATGGCTTCGCAGTCAGGGCCACAAATCAAAGGGGTGGACAGTAGGGGAGTAGGTTCACCTACTTAACTGTATCGCGTTTCAAAGATGGAATACTAAATCAAAAAATCAATAGTTAACAAGTTGGTAAAGTTGTGGTGGCCTAGCATCTTACGTCTTTCCTAATCCTATACAAAATGCGCTGAGGAGACGTTTTTACATGTACATGTTTTATATGTACGGAATTCGATGATTCATGTAATCAGTATGTAAGACGGCCCTAAAGCCGTCATAATGCATCGGGTTATATAATCGTGTAGCTAATTTAAATGCAACATGCATTCACAGGTTTTTACAGTTCATTTAACAATAGTTTGGCGCGGGGGTCCTATCAGAGTTGAGGAGAAATTATTTACTCTTTGAGAAATGTTTTTATAAGAATGCCTTTCGACTTATTCACCACATTCGCCTATGATGCTTCCAATAATCCAATTTTATCATCAAATCAACGCACAGCCGAAACCGTTGGTTCTAGAGATTCTAAATTTGGCACGTAGGTTCCTTATAAGGTGTGGAGGAGCACTAAGAAAGAATTTTTCAAAATTCACTTCCTAAGAAGGTGAAATGGGGGTCCAAAGTTTGTAAGGGAAAACAAGATTAGATTAGTAGTAGAAGGGAAAAAGCTAGTTTATCCATATAGATAAAGCATCCGTCACATTCTGGCAAGTATGTCAGTGTGAGGGGTAAAATACCCAGAATGGACGCAAGTCGTAACACGCTCTCGGCCGGTTTTTAAATATTATGTTGTTTTAATTGCATGGAGCACAGGAAGGTCCACATCTATGTATTAGTTTTTTGTAAGGAAATACAACTCTACGCTACGCCTACTTGCTTTAGTTGACTGTTGACACACTGAGACAGTGGATGCGCCAGAGTATAAAAGAGTGATTACCATCTCTTGCCAAAGATCTTGTTGAGACGAATCAAACGAACCCAAACAAGAAGTGGTTTCAAGACCTGGTCGTGGAATACTCTTGACTACCTTCCAGCTTCATCATCAGATCCTGGGTACCATCTCTTGTCAAAAATCTTGTTGAGACGAATCAAACAAGCCCAAACACAGAAGAGTTTCAAGACTTGGTTGTTGAATACTCTTGACTAACTTCCGGCTTCACCATCAGATCCTGGGTATCATCTCTTGTCAAAGATCTTGTTGAGACGAACCAAACGAGCCCAAACACGGAGTGGTTTCAAGACCTGGTTGATGAATTCTCTTGACTACCTTCCAGCTTCATCATCAGATCCTGGGTACCATCTCTTGTCAAAGATCTTGTTGAGACGAACCAAACGAGCCCAAACACGGAATGGTTTCAAGACCTGGTTGATGAATTCTGTTGACTACCTTCCGGCTTCATCATCAGATCCTGGGTACCATCACCTCTTGTCAAAGATCTTGTTGAGGCAAATCAAACGAGCCCAAACACGAAATGGTTTCAAGACCTGGTTGATGAGAACTCATGACTACCTTCCGGCTTCATCATCAGATCCTGGGTACCATCACCTCTTGTCAAAGATCTTGTTGAGGCAAATCAAACGAGCCCAAACACGAAATGGTTTCAAGACCTGGTTGATGAGAGCTCATGACTACCATCTGACTTCATCATCAGATCCTGAGTACCATCTATTGTCAAAGATTTTGTTGAGACGAGTCAGTAACCTAAAATGATATTCAATAATAAATAATACTTACTAAAAATATTAGTCAAGTTAATTAGTTAGTTACCAAAGTCGTCAACCCAAGAATCAAAGTTTTCGGTCGCAGTATACATGCAACAGTACAGCCAAACACGCACACAAGTGCGGTTTTGGACACGGCGGGTGCCGCACACAATGACAAAATAACTTCGCGATCGTCGAGCCGCGTGCGGAGCGGACTAACATACGTCCTGCCTCTACAAGCTCTGCCGCGGTACTGACATCGCAAGCGCGCGTAACCGGTAATAAGGAGGCATTTTTAAAAAATCGTCAAAAATATTAAATTGCAATTAATAGAAAACTTTTGCATAAAATCTGTTTAAGTAAGCGTTGCAGATTATTTTTATATTAAAACTACTTCAAAAACACGTAAGTTTTCGAAGAAATTGACACTTAATCTGAGGTGATTTCTGAAACAAATTGGATTCATCATATCCTCATTTACTCTATTCTAAAGCCTTATAACAAAGAAGTAGTCTCAAAAGATTGTAGTACAGGATATACATAATACAAATTTACCACTTGAAGCATTCAAAACTATCCAAATTTTACAAATTAGACGGACTAAGTCAGCACTTTTCGCGGGTTTTCCTAAACATGCACCAGAAAAAAAATCATAATTAATTAAGTGAGTTAGTTTTTAAAAATCCAGTCTCACAACATGTAAGTTAAGAAGATGTCCTAATCGAATCCTGAACTTAATAAGTCTTTTAGATGACGGAAAGTGTAGCATTTTGCCGACTAAAACTATCAATTTTACATTATTACGACGTTTTCGTTGAATGCCCTCTTAATTGAAGTTTAACTTTTAGATTACTTACAACTATGTTAATTCGAGAACTAAGCTAATGATCGGTATATTTTTTACGTAGTTAAATAGTTACTATACAATAGACTAGATATATTTGTGTTCAATAATTTAACAATATAATTTGTATAATATATTACATTTTACTTTGTCATTAAAGGGCATGTATCATAAAATGTCAAGTTATTCAGAAACTGGAGTCCAAGACTAGAGACCAATTGGGTTGGAGGGTCAAAGGATCTGATCAGTTTGATCACTACAATGAAATCAGATCAGTTGAGCTCAATAATTTTACAATTTATCAGATTTTATATGTATATCCTTAAGTTCTTAAAAAAGGACAAGTTTTAGTAACATAAAAAGTCAGATTATATTTATAACACAAAAGTCAGAGACTAGAGACCATTCCGGTTAGAGGGTCTAATCAGATCACTATGGTCTTAATTCTATGTCTAGAATTTGTATATGTACAACAATTGTCATTTTGGCTACACATACAGGGTGGCTGGTAATTACAACCTTTTATCCACCAAGAGGGCACCTTATACCGGTCTAGTAGAGCGGCGAGAGGGTCTCGGGAAAAGTTGATGTGACTGGAGAGTATACTGCTGACAAGTGGTATCGTTGTGATCGGTAGACTTTACTGAGTACGAAATAATGACTTGTCACTTTCTCAGACTGTGGGGGGGTTAACTATGACGTCACAAAGATCGCGGTCCCGGGTTTAAATTTTTTGCCAATTTGTCTAGAACCCCTTATCCAATTTTGAAAAATGAGGTGTCGATTGAAAGCGTATAACATGCTGATTAAGATTTATTATATGTGAAAAGTATAGTTTTGTTAGTTATTTTTTAATTAACAATAATGCAAAAAATACGTTTTTTTTACTCTCTTTTTTGATTTTTGTGACTCAAAAAGGCAATGAAAACGGCCACTTAGCTAAAAAATATGTTATATAAATCATTTAACTACATTATTAAGCTATCTGTTGCTTTTTGAATTTCTACGATCGGATAATAAATGAGCAAACTACAACCACATACCTGTAGGCGGGGAGTACCGCTTGACACGCGTTCCCATACATTCGGCGTCTACCAAATTACACCTCGCGCAAAATTCGTTTCAAGCAGATATACCTCTAATCTTATTCATCGTAACCTATCAATATTGTTATCATTTGAAAGCACAATTAAAGTACTTTAAAAAACAATGTCAATCATTTTTTAAAATCAATAATCGCCAGTCTGTGGTGGTTACAAAGGAAAAAAGTGGGTATGCAATTTGACTGGTTTCCTAGGTTTGATACCTAGACGAGTTTAAAAGGGGAGGTAAAGGTGACATATGGGTTTTTCTCTGGCCTAAAAGCTACACAGAGGGTCAGGGGAGAAAAAACTAGGGTTTAAGTTTAGTTTTAAGTTATTTTTTCCTTTATTTGTTGATTTTATTGTGTTAAATTTTTTTGTAATTTTATCAAGGATACACGTTGGTTTCTTTTGCTAAAAGTTGCCTTTTTTATGAGAAATGTTATGAATTTTATGGCTTTTTCCGATAGAGACTAAAATTAACTTTCAAATAAGGCCACATAGTCATACTTTTACTTATATAATATTAAGGGTATGACTATGTATCAGTAGGCCACATAGTCATACTTTTACTTATATAATATTAAGGGTATGACTATGTATCAGTATGACTATGTGGCCTTATTTGAAAGTTAATTTTAGTCTCTATCGGAAAATGCCATGAAATTCATAACATTTCTCATAAAAAAGGGAATTTTCAGCAAAAGAAACCAATGTGTATCCTTGATAAAATTACAAAAAATTAAACACAATAAAATCAACAAATAAAAGAAAAAATAACTTAAAACTAAACTTAAACCCTAGTTTTTTTCTCCCTGACCCTCTGTATAGCTTTTAGGCCAGAGAACAACCCATATGTCACCTTTACCTCCCCTTTTAAACTCGTCTAGGGTATCAAACCTAGGAAACCAGTCAAATTGCATACCCACTTTTTCCTTTGTAACCACCGCAGACTGGCGATTATTGATTTTATGAAAATGATTGACATTGTTTCTTAAAGTACTTTAATTGTACTTTCAAATGATACCAATATTGATAGGTTACGATGAATAAGATTAGAGGTATATCTGCTTGAAACGAATTTTGCGCGAGGTGTAATTTGGTAGACGCCGAATGTATGGGAACGCGTGTCAAGCGGTACTCCCCGCCTACAGGTATGTGGTTGTAGTTTGCTTATTTATTATCCGATCGTAGAAATTTAAAAAGCAACAGATAGCTTAATAATGTAGTTAAATGATTTATATAACATATTTTTTAGCTAAGTGGCCGTTTTCATTGCCTTTTTGAGTCACAAAAATCAAAAAAAAAAGTAAAAAAAAAGTATTTTTTGCATTATTATTAATTAAAAAATAACTAACAAAACTATACTCTTCACATATAATAAATCTTAATCAGCATGTTATACGCTTTCAATCGACACCTCATTTTTCAAAATTGGATAAGGGGTTCTAGACAAATTGGCAAAAAATTGAAACCCGGGACCGCGATCTTTGTGACGTCATAGTTAACCCCCCCACAGTCTGAGAAAGTGACAAGTCATTATTTCGTACTCAGTAAAGTCTACCGATCACAACGATACCACTTGTCAGCAGTATACTCTCCACTCACATCAACTTCAAAACTAGACGACTTTTTTCAATTCCGCCGCCTTACTAGTCCAGAAAATCGACTTTAAGGTTTAGTAAAAGTCGCCTGGTTTTCGAGATTTTCACACTTTTTAAAATTTCAGTGGATATTAATGGAGAACCTTTTAACCACCAAGAGGCCACCTTATACTGCTCCAGAAAATCGACATTAAGGTTTAGTAAAAGTCGCCTGGTTTTCGAGATTTTCACACTTTTTAAAATTTTAGGTAGTATTAAAATTTTAAAAAGTGTGAAAATCTCGAAAACCAGGCGACAGGCCTTTTAACCACCAAGAGGGCACCTTCAACTGGTCCAGAAAATCGACTTTAAGGTTTAGTAAAAGTCGCCTGGTTTTCGAGATTTTCACAATTTTTAAAATTTTAATACTACCTAAAACAACAAAATTACCGGACACCCGGTATAACAAGCATGAACAAAGCAAACCCTTAGATAAAAAGGAATGTGACTTATGTGACATTGGCTTCTCTTAATCCATGTATGCACAGGCAAGAACAACGAAAATCCTACTATGTCTGGTTGAGTAAAATATTTAATTCATATTGCAAAAACAAAAGAACCAAATGGTCAGTTAAGATTAAGATCATCTCAATTTAATAAATTTTACTTCAGGCTTACCATCACTAAATATACTTCTCTCTCTAAAAGCCACACATACTTTGTCAAGAGATTGCTCCTCAGTTCTCTTTGTACAACTTTTTGATTTATGACACAAACTTAGTCCATCATTAAACTCTAGAATTAAATTATTTCTACCACCATTCGGCCCTACTACTGCATCACACATAATATTTTTATTTATCATATCCCTTAGACAACATTCAAGTAGTTCATAGTATTCAAGCCAAAATCCTTTAGGGAGCTGAATCAGTTTTATTTTGAGAGCTTCAGTCAAAAGACCGGTGATCAGTATGTCATCAATCCAGAAGTAAGGATGGTACATTGCCTCATTTGTTAGTCTCGCAGCTGTGTTTGGTGTAGTTATGTAATACCAGCCAGACATGTACGATGGGTATTCATTCCTTGGATATTCTTCCCATGTCACATACCATTTATTTTGTTTGCTTCTTTTTGGCTTTGTATTGTTCAACATGTACCCGATAAGGAAATCTTCATCAATCTTTTTATTGCTCAAATATTTATATGTTTTTTCTAAATTAAATACAGTGTCGTCATCTACTTTGAGTATGTAGGACGCATCATTGCATTTCTTAGAGGCCCATTGCAGACCCATCAGGTGCTTGAATGTTAAATTGCGGTAGTTTTCTAGAAATGAGCCTTGAAGGATGTCCCCAAAAGTGTTGCTTTCATCTTCTATAGCTTCTTGAGTAATGTATCTGGAATAATAAAATGTTATGCTTCAATTAGAACTTAAAAACAATCTTTCCAACACTTTCAGTGCGGGCCTACAGGGTCAATATGACCTGTGCTACACTGAGTGTTGTAATGAAGTAAATAATCAGGTTGTCTTACTTTTCATGTGGCGGGATTTTTGTCAACATAAATATTCTGGTTGCATTCATGGCTGCTAAGTACTCTGGTGGCATTGCCCTACGGTGAGCACTCCTCAGTTCAACATGGCCAACATATGATGTCATTATTATAATTATAAATGGATTTTCTGTAACAAATAAGCATTTATAGGTAAATTAGGGGGAAACCTTATACAGTCTTATATATAAAATGCGAGATTTTTTCAGTTTTGCATTGCATGTGACTTGGGAGTGCAAAACTTAACATAAGATGTGTTAAACAATGTCAAATAAGTAGTACCAAAGAGGATCGAGTATTATAGAGAGTTACTGCTGAAGTAAAATGTGTAATCACAGAGCATAGACAGCCATCTCTTGACACAGGCTTAAACTTTTGAACCTCACTTTTGACAATTTGGCCCATATATACTTAGCTTGATATGTGTTAAAATGTCAAATATTAATATTAGCACCATCTAGCCGAGCGTACCCCAAAGGTGTAATGCCATCTAGGCCACTACCTACCTTTTTCTGTATGGTACTGAGGTACGTTTTTTTCTTAGACTTTATCTGTCTATACGGAGTTATATATGTCTTTGGTAGTACTTATCAAACATGTATGTATATTTTTTGCTGCTTACGACAGAATGGTAGAAATAATGATTGTCAAGAGTCTTACTTCCACATAGTGTATTTGAAGGTGATATTTTAAGATCCTTTATAAATTTGTTTTGACTCGTTTTAATGATTCTTATGGTTTCATGAAGTTCCAAGTTTGAACTCCAATAAATCCAAACTACTAAACTTAATATCGTTATTACTGCAAGCATCACAAATCGTTTCTGCATTTTATTTTATTGGTTGTAACACAACGAGTTAAATAACGGCATTTGTTATTTTAATTATAAACTTTAACATTACGAATTACGATAATCAAGTTGTTTTGTTGATAGTTGTTGTCACTGTCACTTTGACAGTTTTTACTTTTTTTATAAATTATACCCTGAATACAAGATTTTTGAGCATTTTTAAAAATTAGGATTTGTTTACATGGTTGTCAATAACTTGCACGTGAAACATGCGCACACGCTTTTCAACTCGTTTTTCACATTTCAACTGCTTTAATAACTCAATCACAACTTACAATTTAAAGACGGTCAAAAAATCTAGTCACTTAAAAAGGCGTGAAATTCAAATTTTCTATGGACGATGAACCGCATTTTCAATATTTTTTTTTAAGTGTTATGGCTCGTCGATGTTTTCGCCAACGGTAAGGTTAAGAAAGGCATGCGCTGTATGAAAACAATAAGGCCAGTGAGCCCTACATTTTTAATTTGCCGCCTTAGTGCGTTTTCACATTATCCGATCCGATATTTCAGGCGCCATCTTGGATTTTTTCCATTGTAATCCTTCCGACATCCGATATCGGATTGGATAATGTGAAAACGGACTTAGAGCGTGTGAGCGTGCGTTTATACAAATATGCAGCCTTCTTATTGTACAATGTTTTTGGCGGTGACTGTACTTGGAACAGTTGGAGTTGGAACGCACGAGTATGAGTGGTAGGTACTTAATCAATTTAATATCGTAAACAATCCGCATTTCGATGGTCTTACGTGACCAATTAATTAAATGTCAATCAATCTAATTAATACCTTAGATATCATGCATGCCGATATTTATCTAAAGTACTATGATAAATACCTAAGTGTCAACTACCGTGTGTAAGCCTTAGAGCGTTTTCACATTATCCGATCTGATATCGGATGTCGGCAGGATTTCAAAGGCAAAAATCGAAGATGGCGGCTCAAATGATGGGATATCGGCCCTACATCCGTATCGGATCGGATAATGTGAAAACGCACATATACGGGCGATAAATTACTAGGGTCCATGGTCCATGTTACCATTTTTATGTAAATTTTATGTGTACTTGGAAGCAAATAAATATCTCTATCTCTAAATTAAACACGTACAGGTAATTCATTAGTGTAATCATTAATTAAGAGTGAGTGAATTAAAAATCAAAACAAAAAAAACAAAATTGTTTATTTGGCAATATAAATTTAGTCAGTGGTACATTATACTGACCTCCACACTAGGCGTAGCCTGTATCGTGGAGGAGAATGTAAGATTAACAGATTAACAGTAAAAAAATAACACACACCGGGCCGTTCAAGTGTTACTTATGCACAACGCAAGTGCTGACTGCGAGGCAAATTACCGCGCGCGCATTTTTAAAACTCAGCTCAGGTTTTGACAGTCTGGTTAATATGTAAAAGTTGATATAAAAATAGCTCAGAAATATGATTTTTTCTTTACGTTAGTGTAACAAAAAAATACACGTGATATGTTCCTAACCCCATTTAGTGATTTTTTCATGACCCCCCTCCCTATACAGTATGACGTGATTAATGGACGCCCCCTTATTAGCTTTACACACTGTATAAATATTTTAGATAAAAATAATTTACATGAGTCATCTAAGATAGGAAGGGATTGGATTTTTGGTTGTTTTTACAAGCTTTTATTCAACTTGCCTTGTTAGTATGTTAGTGTGCGCCAAAACGTAGAAGCTAAATTTGACTCACTTTCCGGTTTCCGATTGAGCTGAAATTTTGCACACATATGTAAATCACGTGACAATGCAATATTATGGTATCATGGAGCTGATCTGAAGATGGAGCAGAAAGGTGGTCATAGGAACTCTGTTATGAATTGTCGTATCCCCATCGAGTAAGGGGTTTTTAGAAACGTCTCGGAGAGCAGTAGCTGACTGTTGAAAGAAAAGTACAGTCGACGATAAAAGCTTGTGGCAAAAATTTAATTTTTGCAAAAAACTTGTTAAAATTACCTACCACCACTACCACAACGTATTATAATACCAACTTAATGATATGAAATGTAAAATATTTAAATGACCATTAAGATACCATGGTTTGGTAATTATGCATTTTTGTTATTTCGAAAGTAGGTGCTCCAGTAACAGTTATTTCTTTTAAATTATGCAATTATGAAGTAAGAGTACCTTTAAATTTTAGGCACTATTAATTAACGAGTTTGCACCTTCACAGTTTATGGTTTTTGGCGTGACCCATCGTCTGAGATTTATCATGGCGAAAGATGGATACATTATCATCATCATCGGCCTTCACGTCTCTTACAGACTATTCAAACAGTGACAGGTTAAAGGTTGGGCGACAAATGTTGTAACTACCCGAAAATGTACCAACACATTATTTGTTTACGTTCATTTAAATATCTAAAAGTACATAGTTATAGGGTAGTATTAAGTGAGTAGGTGTTTGCCACCGACGTGGTATTAATATTAAAAAGTGACCTTGTGGTAGGAGGTCAAAGGATGCACGAGATCTATTCCAGTCTCAATCAAACTTGCGCCCATCCCACGTGCATAGTGAATTCCTTGCACCGAGGCGGCGCAGACAAGGGACATCTTTATCATAAATAATGATGCTGTTATCAAGCCGCCTACACCTACACAACACAGCGCACAGCTCAGTCGAGTCTCCGCGATCGTCGCACGCGCATTGTTGACAAGCGAAGCCATCCGCGCGCCGACACCATAATGAACGTAACCATGAACACTGACGTTATAATGACTTCCGAAGGCATGGACGGCGTTTTGCGTGCGAAAATAATAACCATGGTGACGCTGTTCAGTGTGTCCATGCTGTTCGGATGCTTGCCGATGCTTCTTTCCCTGAGATTTGACTGGTTCACGAAAAGCACCGGGGATGTGCGGAATTCTAATCAGTTTGTGATGGGGCTGCTGGCGTTTGGTGGTGGTGTGCTATTTGCCACCACGTTTATGCATTTGCTGCCGGAGGTGGACTTAAATATACAGCTGCTTCAAGGTGAGATACAGATTTGGAAACTGCTCTGCCTACACAAGCAGAACCATTGATTATTGTGTCTCTGTCCCTGTCCCCGAGAGTTCTGGAGGCGGAGACAAATTATGATAGTTAAGTAGGTATTTTTTGGTAAAGTTGTTCAAGTCCGAGTTCGGTTTTCGACTTTTGTACAGTATGCTGGTTGTGTCCTAAACGCCCCCCACGCAAATGAAAGGTATTAGAAAATGGAACAATCCGATTTTGAACTAGAACGTTAGCATTGAGTCGACAGTGTTGGTTGGTGTTTTGTTTCTCTAATCTCCATCCCTATCTATCTCTTTTTGGAACTTTATATGGCATTGGAATTTGGCATATTTGGTAGCTAAGTAAGGTGCATTAGGGTAATTCCGAATGACAGAAATGCTCTGTTATTTCCGAAAGGGGAATCTTGATATGATGGAAATAATGGTGATTTTTATCCGACTTTCGTAATCAGACGGCTTTCGGAATTACACTAATGCACTTATATACAGAGTGATTCAGGAGACGTAAACAGGATCAAGCCTGCGCATTGACATCTGTTACGTTACGGTTAACTTAGGTACTATAACCGTTTTTATGCTTTACTCCCCCTGCGAAGCCGGGGCGGGTCGCTAGTATTAAGATCTTGTTTGCTTATGTAATTACCAATACTACGTAACTGTAAACTTAATTTACGTGGATGTGATTGTTTAGCAAATATAATGAGATTAATGAGCATTTAGACTGCTTATGAAGTATACATAAATACGTAAATATATTAAGCTACTAGGTTTCTCCCGCGGCTTCGCTCGCGTTAGAAAGAGACAAAAAGTAGCCTATGTCGCTCTACACCCCTTCAACTACCTCCACTGAAAAAATCACGTCAATTCGTCGCTCCGTTTTGCCGTGAAAGACGGACAAACATACAGACACACACACTTTCCTATTTATAATATTAAGTATGGAATTGGAAGTTTCTATAGTACTAGCTTTTGCCCGCGGCTTCGCACGCGTTAATTTCGACCTCATACAATCTTCCACCCCCCATATTAGGAAAGTGGGGGTTTAGAAAGAGACAAAAAGTAACTTATGTCACTCTCTATCCCTTTGTCTATCTCCACCTAAAAAGTCACGTCAATACGTCACTCCGTTTTGCCGTGAAAGACGGACAAACAAACAGACACACACACTTTCCCATTTATAATATTAGTATGGATTTATTTTGTAAGTTTGGGTCTGGGTCGGGTCAATTCCGCAAAAAGAATACAAAGGTATCTTTTGATTTGAAAGAGACACAACAATGTTGCCAATTTTTTAATTTGTACTCTTTTTTTGCCAGACTATACGGTGGTGAAATAGGGGTTGAAAATTTTACGATAAGCGAGATGAGAGAAAGGCGCGAAGCATAGCAGTCCCATGACCTTTTTGCGGATAAGACGACCTAAACCACCTTCATGGCGTGACCTAAACAACCCAATACCCATAGGTACATACCTATCAAGAATTATTGTCAAAGTAAAATGTTTATAGTCACAGTGAATAGATTGATTAGATTGTCACCTCTCGACACAGGATTTTGAACATCCGTTTTGACAATTTGGTTCATAAATGTTATAATTAAGTTTTCTTAAGTTGATATGTGTTAAAATTGTAAAATATTAATATTTCCGCCGTCTAGCCAAGAATCAACCAAAGGTGTAGTGTAGCGCTGTATACACAATCACCCCCACTTGCACCAACCACTTAACTCAGGGTTAGTGGGCTGTCACTGTCAAATTCCATATACAGAGTGGGGCCTGAAACAAAGGCGAAGAATTGAACTGTAGGCTATTCTCCTTACACTGATCAACATTTGTTAAGTGACTTTTAAAAATTATGAATTCATTAAATTTTTAATTTTTCATACAAAATAAATATTAGCTTCAATGTACGCCATTATTGTTGTCATTGACGTTGTCTGTCACACTTTAGACTTAACAGAATTCGCAATACATTACCTCTTAGAAAAAACTTTCAAGGGTGATAAAAATCAAAATACAAGTTATTTTTAAAAGTCGCCGAACAAATGTTGATCAGTATAAGGAGAATAGCCTAGAGTTCAATTCTTCGCCTTTGTTACAGGCCCCACTCTGTATAATGGTGGGTTAACCCTCCATTTTCGTTGGTGCAAGTGGTGCAAGTTCCTAAGTGATCTACTAAACGATTTCCGGATAAACTTGTACTAGATTTCATTCCAAACAGTTCCCTTTTTACAAAAAATAGTTATTATTTATGTATGCAAATATTTAATGCACTTCCTGAAAATCTTAAGCCCCTGCCTCTGAAACAATTTAAATTCGATTTATATATATATATGGCTGAAAAAACAAGTGTTTTACTCTATTAATGAGTTTCTACAGGCTTAATAATAGTAATAATGTTAGTATAGTTATAGTTTTAAGTACCTACCCAACCTATGTCTTGTCCACTTATACAAGCAATGTATTTTAGATTAAGACCACATTTTGCATGCCTAACCAGCAAAATATGTCACTGTACAGGAACCTTACCATTGTCACCTTGTTGTACCATATTTTTTGCAAATAAAGAATTTATTATTATTATTTGTATGTCTTACCATATCTCGGGACCATGGGGTCCCGGACTTTTGGGAGGCATGTGTGGGGCCGAAGCCAACAGCACAGAGGCCCTTTTAGACACTTTAATCTAAAGGCAAGGGATACACCTGGCGGATACCATCCCCGAGCGCACAATATGATACATCCGGAGATGGTCCCCGCCAGGTGTAAAGACTATTTCAGTGCAGCACTTTTGTGTTGCGATGGGAACTAAGGTCATAGGCTATTGTTGTGCAAGTTGGATGGACTGGATAATGGTCTATGGGGGAGACTATCGGACACCTGCTATGACAACTAGTCTCAAGATTGTAAAAGACAGGCGGTGACTCGCCAACTCATTGAGTGGGCCCTGCAAAACGGCCGCACGCATGGTGCGACAACAAAGCAACACTTGAAGAGTGGCTGAAAGGTTGTCGAGAGGTGAGACTGCGGTAGCCAGATCCCGGTGATCCGTTCAGCAGGCCGCCGGCGTTATGACATTTTACACTTCCAACCTGGAGCATAGGTCCCGCTCTTGCGAATCCACTCTGGCCGGCCGGTTAAGGCAAGCGCAGAGGCGAGGGCTAGATGGAAGTGCCCTCTGGAATAGGGGTCCGCGGTGTCGCCACTCACCGTCAGCTCGCCACAAGCTGCCCCCGCGGGCTTATTATTATTATTATTAAAGTTTTTTTAGACTTTATCTGTCTATATACGGAGTTACCTATGTCTTTCCCTAAACGGAAATAAAATGACCTCAATTTGTACGGAAGACAAAAGGTCTTTACTAAACTATTATCTTCCTGATTAAATTAAGTAGCAAAACAGATATAATTAACAAAGCACTTTTCAAATATTTGTACAATCTACGTCGTCGCTATAATATTTTATTATGGTTTCAATTTTCTTTAGATAATGTTAAGTAGGTAGGTATGTTATGTAATTCTAGGTAGCAGAAAAGTAGGGAGTAAATACCTATGTATAAAATCCATACTAAAATTATAAATGGGAAAGTGTGTGTGTCTGTTTGTTTGTCCGTCTTTCACGGCCAATTGACGTGATTTTTTAAGTGGTGATAGTTGAAGGGATGGAGAGATTGGAGAGTGAGAGTGACATAGGCTACGTTTTGTCTCTTTCTAACGCGAGCGAAGCCGCGGGCAAATGCTAGTGCTAGTGCTAGTAATATTATAAATGGGAAAGTGTGTGTGTCTGTTTGTTTGTCCGTCTTTCACTGCAAAACGGAGCGACGAATTGACATGATTTTTTAAGTGGAGATAGTTGAAGGGATGGAGAGTGACATAGGCTACTTTTTGTCTCTTTCTAACGCGTACGAAGCCGCGGGCAAAAGCTAGTATTATAAATGGGAAAGTGTGTGTGTCTGTTTGTTTGTCCGTCTTTCACGGCAAAACGGAGCGACGACTTGACGTGATTTTTTAAGTGGAGATAGTTGAAGGGATGGAGAGTGACATAGGCTACTTTTTGTCTCTTTCTAACGCGAGCGAAGCCGCGGGCAAAAGCTAGTAGATTATGAACCTTTTATCCTGTTTTATTAAGGTAAGATATCAGGCTAAGACAAACACCAGGGTGATGGTATAAAGGTAAATAATACAATACAATACAAATCTACTTTATTGCACAACTTCAGAAATATATATCATAGGAACACACACATTACAATAAATTTTATTACAGAGGTAAACAACAGGCGGCCTTGTCGCTAAAGAGCGATCTCTTCCAGGCAACCTTTATTAACCTTTTTTAGGGTTCCGTAGTCAACTAGGAACCCTTATAGTTTCGCCATGTCTGTCTGTCCGTCCGTCCGTCCGTCCGTCCGTCCGTCCGCGGATAATCTCAGTAACCGTTAGCACTAGAAAGCTGAAATTTGGTACCAATATGTATATCAATCACGCCGACAAAGTGCAAAAATAAAAAATGGAAAAAAATGTTTTATTAGGGTACCCCCCCTACATGTAAAGTGGGGGCTGATATTTTTTTTCATTCCAACCCCAACATGTGATATATTGTTGGATAGGTATTTAAAAATGAATAAGGATTTACTAAGATCATTTTTTGATAATATTAATAGTTTCGGAAATAATCGCTCTTAAAGGAAAAAAAAGTGCGTCCCCCCCTCTAACTTTTGAACCATATGTTTAAAAAATATGAAAAAGATCACCAAAGTAGAACTTTGTAAAGACTTTCTAGGAAAATTGTTTTGAACTTGATAGGTTCAGTAGTTTTTGAGAAAAATACGAAAAACTACGGAACCCTACACTGAGCGTGGCCCGACACGCTCTTGTTTTAAAGTTTGTATGGTCAAGCAAATCTTTGACACTTAGAGAGGCGCGACTGGCGCAAGCGTGGCGCGAGATTAAAATTTTCTATTTAACGCTAAACCATCATTCTACATTTTTAAAATTTGGCGCCTTTTTATTAGTGGTAAGTTTTGGGCATTTCATTTTGGGGCCTTTATAAAAGCTTTCCTAAATTGAATAGGTATTTTTCTATTTCGCGTCACTCATTCGACCAGCTAAACTAATCGATAGATCTGTAGGCCTAGCACATGATGGCCGCGAGAGTATGTCGCCGCGAGATAGATGACACGTCTTCTTCTAACTGTATTAATGACGTAAGGACGGGTAGTCTAATCTCGCGGCGACATACTCTTGCGGCAATCATGTGCTAACCCTGCTGTGTGCGTAGCCGAATGCACAAACGCTCACGACAATATCTCTTTCGTAGCTATCTATCTCTATCGCTCTTGCGTGTTGGCGCGACAGAGCTAGACTACATTTCTGCGGCGATTCGCATCGCAGAAATGCCATTCGGCTACGGGGTCTGCTAAGAACAAATATTTGGTTCCATGTATACTTACAGTACAGTCAGCATAAAAAAAGCAGTAGCTAACTTGTTAAAAGGATGTGGTAAATTTATAAATTAAATTATGATTAGTTTTTTCTACCATTAGGTACCTAGAAAAAACTAATAAGTACCACTTAGTTCATTAGAACTAAGTAGTATTTGTCAGTTTGAGCTTGTTTGAGATTGAAGCACTTACCTAGGTGCGAGTTTTTATCATTTATTAACACATTTGTCATGTCTCACAAGAGTCACAGGTAAACATTTTGCAATGACTTACCTATGTTTGGAGACTTCGTTTTATTGACACGAGGTGTAAATATGATCCGAACCCGGACAAAATGACAAAAAAATAAGTAGGTACTCTGAAATGTTCCACCTTTTGGTGTGACTTAGGTACCTATTACTCGCTTCGCTCGTGGTTCAACTATAGAATCCTTTCACTTGCTCGTTTTTCAATTCCACACTCGGCGTTAAATTACAACTTTGCAGCCTTGTATAACAAATAACTATTTCACCACACCAACGGGTAAAGGCTTACTTTGCTATTCGAAAACAGATAGCAAAATTGCATTTTATCCACAAGAGTGTAAAGTAATTTCATACAAATTTTAACTTGATGTCTTAAGCTAACTGATAGAATTTACCTATAAATGATGATTTTGAATTATAGTTATTGAATAAATTAATGGATTTGATTTAGTTTGATGTTTTATAGTCAGTATTTTGTTCGTGTTGGTGTGGTGAACAATTTTGTGTTTCACTCGGCGGCAAAGTTTGTTAAGGCCATTGAGTAAGTATTACTTCGTATAGAGGAGCTATAGCAAACAACGAACGTGTCACAGCCTGTAAGCTGAAGGCGGGGCGAGGGGGCGGGGTGTGAACCAATGGCCTGCTTCCGTAACGTCGCAAGCGCTACGATTTTACTCGGCGCTTACGACCTTTCGGTCGCGATGATGAGCCCTGCATAGAGTGCATAGATTAGAAGTCGTAGTATAGAAGTGACATGGGTTTACATGGGCATTTTTTTAACTTTTTTTACTCTCAATTAGCGTGAGTTGTTAACAAAAAACATAAATCGCTGTTAGTTTTGTAACGACAATCAAGCTTGAAATCTGTATTTAAAACTAAACTTTTTTCACGTTCTGAATTTAGATTATAGCTTAGTATAATTTACATAATTAAAACAAAAACGATGTTTTTATTGAAATTCCATGCTTAATTATCGTTGCAAAACTGACAGCGATTTAACATTTTTTTAACAACTCTGTGAGTCCCAATTTTTTTAAATGCCCACATATAAAGCTGCATACGGACTGAGCGTACATGTGTACACGTAGCCGCAACTGGATATTAGTTATTTATGTGACATTTGCATAATGGTAGGCATTAAAACATGAGTGTTGTTTTTGTTGTGTTAATAAGATAACATGAGTGTTTTAACGCCTAATTATGTATAGTCGCATACATAACTTTATCTACATCCATGTATGTATGGGCGCGGGTTTATCGTCCCATAGAAAATTTGAATTTCGCGCGTTTTTATACTCTCATAATTTGCTTGACCGTCTACCTACCCAAATTCATTCAGATAGGTTAGGTACTGCACTTACATTTACATACTCACATGAAATTCGACACGCGTATTGAGAATCTGTTATAGACCGACATGTCGGAAAACTGTGCAATTCTGACAATAATAATTAAATAACCTTTTTTGCGTCGATAAATATATATAATTTAATGTATGATAGGAAACTTGAACTAACTTGCGATATTGTCACGTCTGCTTTTGTTGCATTTTTACTCTTTGGTTTCAACGAAACATGGCCGCCGCAACATGGCGCTTCGGCATGAGTTTATATTGATACATTTTTTAAAAAGTAAGCGTGTTTAAACAAAAATGCAGTAAACCTACGTATGAAAAGTCACTCCTTGGCTTTTGTTAGATTTTCCTGAGCAGTTTGTACAGTACCTCACTACACATGACGGCATTATTTAGACGAAATATTTTTCATTGCGATACGTCAATCTACCACAGCCGTTCGGCACAGACTAAGCGCGTTTGTGCCGATCGGCTCTAAGTGTTGTTACACAAAATCAAGTTGAGGTGCCCTCTCTAGTTAACATAATTACTCAAAGTATCTTGCGATTGTAATGTAGGTAATACGGAATAATATCTCAATAAAATCCACATAAAGTGGTTGTGTGATATTATACACCGTGTTCATTTTTATTTCCCGTTAAATTCGACACGTTGTTAGGTTCAATATCAGGAATAAGTATCACGTTTTGTTAAATTCGAAAAAAATTGTTTTCGTTTTCATACATAATAAATTAATCAATTAGTGTGAGAGACCCTTAAGAATAACATTTAAGTTAGTGTCAAGTAAATGACATTACATGTCGTCTATACACAGTATGTATTTGCCACTGCCACTCAAAAATTGTCTTAGAAGACCTTCCTTTGATTTTTAATTTATGAAAATTGGCGTTTATAGATTTTGGAAAAACATACAGGGTGCGAGAAAAATTTAAGCCGCCATCTTTGATTTTTGCCTTTGAAATCCTTCCTACATCCGATATCGGATCGGATAATGTCAATAGCGCCAATTATTCATTAGTTATTCGTTGTTTTAATTTTATGTTCTGATAAATATTAAGTACTTAGTTTAACATACCACAGATAACAGGAAACAGCAGTTAATATAACGATGCATTTCAAATGCCTGAGACACTGTTTGTCACGTTTAAGTTGTATCGCTATTTGTGCAAGAAGGTGCACCCGTGATAAGCCACAACTTTTTAATATCATATAACTAAGTAGCAGCGATCTGTAAAGTTCTCGTAAAATTAATAATTGACTGTCTGCTTCGACATTCTTGTGCCTTTACTCTAAGCGAATATGCTGCCGTGGAATGAAACCTTTGTTACCGATCACTAAATAGACTTATTACTTAAACAAAAAATATTTAGCCCTTAAATGCATGGTGATGTATATATGCATCATATATTTGATGGCCCGTGGCTCGATATGTAGCTATCCAAAATCACATTTATTGGTTAATTATTATTCATCATTTATTATTATTTAATATACAAATAAATAAATAAAATAATATAATGATTTACTATTTATTATTTAAGGATTAATATAAAATGGCGGAAAAGTGTGAAAAAACAGGACGATGGCGATTTTTAGTATGTGATTTAGGCTGATTATTTCGGAGTTAGTAATTAGTTTGTGTTTAAACATTTTATCATAAAGGTTTCACAAATAGTGTACCTTTTTAATAGTAGTAATGTTTTTTAAAAAAAACTTACCAATTACGATATATTTTTATTATAAATAAGATTTTGCCTATTTAACTTCTAACACTGATGTAGTATAAAAATCGATCTTAAATATTTTTTTTATTATTTTTCCCAGAGTCAGAAAACCATTGTCTATCACATATATTAATATCTCGTTAAAAGAAAAATTCATGAATTTAAGGGTTAATAGGTACTATAAGTAATTATTCCTTCTTTTGGTCTCAGAAATGCACCATGCAAATCTTTCGGGTTTTTGGGCCCACGGTGTATATTCGATGCCGAACTGCCAACTGTACAAAGAGACACACAGATAGACGCGGCAAGGGATTTTGTTTTATGAGGTGTATGTAGTAGGTATAATAGCCGTTAAAACAAAGCGTACCATACATACATACGTATACATATACTCGTAGTTATTTCCTACACCTAAAATACGCAAACTAATTCATCATCCTCCTTGCGTTATCCCGACATTTGCCACGGCCCATGGGAGCCTGGGGTCCGCTTTGACAACTAATCCCAAGATTTGGCGTAGGCACTAGTTTTTACGAAAGCGACTGCCATCTGACCTTCCGACCCGAAAGGTACCTATACTAGATCTTATTGGAATTAGTCCGGTTTCCTCACGATATTTTCCTTCACGGAAAAGCGACTGGCAACTATCAAGTGACATTTCGCACATAAATTCCGAAAAACTCATTGGTGCGAGAGCCGGGGTTCGAACCCGCGACCTCCGGAACGAAAGTCGCACGTACTTACCGCTAGGCTACCAGCGCAATCTAATCATACATGCAATTAATCGGACTTTATCAAGTATTGGCATAAGTATTGGTTTATTGAGTACTTTTTAATAGTAATTCAGCAGTTCTCGAAAAGTTTGTACAAAAATTAAGGAAAAAGTTAAATTTGTTTTTATTATTTCTATTTTGTTACCAAGTTTTTTTTCATGAATTGAGATTTTAGTAAGTTTTATTTCGTCATTAAGGTTCTCTAGTATCTATATTTTCTTAATTATAACAATTATCCTGTATAAGTATATCTTACGAAAGTCGACTTATATTACTTAATGTTGGTAACAAAATAGGATCAATTAAAATTTGCTGACGTGGCTATGTACAAAGTTGACGGGAACTGCTGAAATAGCGGTTGATAAGATCTTTAAAAACAGTCGATAAGTAATTAGTTAATTACCTACCTATAATTACATACATGCTTTGTTTAAGTTCACGTGTCCTGATAACTCTTTGTCTCGTTTTTATATTTTTAAGCGTAGTTTTTTATATTTTATTTCAGTTATAAGACAAAATTTAGAGACTATACATAATTCGAAATGTGGTGCTGGAGAAGGATGGAGAAAATCAGTTGGACAGAACGAAGAACTAATGAAGAGGTGCTGGAAATTGTAGGAGAAAAAAGAAGACTAATTAAAGAAATAGAAAACAGAAGAGGCAAAATGATTGGTCACTTGATACGACATGATACCTTCTTTAAAAATATTCTAGAAGGAAAGGTGAAAGGAAGAAGAGGGCCTTCTCGCCCTCACCCAGGAGGAGTTTTGTTGACCAGCTCAAGGAGAAGGCCGGTGTCATGTCATATCAAGAACTAAAGAGGAAAGCGGAGAATAGGGAAATATGGCGCATACTCCACCGACAAGATCTACATAGCTCTTAAATAAGAAGAAAAAGAACATAATATCTAGGTGCTCTACCTTGTAGCTTGTAGGTACTCTACCTTGAATAGTTGCATTTGCTCTGCCTTTTTCTTTCGGGGAAAACAGGCGGAAGTTTATGTATGAAATGTTACAACTAAAATGCTAAATCTAAGTCACCTAAAGTTGCTAACCTTCTAGACAGTGAATTAAATTTTGGCCTTTTTAATACGTTTTATTAATGTAAGGACGATATTATAATACCGGGACTGCCAATAATGCCCATACAAAAAAGCGTACCCCTTAAATGGGCCATTTTTAACCGCCTTCCAAATCTCAAGGGAAGGGGTTCTCAATTCGTCTGTATTTTTTATTTTTTTTAATGTTTGTTCCTCGATATCTCCGTCGTTACTAGACCGATTTTGAAAATTTTTTTTCTGATTGAATGTATATGCATACAGATTGGTCCCATTTTTCTCAGAACCCAGTTCTGATGATGGGATCCTGGAGAAATCGAGGGAACTCTTCAAATCTGAAAGGCATACATATGTTGATTTTTATGTTTTTAAAGGAACAGCATGCATTTACGTACGGAACAGTGACATTTGGTGCAGTGGAACTGCTGATGATGGTCAGAACGGAACTCCTCAAATCTGAACGGCACACTTATAGTGACTTTGGTATTTTTATAAGAACAGCATGCACTTACGTCCAGAACAGTAACATTTGGTGCAGTGGAACTGCTGATGAAGAGTAAGCCGCCCCTGGTTAGAGTTCCGTTCTGATAATCATTCTCATCTGTAAGTACTTCAGAATCATCCAAATTTCAAAATTGGTTCAGAAATGACGGAGATATCGAATAACAAACATTAAAAAATATACAGACGAATTGATAACATAATCCAACATTTGAAAGTATTTATCACCAGAACCCCAAAGGAAGGCGGTTTTTTTTTCTTAAAAAATATTTTTAAAGTTGTCCACGCCACTTTGTTTTTGGATTCGGAAATTTTTATGTGGTTTCCACTCAGAATCGCGAGCTCTTTCAATTCTAATTGGAGAAAAAAAGTGTCCCAAGGTTTTTTCCCATTCCGTTACCATTTTTTCATACATTTTGTATGGCGGTAATGGAATGGAAGGTTCGAAAAAATGTATGGAAATCTTGAGACATTTTTTTTTCTCCTATCAGGATCGAAAGAGCTCGCGATTCTGAGTATTAATCGCGTAAAAAATACACATAAAAAGTGGGGTGGACAACTTTGAAAAAAAAAAAAAATAATGGCCCAAATGTATGGGACTTTTAGGCTTAAAACTAGATGGCGCTGTGTCGCAGCCTGGAAGTGGCCAAAATCATATTTTTCCCAAATATTTTTGCGTTTTTATTTCTTATAAGAACAAATGACATGCTTCTTCATTTCAATATCATGATATCACGCCAATACACATTTTGAAAATAATAAATAAGTAGATAGGCATCATCTTGAGGTACGATTCTTAGTATGAAGATTGTAAATCATATGTAAATCATCCTTGGTATAGAGTTCCTGACTTTAAATATAGGTTAAGGCACTGGTCCCACCGCGAGCTAGTAAGCTATGAGCTATCGGCTATAAAAACGAACAAAAGATAGTCGCTCCCGTGCAAATAAAAGAGACACGGCGATGTTTATAGTTACTCGCCCAGCAGTGAGCTATCAAAATCGCCACGTCTCTTTTATTCGCACGGGAGTGCTAATCTTTTGTTCGGTTTTATAGCCGATAGCTCATTGCTTACTAGCTCGCGGTGTACGTGTCCCACAGACCAACCCCTATAGACATCTATTACAAGACGACTCGCCGTGGCCAGCCTTCCTAGTATTTGCACTGATATAAGCGCGGGCGCTCGCCGTGCCCGATCAGTATCGACCAAGTAACAGACCCGAAAGCAGCGCGTGTTTTTCGCACAAAAAAATTGGAAAAGGGTATTTTGATGCCTTAAAGATGTCCACCTGTAGTGTGAAATGGTGTGGAAAGGTAACAAGAAGCTCAAATTTAAAAACAGACGGCATTACATTCCACAAATAAGTCATATTTATAATTTATTCAGAGCCGGCATAGGTCAACTTACATTGGCCACTTACGCGTCAGTAGAGGGACAGTCATACTTCTGTCCCTTTTCATCTGGCGCGACTGCCCGCCGTCCTTGAAACGGCCAATCACAGCGCGCTTAACACATTCCCCGCCCGCTCCTCGCACCCCAAACAGTGGTGACTCGTATCGCGAACCAAATATACAAGACTGCCACTCTATAGGAGGTTCTCTGTGACGTGTCCTGACTGCAGTGGCACGGCGAGTATCATTCGTCCCCCCTACGGGCTATCCTCCTTATATCGCCAATTACCGTATCTCTTCAATTGACCAATTGATATCCCCTCGATGATATAGTTAGTTACAATAAGAATTAAACGAGAAAGTGAGGTAGTTCCGATCTATTTTTTACCCCCGACGCAAAAACGACGGGGTGTTATAAGTTTGACGTGTCTGTCTGTCTGTTTGTCTGTCTGTCTGTGTGTGTGTCTGTCTGTGGCATCGTAGCTCCCGAACGGATGAATCGATTTAGATTTCGTTTTTTTTGTTTGAAAGCTGAGTTAGTCGGAAGTATTCTTAGCCATGTTTCATGAAAATCGGTCCACTATGTCGCGGTCAGGGGTTATTTCAAAATTTTAATTTTGTGGTTAGGTTATGTGTAAAAGTTGACAGGTAGAGAACGCCTTATCGCATTAAGTCCATTGTGCAAGTTTCCTTGTACTTTCTCAAACATACTATGAAATATTAATAGAATACAATTGTTTGTATAAAATAAGTATTTGAAGATGATGAGGACGAGTGAGCCACGTGTAGTGGCGCTGGCGTGGCAGATAAAACTCGGACACACACACGAAGGTGTCTGTACCACTGTCTTACAAAACTTAAATGTATCGGAGCCCCGCATACATTAGTACATTACGATACAAGTGCGTAAAAAAGGAAGTTCGTTTCCTTTTCGCACGTGTATCGTACGACGTTTTTCAGTATCTTAGATGAGTCTCCGAAGTTTCGACCTGGCATATAATGAACCATTTCTCGCACTAGTGCGTAACAAAAACACCATCTGTACTGAAAATTCTGTTTATAGTTTAATAATTATTTTATTATATTTTTAATAGCGGTAACATAAAAACATCTTACCTATGTGAAAATTAACGCTTAACTATCACGGTTCATGAGATATTTGTATAGCCTGGTGAGTGACAGACGGACGTACAGACGTATGAACGGACGGACTGACAGTGGCGTCTTACGCCGTGTCTTGCGTGGGCGACGGTCGCGCGACCGTCGCCGTCGCGTCTCATGCTTCCATATCGATAAGGTTTGATTTTGTATGCGTCGCATCGCCGTCGCGCGACCATCGCGCGACCGTCGCCCACGCAAGCCACGGCGTTGGTAATGTAATAGGTTCCCGTTCCACCTTTAAGGAACCCTAAAAAGTTTTTACTGGTGCAGTAGTTTTTGTAATGAACCACTGCACCCGGCGTATCCGCAAGGTGACGATGACGATGCAAACCACATCAGTTTATACTAAGTAGGTACTGATTTTAATTATGACATAGCAAAAATTTCAAGAACCTATTGGTACCTATTTTTTTTTTATGTATTTAGGTAATAACTGCGCTTCAAAGAGTAAATACATATATCTTCACAACTTCCTCAATGTATTATATTCGTAACCTTAAAAAGCTAACGATTAATCTAAGATAGTTTATATTAAGTGTAGTGATTGCTTAATCACTAGTTATTTAATTTACTCCTACAATCCACACTGGCTCCGCAATGCCCTCGCATACCATGTATCCTCACTCCGTTCTCCGTCGTCCAGCCCACGGCCATCATACCATAGACAGAGCGTAAGTGACAGATACTTTCCACGGCTTTGCCGCTAATGCAATAGACACACGAGATAGTGTTCAGTATGCTATTTAAGCTTAGCATACACTACATTAAGTAACCATTAAGTGTTTTATTTTAACACTTAGCCACATATAGTTTCTTTCTGCTCAGGGTGGCTAGCCGAATGGCACAATCGCTCACGAAACGCTCACGAAACGAAGCGCTAGTAGATATCTATCTCTATCGCGCTTGCGTATTGGCGCGACAGAGCCAGCGGCGTATCGCTTTCGTTTGGCGTCGGAGAAATGCCATTCGGCTACGGGGCCTGGACGCAAGCGCGATAGAGATAGATATCTACTAGCGCTTCGTTTCGTGAGCGTTTCGTGAGCGATTGTGCCATTCGGCTAGCCACCCTGGTTTATACAAGTACCTACATAGGTACACGTATAAACTATAAATTGCAACTTGCAACTTTAAAAATCAATGCTTTTTTTATACATACTTATATCCTCACTGTCCGTTTATATTTCTACTTAAATATGATTAAAATTCAGACTAAGCAGTTTAATTTTGGTGACCGTTAATGACTAGGAATTTTGGTATCGTCAACATGGTCTCTTTTTTATGTAATAATAATTGCAATTTAGATAAATATGCAATACCTAACTGATCAACGACGATAAACAAAAGGACATTCGATGTCTGGAGGTTAATGACCTAAGATAGGAATTGCTTTTGATTACCTGTAAATTTCTCAAAATCATAATACCTACTTATAAGATAACCATTTACACAAATATCCGCACAAAGACAATGGTTTAATACAATGTCTTTAAAAACTTCATTTGTTTACAGAGGCTGGTGATCTCGCAGACTTACCGCTGTACCTGGCCGCCCTGATAATGTGCGGTGGATTCTTCATGATGTATCTAATAGAAGAGCTAGTCCACGTCTACATTAATAGTAGAGAGAATAAGACTGCGAATACTAGCTTTACTAGAGTGCTTAGTATTAGGAGAACGAATGCTCCTGAAGGTGAAGAGCCTTTGAAGGAGGTGAGCGTCCCTAGTGGGCACGGGCACAGCCACGCGCCGCTGGTGTCCGGAGACGACGCCGTGGCGGTGACGCTGAGGGGGCTCCTGATTGTGCTGGCGCTGTCCATCCACGAGCTCTTCGAGGGGCTGGCTGTGGGGCTCGAGGCTTCCGCTGCTAATGTATGGTAGGTATATTTAGAAATTACCTGTTTTTAAAGCTTGCAAAAAACATAGAAGGCTGCTTGGCGAGCCAGATGAAAGCAACAAGATTAAAGGTGTAATTAGGTAGGTACAATGGATTGATGTAGGCAAAATTTCATGGTCAAAGTTATGGATTTATCAATTGTGGCTACGTACTTTTGCTGCTGGGTAAAGTCATACTTCTCGATCTTTATAGGTACCTATATTATGTATTTTACCATTTCAACTTCAAGTTCTCATATTTATTTAGTGCCTGTGCATTTAAATTTTAAGGTAGGTTAATCATTTGAAAACAAAATTGAAGAAAGGTTCATTTGTTTTGTGCTATTATTACACGTATCGTAATTGTATTATCCGTTCTTGACGCGTCACATTCAATTTTATTTCAATGCTTGTACTTATTAATAACACCTTCATTGTATAGCTGTCAGCATACATGTTTGTATATGTAGTAGACAGACAACTAGTCACTGTAGTGCAGTGTCTGCTATGTTAATGCGAGATCCCGTTTATTTGTGGAACAAGTTACGTAGGTAGGGTACCTAGGTTACATGTGAGAGCATTCGGTGAAGGTTGCTTATGCTTACTTACCTTGCACTCATTACCTATCTAGAATAAATATCTTGGTAAATAGTAATATTTAAATGACGACCAACGACATGTCAAATTAGTTTAGGGAATAATTTCAAAATTAGACGTACATTCATAGGTAGTTACTTTTGGAACTATCCACCTTTTTTAGGGTTCCGTAGTCAACTAGGAACCCTTATAGTTTTGCCATGTCTGTCTGTCCGTCCGTCCGTCCGTCCGTCCGTCCGTCCGTCCGTCCGCGGATAATCTCAGTAACCGTTAGCACTAGAAAGCTAAAATTTGGTACTAATATGTATATCAATCACCCCAACAAAGTGCAATAATAAAAAACCGGCCAAGTGCGAGTCGGGCTCGCGCACAAAGGGTTCCGTAGCAGCAAATATAATAAACTTATTATGTCAATTTATACACCTGCCAAAATTACAGTTAAATCAACTTATCTCAAAAACTATAAGAGATACTTTGATCAAACCAAAAATCGTTGAAAGAGTTAATTAGCATGCATCACCTCTATTTTTTTTAGAATTTTATACCCCGTAGTTATAAAAATAGAGGGGGGGGGACATACTTTTTACGACTTTGAGAGCTGATATCTCAAAAACCGTTCACTTAATGACTTGACTAGAAGACAAAAGTATAGGCACTAATGAGTATTATTGTGTATAGCGCCATCTCCCGGTCAATTTGCTAACTAATTTGCGCGACCTGGTTTTTCAGGGATAATTCTTTATAATGTTAACCGATTTAAACAGTTTTTACTTTATTGGACAGAAGATGGTTTACGTAACATCTCGTATTAATTTGAAGTACGATGTGCATCCGCAAGGGTGGGTAAATTGAAAGTAAAAATCTGAAAAGTTTTTTGTGAATAAAAAAAAAGTATTCAATATACAAACACGATTATATTTTTCCTGTAATATTTAGCATAAAACCAATGTTTACTAAAATTTTCATAATTTTTCGTTGGTAAACTTCGGAGATAAGGGGGGGGAACGGTATTTTTTTTTACATTTTCCTTCAAAATTCATTTTTTTTTTCACAACAAAAAAATTATAAAAAATAGCTTATTTACGTTCAATTTGAGCTCTTTCCAACGATACCCCACTTGACCTTGTAACTTGAAATTTACAGTTTGCCCCCCTTTCATTTTGGCCATTTTCTACAATTAAATTTAATATATTTAAAAAAATTATACTTTCTATTTGTAGAGGTTTACAATGTTCACAACTATTCCAAATTTCAAGTTGATAGCATTAGTAGTTCTCGAGATATTTAGGAATGTGACAGACGGACAGACAGACGGACAGAGTCGCACCATAAGGGTTCCTGTTGTACCTTTTTGGTACGGAACCCTAAAAATGGAAAAAAATGTTTTATTAGAGTACCCCCCCTACATGTAAAGTGGGGGCTGATATTTTTTTTTCATTCCAACCCCAACGTGTGATATGTTGTTGGATAGGTATTTAAAAATGAATAAGGGTTTACTAAGATAGTTTTTTGATAATATTAATATTTTCGGAAATAATCGCTCCTAAAGGAAAAAAAAGTGCGTCCCCCCCCCCTCTAACTTTTGAACCATATGTTTAAAAAATATGAAAAAAATCACAAAAGTAGAACTTTATAAAGACTTTCTAGGAAAATTGTTTTGAACTTGATAGGCTCAGTAGTTTTTGAGAAAAATACGGAAAACTACGGAACCCTACACTGAGCGTGGCCCGACACGCTCTTGGCCGGTTTTTTTAATACCATGTCGGTGGCAAACAGGCATGGGTACGGTCCGCCTGATGGAAAGCGTTTAAGTAGCGTTACCTATGGACACCTGCAACTCAAGGGGCGTCACGTGCGCGTTGTTGACCCATTAGAAACCTGTGACCGAACCGGGAATCGTACCCGGGTGGATGGGTCATAACTTACGCGGCTCACACCCTCATCGCAGGCCTCCGTAGCCGAATGGCATTTATGCGACGCCAAACGCCGCAGCAGGGTGAGCACATGATTGCCGCGAGAGTATGTCGCCGCGAGATAGAATACCCGTCCTTATGTCATTAATACAGTTAGAAGAAGACGTGTGTCATCTATCTCGCGGCAATCATGTGCTAGGCCTATAGAAATGCAATCTATCTCTATCAGCGTATTGACGCGACATTTGACTACAGAGCCTGGACTGCCCCGGCAACTATTTTTTTTTCATAGACATTATTATACATAGTGTAGGTGACTCTCAGCAGCAAGAATTGTGCTCTAACTCATTAAGATGTCCAATGTTAACATAGTTCTTTGACGTCGATTATACGTGTTTATATTTTGTAACAGTTGTTCATACACCTACTACTCGCAATAATAAAAATAATAACCATTCACGGGCTGTAACAAAAGATTGTTATACTATACCCCCACTTAATTGTACCTACGTATTATGTTTTGTTACATCAGTCTCATTTAAACTATATTGTAGTCGTACGAGTATGTTACAATGTCTCTGTATCTTAAAGGTAAATAAGATAATAACCTAACGACAAAATTAATGTTTTGAAAAAAAGAACCCCCGACATACTTAGAGGACCGATTTTCATAAAAAATGGCTAAGAACACTCCCGACTAACTCAGCTTGCAAACAAAAAAAAACTAAATCTAAATCGGTTCATCCGCTCGGGAGCTACGATGCCACAGACACACGCACACACAGACAGACAGACAGACACGTCAAACTTATAACACCACGTCGTTTTTGCGTCGGGGGTTAAAAATGCTTTTGGCTATATCCAAAAAAAAAAGAATAATTAATTAGCAGAATAAATCTAACTTATAAATAATCCTAACTATCGATAATTCTCAAATCGTACAGGATTTGTTCGTTTTAAACGAATCCAATTGATCCAATCTAGAAAACATTATAGGTCTATTTTCCACATAAAGGATTCGTCATGCATGAAAAAAAAAAAACAGTAAACAAGTAACAAATGGTTCAATTAGCCCTTTGACGACTAAAGACGTTTTTAACCGCCTTCCAAATCTCAAAGGAAGGGGTTATCAAGTCGTCTGTATGTTTTTTTTTTTATTTTTTTTTTAATGTTTGTTCCTCGATATCTCCGTCGTTACTGGACCGATGTTGAAATTTTTTTTTTTGATTGAATGTATATGCATACAGATTGGTCCCATTTTTCTCAGAACCCAGTTCTGATGATGGGATCCTGGAGAAATCGAGGGAACTCCTCAAATCTGAAAGGCATACATATGGTGATTTTTGTGTTTTTAAAGGAACAGCATGCATTTACGTACGGAACAGTGATATTTGGTGCAGTGGAACTCCTGATGATGGTCAGCATGGAACTCCTCAAATCTGAACGGCACACTTATTATTTATTATTTATTATTTATTATTTATTTATTGGAAAACCAACAGCACATGAAACATGTTAACAGAAACAATAGAAACAAGAGGCCAATTACAGGTTCTCACCGATAGAAATCTTATAGAAATTAACTTCACTAGGTATTAGGTATTACAAGTAGGTATACAAATATGCTTAGACTAGACAAGTACATAAATCTAGTGTTAATACAGATGCGAAACAAAAGAAAAAACCGGGAAGATTAAAAAGAAGAAAAATCATCAAGCATACGAAATAGAAAAGAAAACAAAAAATAAAAATTAAAAGGCAAGCTCACATAAAGAATTTAAGAGTTAAATTACGCCGTATAGCCTGGGTATTTGCATTAAATACGTCAATATCGTGCTCTCTAGATAGCCTGTTAAGTGTTCTAGCTGCGCGAACGAGGAAACTGTTACGTCTGTAGTTCGAGGACGCAAAGGGAATCGAAATAGGTGGATTGTACCTTTTAACCCTATTGGGAGTGTTGAACATAATACTACCAAGCAGATCAGGGCAATCAACGCTGCCGCTAGTGATTTTTAGGAAATAAGTAGTGTCAGCGATTTCCCGACGGTGATACAAAGGCAACATATGGTGTTTTTTGCATACACTAACATACTGAGATGAGTTATAAGGAGTACTTAATTTAAAACATAAAAACTTAATAAATTTTCTCTGTATCCGCTCGATCCTGTCTATATAAATATTGTAACAGGGGTTCCAGACCTGGGATGCGTACTCAAGTTTGCTTCGTACGAATGAACAATATAGGATTTTCAACGTCTTAGCTTGTTTAAATTCAGAAGAGCTGCGCATTATGAACCCAAGGGACTTGGTAGCGCTCTTCACGATGCTGTCCACGTGAGAATCAAATAGTAACTTAGAATCATGAACTACGCCTAGATCCTTTAGGAAAGATACTCTCAATAAATTTTGATTATTTAAGGCATAAACAGACATAATCAATGATCGCTGACGAGAGAAAGTAACTACATGACATTTGGAAGGGTTAAGATCTAATTTGTTATCTCTACAATATATACCAAGACGGTCAAGATCGGTTTGAACAAGAGCCACTTCCCGAACTGATTTAATCTCAGCAATAATTTTCATATCGTCAGCGAAACAAAGCAACTTAGAAAACCTAAAGCATACAGAGATGTCATCGATAAATATGTTGAAGAGCAAGGGACCGAGCAAAGATCCTTGTGGAACACCACTTGGAACATTTACCCAACCAGAAACGTAGTTACTCACAACGACTGCTTGGGATCGGTTGTCAATATACGAAGAAAACCACCTCAACAGGTCGCCACTTATACCTATGCGTTGAAGTTTGACAATAAGTAACCTGTGGTCAATACGATCAAACGCTTTACTGTAATCAGTGTAAATGACATCAACCTGATTACCATCGTCCATTGCCCTTGTAACAAAATCGTTTAACAACACTAGGTTAGATACTGTCGATTTGCGTTGCATAAAACCATGTTGATTTTGGTTCAGAGAGTGTTTAATAGCATCATAAACTTGTGCGTATACTATTTTTTCCAAAACTTTTGATAAGATACACAGTTTGGATATAGGTCTATAATTAATTATTTCTAACTTAGACCCTTTTTTGTGCACAGGGGTAATGAATGCGGACTTCCAAATATTCGGAACAACACACTCGCTCAGTGACCGCTTAAACAGTAACTCAATAGGCTTCAATAGTCCTTTAGCGCAGTTTATTAAAAACAGAGCCGGAAGTTCATCAGGACCAGCTGATTTAGAAGGATCAAGATTAAGAAGTAATCGAAAAAGTAAATCAGGATTTACTTCGATATTAAATATTTCGGCTGGTGAGTTAGAATCACTACTAAACGATATTGTGTCTGAACCACTATTGGGTGCGGAAAAGGTTTTGAAGAAGTAGTCAGAGAATGCATTGCAAATATCTGTACCACTTGAAATGACTATGTCACCGTATTTTAAAGTACTAGGTATACCGTGAGAACTACTACGCGACTTAATGTAGGTCCAGAACTGCTTAGGATTGCGAGTAATATTACATTCAATTCGGTGCATATATGACAGATAACATTCCCGCTCGAGTCTTTTAACACGGTCTCTTAAAATACAAAAAGAGTTATAATCTGACTTATTGTTATAAATTTTATACTTTTTCAAATACTTATTTTTTCCTTAATAACCTTTATTAAAGCAGCTGAGTACCATGGAGGAAAAGTGCTCGCGCTTAAGACCTTATGGGGAATATACTTATCTCTTAGTCTTTTGAAAGTAGAATAAAAAAACTCAACGCACTGGTCAAGCGATCGCCACGAGAATTCGTTAATCCAGTTAACCAGAAGTAACTCATTATTAATAGATATATAATCACCCTTATTGAAATAATATTTAAAGCGCGATGCCGGTCTAATAGATTTTAGCACAGAAAATTGCAATGAAATAATTAATGCTTCATGGTGAGGATCTATTGGTACTAGGGGATCAGAGCAATTCTCAACATACACGATATCGTTCGATAATATTAAATCTAAAGTTTTGTTGTAGCGATTTCGAACCCCATTATACTGGTTCAAGTTAAGCAAATTCAAATCGTCAATAAAACCGCGCTCTTCATGTGTTGTGTAGTTTGCGGGGGTTAAGTACGAATCATGGGTCAGCCATTCAATATTACTCATATTAAAATCCCCGGAAATTAGAAACTTGTCATTAGGGTGGTTGAAAACAATATTTTCAAGTTGATTACAAAAATTAGTTAGTTGTTGGGAAAACGTAAGTCCCTCATTTTGTTTACATAAGTACAATACACCCAAATGAACCCTAGTTAATGCATTAGAGTCATCAGATAAAGACAGCGTGACCCACAAGTCCTCAGCTGTGGAGTGGTATTCGGGGCGTGGTATCACGGCCAGGTCCCTGCGAGCAGCAATGAGCACGCCACCGCCACGACCTTGACCGGTCAGTGCTGCGTCACGATCACGTCTCCAAATCATATATCGGTCATCAAATAGCTCATTATCTAAGACCCCGTCCAAAAGCCACGTTTCGGTCAACATAATTATATCGTAGCTAGCTAAGCATAAGTTTCTGTAAAATATCGACGTTTTAGTCCTTAAGCCCCTCACATTTTGGTAGTAAATTATGGGACAGCTTGATTTATTTAACACTTATAAATGTTGTAGTTAAAAATATTTTATTAAAACATGATAATGAACACTTAAAAAGCCTCGTAAATAAGTAGTACAACGTTACCATCCAGAACGATCGATAAACAAGATTATTTAAATTATTTCTTATAGACATAAACAGTTTCCCGTAAGCGCGAGAGAGCAAACAATAAACAGGACCGATAGTCAAATGAAATAGACAGGGATAAATATATGTTAATGAGCTTAACGGCGCAGGTAATAGTAACATCGTGCAAAAAATGCAATCGGCGATAAGCGGCCGGCCCGGACAATAACAACTGCCGCCTGGTTCGGGACGTACAAAGGTTCTCAAAGTTTGTATAATGTGTAACACTTTTAAGTTTAATATAAAAAATATAAAATATAGTAAATTTGCTACTAGAATTATCTGGGACAGCAATAGCGAGGAAACAAAGCACCGTAAGCCATTAGTTAAACCAGTTTGTTTAAATCGTGGTCACTATTAATTATAAATACTTTGGAGGAGTCATCTTTTCTAACGTGAATTTTTGCGTATTTAACCCATATGTAAGCATATCCTTTCGCCTTCAGAGTACTCTTCGTCTTCGTGAGCAGCTGTTTATTTGTAGGAGTTAAGTGGTCGTTTGCATATATCCGTTGTTGACTGCCCTGAAACCCAATTTCGGCAGCCGTGATGATCTTCCTTTGTCGCGCAGACGCCAGGAAATCTTCCTTTATATATCTGTTTATAAATCCTACTATGATACACTTTTCATTCGAGTTAGAAGCAGGGACCCTTGAAATATAGTTAACGCTAGTCTTGTCGATTGGGAAGCCCACAACGCCGCAGATCTTATCAAGGATTGAGAACAGGTTCTCTTCTTTTCTTAGCGGAACCCCTTAATTTCCACATTGTTGAGGCGGTGCCATTGATCCTTACTAGCGAGTTCGCTTTTGAGTGATGACACTTCCTGATTTAAAGTGTGAACCTTGCCTTGGAGAATCTCGATCTCAGGAATCTTTTTCTCAACTTCTGTTAAACGTGAAATACACTCGTCCAATTTATTACTTGTGAAATCGCAAGTTCTTTTTATCTCCGCCAGATCAGCCTTGATATCGACGACATCTTGCTTAAGAGTCGATAGGCTCATAACATGCGGCTTCATATCACGGATCTCACTAAGTAAAGATTCCAGATCAACTGGTTTGGAAGGGCTCGGCCCAGGATTAGACATATTCGGCTGATTAGTGACTAAGGGAGACTGTGTGGTATCCTTTTTACACTTTGAACACTTTAAACATTTCCACCCAGTTTTCCTTTTTCTATACGCCGTTTCTGTAATATTAGCACAACAAAATCCGAAATGATTTTTACACCCGCTACACTGAGCCGAATCGCTGATTTCTAGGTTGCAATCAAAACACTGCATGATGAGAGTTTGACAATCGCTGCCTCGTTTGGAATAAATACGTAAAGTTTATGCACGTGCGTCTTCGCTGGCTTTGTGAAGCGTACTGATATACAACTTATAGTGACTTTGGTATTTTTATAAGAACAGCATGCACTTACGTCCAGAACAGTGATATTTGGTGCAGTGGAATTGCTGATGATGGTCAGAACGGAACTCCTCAAATCTGAACGGCACACTTATAGTGACTTTGGTATTTTTATAAGAACAGCATGCACTTACGTCCAGAACAGTGACATTTGGTGCAGTGGAACTGCTGATGAAGAGTGAGCCGCCCCTGGTTAGAGTTCCGTTCTGATAATCATTCTCATCTGTAAGTACTTCAGAATCATCCAGATTTCAAAATTGGTTCAGAAATGACGGAGATATCGAATAACAAACATTAAAAAATATACAGACGAATTGATAACATAATCCAACATTTGAAAGTATTTATCACCAGAACCCCAAAGGAAGGCGGTTTTTTTTTCTTAAAAATTATGTTCAACAACTATTAAGTATTCAGAAAGCATTTATAGGTGATCTGGCTGGCGATTAACCCTACTTTCCCCCGATGGAAAGTGAAGACAGCGGCCTAGCCACGACAATGGTCTAAGGCGGCGAGCGGGGCGGCGGGGCTGCGCGGGAAACGCGCGCGGGCGCTAGCCATGCCACGTACTTTTAGAAGCGGCGGCAGGGCCTAGGAGCGGCCAGAACGTTTTCATATTTAAAAACATGTTTTTACTGTCGAATGTGACTCTAAAGTGCATAGAATGCTTTAATTAGTCAATTACGTCTTGTACAAGAGAATATGTGTGATGACTAAGTACATGGAATTTATTTTATGGCTAGTTAAATGATACTTAATATAAATAAACACTTAGAAAAAAATTAACAGTAAATACGAATAAATACTATACAAAAATATGTTTGAAAACATTATTACATACTACATACGCGAAAGTACAATTCAATTTTCATTAAATAAAGGTTTCGGGTTCAAGACGCTCATAATAAAAACAAAATATTTTGTTTCGCGCGGAATCGCTAGCCCCATCTAGCCGCCTAGGCCGGTCGCGCCGCTGTAATGTCGTGGCACCGCCCGCGCGGCGCGCTACAGTTGTTTGAGTCGCGCGCCGCCCCGCGCGCCGCTGCCGCGGGTAAGCCCGTAAAAACCCGCGCGCGATTTCGAACAGCGGCAAGGTCGTGGCATGCCTCGCGCGCGCTGCGTTTTTGTTTTTGTGACTTACCGCTTGCCGCTGCCGCAAGACGCCTTAGACCATTGTCGTGGCTAGGCCGCACTCAATATTGATATGTAAGGAACAGCGGGTCAAATCTCGACTGGGGGGCAAATGTAACTGGTCCATTTTTTCCATGTTCTACAATGTTTGCATTGGAAAGTGTGTGTGTCTGTTTGTTTGTCCGTCTTTCACGGCAAAACGGAGCCACGAATTGACGTGATTTTTTAAGTGGAGATAGTTGAAGGGATGGAGAGTGACATAGGCTACTTTTTGTCTTTCTAACCCCCCACTTCCCTAAAATGGGAGGTGGAAATTTGTATGGAGAATTCCGCAATTTTCGAATTTAACGCGAGCGAAGCCACGGGCAAAATCTAGTCGGTTATAAGTATAAGGTAGGCGTGTTCAGTGAATACATGTAGAACTCAACATCATAGTGTAATAATGGAAAAAATGGATTATATGGTTACAATTTCCCCCCAGTCGAGATTTGGCCCCGCTGTACCTTAGGCATATTTGTCTGGGAATGTACGAGTATATGGCGGGAGCGTATTCAGGCCGCTTCTGTCGAGCCCCTATAGGCACTGGTCCCATCGCGAGCTATCTTTTGTTCGTTTTTATAGCCGATAGCTCATAGCTTACTAGCTCGCGGTGGGACCAGTGCCTTAGCATTGAAGTCAGAAATGCTCAAACTAATCTTCTATGCCTATTTCATTTCAGGTACATGTTCGGCGCAGTCTCGGCTCACAAGTACATCATCGCCTTCTGCATCGGTGTGGAGCTCATAGCGGCTGGAACCAAGCGCTGGCTGTCTTTGGTCTACATCTTCACGTTTTCCTTCGTCTCCGCGCTGGGTATCGGAGTAGGGATCTTGCTGGTCGGCGGAGCTGGCGCGGCTGAGGCTGGACTATACTCGGTTATACTGCAGGTATGTGTGTGTTATGATATGCCCATTGGAGCATTTTCAGAATATTGGACCCCTCAATTAGCGAAAATTGTTAACAAAAATTAACTCACTGTCAGTTTTGTGACGATAATTAAGCATGAAATTTCAATAAAAATATTGTTAGGGTTCCGTACCTCAAAGAGGAAAAACGGAACCCTTATAGGATCACTCGCGTGTCTGTCTGTCCCTCTGTCACAGCCGATTTCTCCGAAACTACTGGACCGATTTACTTGAAATTTGGCACACGTATGTAAACCTGTGGCCCAAAGACGGACATGTACCTAATTTAATTCAATGAAATTTAATCACAGGGGTCACTTTTGGGGGGTAAAATTGAAAATTAAAAATCAAAGTTATTAAAACTATATTGTGTTACATATCAAATGAAAGAGCATTTTATCAGCATCTAAAATATATTTTTTTTATATTTTTTATTTTGGTAATTTAGAAGTAATTTAAGAAAATAAGCAAAAAATTACCATTCCCCCCCCTTATCTCCGAAACTACTTAGCGTAAAATTTTCAAAAAAATACACGAGATAGCCCTCTACCTGTAGATTACAGGAAAACCTATTAGAAATCTACAGTCAAGCGTAAGTCGGACTTAAGAGAAAAAAACTCAGATTACGAATTTCACTCACTGCCGCTGCAAGTAGTTACTAAACGTCTTAAAATGGTGTAAGCGCATTGGACAGGTATAAAGAAATCAATTTCTGTTTCGTTTTGCTTTAGAAATTGTTAAAAAAAAATCATTTTCCAAAATGACTTAAGTTCCTACTAAAAAGGAGGCGCTTAAGACCATTTAGAACTTCACTGACCATAATATTGCCCACATAGGTCCAAAAAAAGGTGTATATATACGGAAACAAAAAAATTGTGCCACCGACAACCAAAATCTGAAGTCTATTTGCTCGATCTCTTATAGTTTCCAAAATATACGCAAATCTTTAAAGTACGAAATTTAGTTTACGTTGCCATCACATGTCGTCAGGCGCTCATGACCTTTTTGTATGGAAATGTCGAAATCCGACTCGCACTTGACCAATGTTCTTAGAAAGTTGTGTTTTATTATAGTTTTGAAGGAGGTTTCTTGTTTTTAACCACCAACGCAAAAACGACGAAGTGTTATAATAATAATAGGTTTGACGCTTGACATATCTGTATGTCTGTGGCTATGAAGCTCCCGAACGAATCAATCGATTTTGATTTAGTTTTTAATGTTTAAGGTGAATTCGTCGAGAGTTTTTTTTGTACCACGTAGGTGGCAAACAGGCATACGGTCCGCCTGATGGAAAGCGGTCACTGTAACCTATGGACGCCTGCCACTCAAGGAGTGGCACATGTGCGTTGCCGACTCGACTCATTAGAAACTTGTACAAATCTGTACTTAGAAGGGGCCTGGGTGCCGACGACTCAAAGGACAATCTATTGTCCTAATTACTTCCGTTGTCAGCATACCGCACCCTCGTTGAGCTCTGGCTGCCTTACTCACCGGCAGGAACACAACAATGAGTAAGGTCTAGTGCTACTTGACTGCGGTCTTTTGTAAAGCGGAGGTATACTTCCCCACTTAGACTCTGCTCTACCTTAGGCTGTTTTCACATTATCCGATCCGATATCGGATGTAGGAAGGACGTAAAATGTAAGATTTATACGCTTCCAGGTCTTCATTTATGTATTTAATAGATCATTATTACTAAAAAACGATATAAAACGCAAAAATTGCGGATTTAATGCCGATGGCACTCTCCTACAACAGTTTTTGTCCGAGGCACCATCAAACTGCCGATATCGGCAGGACGCTTCCGACTATTTTTGGCATGCCGGACCCCCCGCCAGTTGTCGGCCGATAATATTTGTTTGTGTGCGTATATAATGTAGGTATACGTATGTAGTAGTGTGCGTGACAAAAATGGCGTCTATTAAACAGCTGTTAATTGATCGAAATTCAAATTAGTTGACAATTTCCATTGAAAAAAAAAAGGTTGTAATGCATCGGTCCGAATTGCGGATACTAGTTTTTTCATCTTTTAGTAGATATATATATTTATTTATTTATTTAAACTTTATTGCACAATTGGAAAAAAGTACAAATCGCGGACTAATGCCTTAAGGCATTCTCTACCAGTCAACCATAGGGCCAAACAGAAATTCGCGAATGTGGGTGCAGTGAGAAAAATAAATTTAGAAAGCATGACAACTATTGACAAGTATAGCAATATTATTTACAACATATAATATTGAATATATATATAATAATATATATATTTATATAGTTGAATGTAAAATTATTTATTTTGCCTGACACTCTGAATATTTTTTTATGTTCGTTATTTTAATTTTACAATATAATATTTGGAATATAGTGCTTATAATTATTAAATTTAAATTATTTTTTAAATATTTTTTGATCCAAAATCATACTTCATTGATTTGGAACAATGCGTTTTATCGGACCTATATCCGACATTATCGGAAGCGTTTATCGGATGTAGGATGTCGGTTCGACATCCGATATCGGATCGGATAATGTGAAAACGGCCTTAGAGTATATTCAATTTAGTATTAGAGTTATGTCAGTGTACATGTCAGCGGCCGCGAGTTCGCGGCCCATTCATTGGCGACGACCTTCGCGCGGCGCAATAAAATTCAATGTTGGCTGCTCGCGTGCGGTCCGTTTGTTAATGTAGGTAAGAATTTAGAATGGCGGCATTTTGTGAACATCAAAGGAGTGAGCCTTCTGTACTTGTATTATATATTCTGTGACAAAACGAACAACATGTGTTCCAAGTACAACACTCGAAATGCCGTAAAGTTATAGTAGGTATCGACCGTAAATTGGCGAAATCCAACAAATTAACACATGTGATGAACCCTGCCGTCTATTAGTTATTTGTTATACAAGGGTGCAAAGTTGTATTTTAACGGCGAGTGTGGAATTGAAAAACGAGCAAGTGAAAGGATTCTATAGTTGAACCACGAGCGAAGCGAGTGGTTCGAGAATAGAATCCTGAACTTGCGAGTTTTTTAACACACGAGAAGTAAAATACATTTGCACCCGAGTGTAACACAAAACTTTTCCCCTCACTATAGCGAGGAAAATACAACGCAAAAAGCGCGTTTATCACTGCTTCCAGTAGTTTCACAGGTGGTAAATCATCGTCATCACTAGATTCACTCACTTTTATTAATTTTAAAGCATAAAAAATTACTTTATTCAAGGTCTAATTACTTTATCCACTAGTGGATAAAATGCGTTTTTACCCGCAGGTATTGAAGGACAAAACGTGTTTCCGAGCTAGTGAGGGGAAAAATAAATTGCCGCAATATGTGGTTGAAGCGCCTAATGTGTCGAACTTTAAGTATCGCTTAAAAATTTGGCTGGTCGAGCACCCGTTCTACACTTATGACAATTTTTTTATTACCTAATTAGAAAAATATTTTTGTGCATTTTTTATGTGAATATTGCCTAACTTTTTGTAATTTCAATCTTCTGTCTATTTATTCTCTAAGTATTATTGTTGTATGAATACTATTTTTTTAAATCAAATCTTGACGTGTAAAATGGCGTTACAAATATTGAATATGAGTATAAGTAATGATTATTTTTATCATTGAAAGTTTGTACGGAACCCTCGGTGGGCGAGTCCGACTCGCTCTTGGCCGGTTTTTTTTGTGTTAATTTTTTCAATAAAAATATAAAATATTGTTTTTGTGTTAATTAAAAAAAGTTGGAGCGATAATCTACATTCAGAATGTGAAAAAAGTACATTTTTAGACAGATTTTATGCTTAATTGTCGTCACAAAACTGACAGCGAGTTAATTTTTGTTAACAACTTTTGCTAATTGGGGGAACCCAAATTCTGAAAATGCCCATTGAAGTCATGTATGTTTCGCGTCTCAGCTGACATGAACATCCTTCTGCATTGGTGCAGAGCTGATAGCGGCTGGAACCAAGCGCTGGCTGTCTTTGGTCTACATCTTCACGTTTTCCTTCGTCTCCGCGCTGGGTATCGGAGTAGGGATCTTGCTGGTCGGCGGAGCTGGCGCGGCTGAGGCTGGACTATACTCGGTTATACTGCAGGTGAGTGTTAAAATATCTTCTTACTTTTGCCACCCACGGGGCATAGGCAGGCAAGCATGGTCGCGCGATAAATGATAAAACATCAGGCCGTCCCTATAGCACTATTTGTAAGTTGCGGTAGGGACGGCCTTTATGTTTTATCGTTTGTCGCGCGACCATGCTATCGGTGCTGAACGTGCGAGACAAAGTAGAAAATGATTGGCGGTCAGAAGTTACATCTAGGTATTGATAAAGCTGACGACAAGCAGATTCCTCCCATGAACCATGTCAAAAATAATACACGTTAAACTTTCGTGAGACATATTCAAATAATTAATGAATCTACTCAGTATCGAATTGGCCCGAAACATGTCGCAGCAATAGGGATATAATAACGTGAGTACAACCGTAGATTCATTAATTACATGTCAAAAATGCCGGGGTAACATAAAAAAATCAGTTGTATTGAGAACCTGCTCCTTTTTTTAAGTCGGTTAAAAATGAATCTGCCATCTAAGCTATCTTAGCTAAAGGCGAGATTCATAGTTTTCAAATAGGTCTACATTTTACTACTTATGTAACAATTACCTACAGAACTCCAGAACAGTAGAAATAATAATACATACATTATTATAATGTTTCACGGATCTCCTCCTGCTATTCATACGTCTCAGCGAAACGAATTTGATTGTCTCTCCAAGTGACAGGTTCGTAGATAATTTCTGCACGTGTAGGAAGATTAGCAAAGGAAACTTATGTCACTATTACATTATATTATATGTATGATATGATGTTTAGTGAAGTGGAAGTAATACATTAGTTTAAATTGTAAATAATAACAACTCAAGATGACAGTTAAAACATGTTCCGCCGACAATTGACTCAGTGGACACTTGAATGCAAAATGCAAGGTGAGTACCTAAGTAACTACTTATTCCGTATCTGGCTCCGTAGCCGAATGGCATTTCTACGACGAGAAACGAAAACGAAACGCCGCGAAAGGTAGTCTGGCTCCGTCGCGCCAATACGCAAGAGCGATAGAGATAGATCGTCTCTTAGTCTTATGATCGTTACTTAGTCCGAACTAAGGGCTTCGTCGCTGGGGTAGGTGTATACCCAGTGTAGCTACTGTAAACTGTATCCTGTTCGACAGATACCAGTCTCAGAAGGAGCTTTGCATGTAAGTAGACGAAGAAGTACCTACGTTTTGTTTGTTTTAATCCTCAGGGTTACCTTTTTATGATCTAATTCAGCAAGCAAGCGGCATACGAGGGGTTAACGGTATTTACTAGATACTGACAATATCAAGCGTCTAAGTACCTACTAAGATATACTTACCTAATAGATACGGAATACGTGGTGATAGACATACAACATGTCGTTAGGTCTGTCCTAGTACATACTTCAAAGAAATAAGTGGCAGATACTTTCTATATTACTCGTATTATCATATATATCATCTCCGGCATTAGTAATACTCGTATGTAGGTACTTATCAATGTAGTATGCAGGTAGTTAGGTACTATCTCTTCGAGTGTTTAGTAACAGTCTTAGTCATTCATAAATTCGGTTGCAACTTGATAAGAAACAATATACTATACTAACGACGATTAATAGTTAAACTGCATAACAATTGTCACTACATTTTCAATTCAATGCGGCCATAAAGATTAGTGGATTACTTAGGTATAATTTTTCGAAATATGTCGTTCCAAATTAAAATGGTTTTGGTTTGGTTCTGCGCTATGGGTCCCCTGCGTGACTTACTTATGACTTGTCCCGAACTCCTAAGGACTGATTCGTAACAAATTTGACAAATTCAGATTGCTTTTTCTTGGATAATTTTTAGTTTACTTTGTTTATACATTCCACCATTAAAATTGCCAGAATCACAAAATTATTATATTTAAAGTTATTTTTAAAAGCAAATCTCAACTAACTAGATACCCAAATAAAATTAAAGTGAACGCTGAAAATAATTCGGCGACAAACTGCAAGATTATACCATATCTGAAAGACAATTTCTACGATTCCTGTGAAACAATGAAAATGTAGACGTGTCTCCAAATATCTACTTTACCAGGAATTAAGTTGATGCTGTATTAGTTACCTGGCATTGGTTACTTTTCGATATAGAAATACTACAACAAAAATTGCTGAAAGGATCTGTTACGATCTTTCAACTTTATTCTGACAATAGCTGGATATCATCCACGATATTTATGAAGCCAGCAGCTTGCTAAAGCCAGTGCTCTCGAAATCGGGTGAAAAACTTGATTTAACGAAGTCCCACAGTATTGACCCATTAACCGGTGTATTAGGATGTAGTGTCAGTGTCCAAGAAATTCGTTCATTGAAATGACACCCACGATGAGCAACCAAAATATATTTAAATAAAGGTAGTCCTTGATAGGACTAAAACTAAGAATGTGTTAAAAAACACTGTCGGATGTATGATGGAGGGCATACAACAAAACTTACAACATGAACAAGGAGAAACGGAGAATGATGAATTTACTAATAAATAATAATTTTTGAATACATTTTTAACACATTATAGAAAAACAAACTTTGATTCGGCCGGCTTCGGTACCTACGTTTAACACAGTTTCGAATTTGTCAAATTCGTTACGAATCAGGGTCCGTAGCCGAATGGAACAAACGCTCACGAAACGAAACACTAGTATATATCTATCTCTATCGCTCTTGCGTATTGGCGCGACAGAGCCAGACTACCTTTCGCGGCGTTTCGTTTTCGTTTCGCATGGTAGAAATGCCAGTCGGCTACGGGGCCTGTCCTTATGTCTAACCACAGTGTAACGACGACTTTTTATGTTTATTTTATACACACTGTGACATTATGTGTCTTTGTGGTAGACTAGGTACCTAGATGACAAGATTTGTTCAGTATCTATATAGGTGGTTTTTCCCGCACTAGTGCGCAAAATGGTTAATTACTTGTCATGATGGGACTTCCAACTCATACGTACGAAAAATGTGTTAGGTACCTACAATGTGCAAAGAGGAAATGGGTAACTCATGTCAATTTTAAACGCTCCCATCGGTCGTGTTTAAATTTATAGCCATTAGTTTCGAATTTCTTCCTTTCCGCACTTAATCCGTAATGTACTACTTTTTACTTTAACAACATTATCTATTTTTGACAGGGCCTGGCCTGCGGTACGCTGCTGTACGTGGTGTTCTTCGAAGTATGGCGGCAGGACCGCTCAGGGTTACTGCAGTTCATCTGCTCCGTACTGGGCTTCGTTGTCATGGTGTCACTTGAGCTGGTCGTGGAACTCTTCGGTAAGTCTTTGTCTTAGTGCGTTTTCACATTATCTGATCCGATATCGGATGTAGGACCGATATCCCATACATTTAAGCCTCCATCTTTGATTTTTGCCTTTGAAATCTTTCCGACATCCGAAATCGGATCAGATGATGTGAAAATGCACTTTGGGTCATGAGGTCACGACTGAGGGTCGCAATCACATGGGGTCGTTATTTTGTGTTAATATTTTAATGTTACGAATATCAATTCTGCAAATAATTGTATTTAAAATGTATGTGGCATATAATATGAACTATTATGAATAAATATATGAATATGAATATATGAATATGAATATGTGCACCAAAGCCTTCCATTTCACACTTGGCAGGTCTAACAAGCGCCTGTGTTACGTAATTCCCGTCGGGCGCAATATTTATTTGATTTACAAGGGGGCAAAGTTTGTTTAACCTTCGTGCCTTGATATACTCGCAACGCTTAAGATTACAATATTGGAATCTTTCGCTTGCTCGGATATCAATATTGGCACGTGCAGTTAAACAAACTTTGCCACCGAGTGACACACAAAAATTGTCACCTAACCAACACGAACAAAATACTGACCATAACACGTCAAAATAAATCAAATTCAACAATTTATTCAATATTTATGAATCTAAATCATCATTTATAGGTAAAATCTATCAGTCAGCTTAAGACATGAAGTTGAAATTATTTTGCACTCTTGTGGATAAAATGCAATTTTGCTATCTGTTTTCGAATAGCAAAGTGAGCCAGTTGTTGTGGTGAAAATATAAATATACCTACTCATATGTTACCTAAGTAATACTTCTTTAGTAAGTCATGGCATCCAACGATTTCGAAATAACATGAAGGGATTAGGAATTTGATAAGAATTTTGATACAAACACTTTCTAAATCTAAATCACCACACATTCTTGTAGATATTTATAAATGTTTGTGATAAGATTAGACACGATTTCGTAAGCGATATACAGGGTGTTTGGTCCATCGTTGGCCAAATTAAAATGGCAGATAGGTGGGGTCGTTCCCTATCTCACCACGTTTTTAAAAAAAATTTAAGAATTTATTTGTTGTTTTGAAAAGAAAATCAGTACCAACTCGTTTAAAATTAAATTTTAATAAAAAATAAGTGCTAGAGACATGCAATTGTTATTGCATCGTGATGTGCAACGTTGCACTGCTTTATTAAAGTGAAAATTTCGGACATCTAACGCTTAGTTTATTTTTTATTGGCCCTCGAAGGTTTTACAGCACGTAAAAATTTTGCCAAAGGTCAACTTTGATTTGCAATGAAAAAAAAAATAAAAAAGATTACGTTCTTAAAATTCTTTTACTAAATTGTGTGTTTTATCCTCTTTTTAATGATGTAAAATAATCCCGCAAAACCTTTCATAAACTTGATTTATCCGCGGTTATTGTAACGGATGCGACAGGCAAATCATCATTGCCCAAACATTGACGCCTCTTTTTTGAAATCCCGTAAGTAACAAGCGGGTTTATTTTCTCGATGACCGATGAGGTTTGCAGGTTATTAAGATTTAATTAAAGCTTATCTTACGTTAATTTGGCCTTGGAGTTGAAGGTCAACTTTCACATTTCAGGGTGATAAGATAAGGAAGTGTTTTTGAAAACAACACGTGCAAAGCCGGTAAAGACGCTATCTCCCTCTTACACAGCACAATAAGTGCAGTTGTCTCTCTCTTTCATGAGTTAGACGTCAAACTGCTCTACCAAAGGCCAGCAGTAGGGAAGATAAGAAGACTACACTTTACTTAGGTAGTGACATCAGATTAGACTTGAGACCTGATTTAACCATCTTATGGTACACTAGCTTTTACCCGCGGCTTCGCCCGCGTAATAAAAGTATTCTTATTGAAACGTTTACAAAAAATAAGATTTTCATTTGGATCCGTAGGTTTCTTTGTAGGTACATCTGTCCGCGATTATTTCGATTAAGGTAAAGCGGGGCAATTCTCGACTGGAGGGCCATTGTAACTGATCTATTTGCTGTACGGTCCGGTTTTGGCTGACTGTACCTTACACCTATTGTTTTTAAAGAAATTCTTGCAATGATTGTATAATTGTTACACAGCGACCACAGCGTAGGTAGTAGGTACGAATATGTATGTATTTTACCTATATAAATATTTATACTGGGGAAACTTCATACAACCCACATAGCCAGTATCTCGACGCTATGGTCGGTAGGGTAAAAAGTACTTCCTTGCATTATCGCTTACATTTTTTTTCATTTTGCTTATACTTATTGCAAACGTAAACATATAAAAGGCAAGCAAACAACGATCTTCTTACAGCACATTGAATGTAATAGTTATTACGGATGCAGGATACTCGCCGATGCCTACTTACTAATACCTTCACACTGAGCCACCTGCATTTTACACTGCCTAGATATCGATTGCCGACCGATTATTCCGACCCCAATCCCTATTCTTATCCCCGTCCCTATCTCTATCTTTGTCCCCGTCCCTATCTCTATCTTTGTCCCCGTCCCCGTTCCCATCCCGTCTCTGTCCCCGTCCCTCCCCTATCCCTATCCCCGTCCCCGTCCCCTATTTTTATCCCTATTTCTATCCCTATCCCTATTTCTATCCCTATCCCTATCCCCATCCCTATCCCTATCCCTATCCCTATCCCTATCCCTATCCCTATCCCTATCCCTATCGCTATCCCTATCCCTATCCCTATCCCTATCCCGATCCCGATCCAGATCCCTATCCCTATTCCTATCCCCACCCCCACCCCTACCCCTACCACTACCCCTATCCCTATCCCTATCCCTATCCCTATCCCTATCCCTATCCCGATCCCGATCCCTATCCCTATCCCTATCCCTATCCCTATCCCTATCCCTATCCCTATCCCTATCCCTATCCCTATCCCAATCCCAATCCCAATCCCTATCCCTATCCCTATCCCTATCCCTAACCCTATCCCGTTCCCGTCCCCGTCCCTGTCCTTGTCCCTGTCCCTGTCCTTGCCCCTGTCAAATTATCATGCTAGGAGGTGAACTTTGAAAAATCCTTTCTTAGTGCTCCTTTAAGGAACTTCCGTGTCAATTTGAAATCTCTTGAACCAGAAGTAAAGATAAAAACTAAAGCTATACTTATGGCTATTTTGGATATTTTAACCCCATTGCACAACAACAGGGGAAAAAATTTCTTTTCTACCTCATTAGATTTTAAGATCGTTGTATTTATCGTGATCAGCGACCCGATAAACCATAAAAACGATACCCATATTGTGTTTTTGACTTTACCCCCTTTGCACCCCTTTAGGGGTCAAATTTTCAAAAAACCTGAAACATGTATTTACTTAGTCATAATATGTCTTTAGGAATCCTCCTGTGAAGTTTCGAATAAAATAGTCAAACTAATCTGGTTTCCCCAATACAAACTTTGAACCCCCATTTCACCCTTTTAAGAGGAGAATTTTGAAAGATCCTTTCTTAGTGCTCCTCTACGCCATATAAGGAACCTATGTGCCAAATTTGAAATCTCTAGGACCAGCGGTTTCGGCTGTGTGTTGATATATCAATCAGTCAGTCAATATCTTCTTTTATATATTTAAACCCCATTGCACCACAACAGGGGAGAAGGTATTTCACTTCCGCCTCGTTAGATTTTAAAAACGTTGTATTTATCGTGATCAGCGACCCGATAAACCATAAAAACGATACCCATATTGATTTTTTGACTTTATCACCCCCTTGTCACCCTTTTAGGGGTTAAATTTTCAAAAAACCTGAAACACGTATTCAGTCATATGTCTTAAGGAATCTTCCTGTGAAGTTTCGAATAAAATAGTCAAACTAATCTTGTTTCCCCATACAAACTTTGAACCCCCATTTGACCCCCTTAGGAGGTGAATTTTGAAAAATCCTTTCTTAGTGCTCCTCTACACTATATAAGGAACCTACGTGCCAAATTTGAAATCTCTAGGACCAGCGGTTTCGGCTGTGCGTTGATATGTCAGTCAGTCAGCTTCTTCTTTTATATATTTAGATTAATCCTGAACCTTTCCTGAAATAATTTTTTCCCCGGTTCTTGTATGGAAGCATCAGAAAAGTATCGACATGCAGGTTAAAAAAATACCATTATCTTTTTAAATTTTTATTACACGTGTTATTTTTACAAATTTTGTTCAAACTGGCGACATCCGTTGCGAATGCATGCATGCCTGCCTTTTTCTTATTTCCACTGTTGTTATTCGCAATCGAACTTCTGCTTTGATCACCTCGAAGGCCGCCAATATTCGTTGAGACAAATCTTCCCGCGATTCCACCTCCGTTTTGTAAACAAGTTCCTTCGCCCGTCCCCAGATGTAAAAGTTCAACGGAGCTAGGTCAGGAGATCTGATCTGATCCCACTACCTAAGTAGAGTCTAGTCTTATCTAGCCCTACTGCTGGCCTTTGGTAGATCAGTTTGACGTCTAACCCATGAAAGAGAGAGACAACTGCACGTATTGTGCTGTGTAAGAGGGAGATAGCAGTCTTTACCGGCTTTGCACGTGTTGTTTTTAAAAACACTTCCTTATCATAAGATACGATTCACGCTGAAATGTGAAAGTTGACCTTCAACTCCAAGGCCAGATTAACGAAAGATAAGTTAGATAAGTTTTAAATCTTAATAACCTGCAAACCTCATCGGTCATCGAGAAAACAAACCCGCTTGTTACTTACGGGATTTCAAAAAAGAGGCGTCAATGTTTGGGCAATGATGATTTGCCTGTCGCGTCCGTTACAATAACCGCGGATAAATCAAGTTTATGAAAGGTTTTCCGGAATTATTTTACATCATTAGAAAGAGGATAAAACACACAATTTAGTAAAAGAATTTTAAGAACGTAATCTTTTTAATTTTTTTTTCATTGCAAATCAAAGTTGAGCTATGGCAAAATTTTTACATGCTGTAAAACCTTCAAGGGCCAATAAAAAATAAACTAAGCGTTAGATGTCCGAAATTTTCACTTTAATAAAGCAGTGCAACGTTGCACATCACGATGCAATAACAATTGCATGTCTCTAGCACTTATTTTTTATTAAAATTTAATTTTAAACGAGTTGGTCCTGATTTTCTTTTCAAAACAACAAAAAAATGAAAAAAAAATGCACGTCGGTCAAAAAAAATTTTGAAAAGCGTGGTGAGATAGGGAACAACCCCACCTATCCGCCATTTTAATTTGGCCAACGATGGACCAAACACCCTGTATATCATCGCCAAATATATCTAGACAAAGATAAGGCCGTTGAACTGGGGTAATTAATTATGGGAAGTCCAGAAAACCACAAAGATTATAAGTACTTAGTTTATGTAGGTACTTATTTATATACCTAACTGTTTTCTTTTTTGTTTCAGTCGTTCCAGATTAGCAGAAGAATTGAAATACCTTTTACCAGGAAGGATGTGTGTGATTCCAGTGTTTTTAAATATAAACCAGTAATACTGATTACATTAGGTACTTCAGCTTCAAGTGTAAAATGAACTCGGACTCAAAGGCTCATTTAAACGGCAAACGAACTCGCATGCGATTTAAGAAGGTACATTGCGAACTATTGACGTTACATCCAATTCCAAAGACGACCGATCAGATGCCGCTTACAGTTTGGCAAAAAAGAGTAGGTATAGAAATTAAACATCTTCGTGTCATGCCTTTCTTATCAATATGTGCGAGAAAACGAGACAAGACGATGTTGCTACTTTTCAATTTTAGTTTTTTGCCAGGGTTGTAGGCGAATATGCTCCTATTCGGAATTTCCCAGAAGGATTTGACCACATTGTCCTTATCTAGGAAAATTACATTTTTTCCGTGCCTTCCCCTCTATTTTGTTGGGGTGGTTTAGGTATCTAGGTGCGTAAAGATATTATATAACGTATCATGTGAATAGTAGGTAATTCACACAAGTTAAGTAGGTATTGATTGTGCTTTTTAAAAAATATTTGTTAAAGAAAAATGGAAACTATAGGTCTAGATTAAGAAAATAAACTGTATAAATATTTTTGTATGACCGTTTGTTTCATATCCAAATAAAATAAAAAATAAAATTATAATAAATAAATTCACAAAACTAAATTACCATTGAATAAGTTCAATTATTACTGAAGTTTAGATAATTAGGTAATATTTAAATAATGTGTTAATAAATGGACAAAATGAACTTATAATTATGTATGTTTGTACAGTATTAAACAGATAAGTAGGTATTTAAGTTGTAATTATTGTAGGTAATGCGTCGCACGTTAATCAGAAGAGAAGCATGATTTTGTTAAATAAAGTTTTTTTTAAATAAAAGTTAGTGTTTTTTTGCTAGTTGCTGCAGAATAGTGATACCTATGAAAGCACCCACCTCTTAATCTCTTTTCTTATGTGATACTTATACCCACAGCAAGCAAGCAGCAGCTTCTAAGTTAAGCAGTTAAGTTAGGGTCCCCCCACATCTAGCGTCTCGCGAGCGTAGCGTCGGGCCAACTGTATGGAAAAAGACGCCGCGTCGACGTCGCGCCGACGCAGCGTCAGGCTTTGCCATATAGTTGGCCCGACGCTACGCTCGCGAGACGCTAGATGTGGGGTGGGCCTTAGTCCAATTTAACTCTATACGGCGGCGTTAACTTGATGCTGCATCTTCATATACTCGTAGGCTATTTGGCGAACACGCATGATGTCGCCTCTTTATTTTCCCTACGATAACTTGAGATAACATCACCAACCACCGCCACACCTTGGGCCACCATCAACAGTGGCGCCAACTGGTGGTAGTTATCAGAAAGCATATCGTCTAAGATTTGGGATGACGTCGTATTGTTTGACTAGATGGCGCTAATGATACTAATTCGTCATCTATCACGGAAGGGGTGTATAAAATGATACAAACAAATACTTTAACAAATAAATAATGTAATTAGAAATTAACATTTTCATACTATCCGTTATGTTATTTCTATTCTTAAAGAAAATATATTTTATCTAGTTACCTAGTCGATAATTTAGGCAGATTAAAAACCTACAATTTATGCAGGCGGTAAATGTATACACAATGGATATAACGAGTAGCCGGTAGCCATTACAAACACGGTTCTAGGTCTGAGCCGACAAATACATCATAAAATATTTAAGTTATCATTAAAATATGGGTGCAGTCGAGGTTATTTACATAGGAGAGTCGATGTAAATATATCGAAAAATATGTTGGGGAAAAAATCTGAGCTAGCACCGTTGGTTTTAAATCTAACATGACATATTCGGTTCTTAGGTATTTTTTATAGGTACAGTTGTAGTGCGAAAAGGGTTTCCTTCGGAAACGTTCGTATTTGTCATGCTAGTTCAGTCAATGTCAGTACATCTTGTACCAAGACTGACTGAAATAGCATGACACGTTCGTACGTTTCCGTAACTAAACGAAGGAAAATGTTTTCTCACTACATCTGTATACAGATCTTAACTGTAACCACTGTAGGTAGATAGGTATATATTGTATTTCTGAGATTTATGGACGTCTTAGCTTTAGCGTACAACTATGTGACGATGGTACGTCCGAAAACGAAGAACATTTCATGTCAGATATAAAACGGCCATGCTTCTACTAGTAACATAAGTTTGGATATATTTGCACCGATGTTTGCTCACATATTAATGACATTGACTGTACTTATAAACCGATTACTTAACATTGATATTCAAAATGTCGTCCCAAAAGCTTCGATTCTATTATAACATGCAGTTGCTTGAGTTCTCCTTACAATTATTTTCAAAAGAACGCGCATCCTATATTTTATAATATTTTTTTTCTTGAGGGCCACGAAGGAAGTCTACGGTGTATAACGAAAATCAAAATTTCATTCTGCTTCTCTATCGTTCTATATTAGATCGATAAAAAGGCGTCTGACTAAATTAATTTTCGTTTTTTTTGTAGACTGTACGACTCGCGGACTCCGAGTAAAATTTGTGCCTCTGCCCTAAGAGATGAAATATTGTGCGAAGATTTTAAGACGTCATTTTGAAACAGTTTTAAGTAATCGCATAGAAGACGGCCACACGGCCGGACGCACGAAGTACACTTATAACTAACATTATTGAGAGAAAAAGACATAGAGAAAATTTCGAAAACCCTTATCTAACTGGTACACGAGTATAATTTGTCAAGCCTTGCCTTTAACATACCTATGATACACTATCTCCTAAGGCCGGTACACGTTATAATAACAATATACTTTAAGTAGTATTTGATAAAGTTTTAAATGTTCAACTATTCGTAGACTATTTGTATTAATCACAATACAACTTTAAAACGATACGGAAAGTTGCTATGAAACTGAATTTGTTAGGGCACAAAAGACCTATGAAATAATTTCTAACTATCAATTTGACAAAATCGCCCAACTATTTCGACTTGTCTTCTGCCACTTACAAATAGTGCGATAGGGACGGCCTGATGTTTTATCATTTATCGCGCGACTACGATTGCCTGCCTGGCAACGACGCATAACATTTTGTTTTACTCGTATCTACATGCAATACTCATCATATCGCGCGACTACTCTCGATATATTTCGTAGGACATTTGTACCCTATTGTATTCTTTGTTTCATTGATCGTTTGTGCGATAAATACTGTAAGCATTAGTAAAGGAAGCATTGAACAACACTCCCATACTCCGCTGGAATATAGGTCCACAACTGGCGTTAAAATTATACCTACTTGGTAGCGTAAAAAAAACTTTCGATGTGGGATGGGATCTTATTTAACTATTAAACGTAATATCTAAACAAATGACTACGACAATTAATAAAGAATTAATACAGGCACCGATATCTTAATCTAATAAATAATTGGGTTACCATTGAGAGGGAAAAGCTGCTTAACGATATCATAAACATAATGTTTATTATTAATAAATGCAGAGGCACTATCTAGCAAATCTATAGGTACTGAAGAAGAATAAATAAGTATATCACGTAAGCTTAATATGAACTAAGATTTGCGTCAATTCCCGAGGAAAGATGCCTAAAGGGAGTTCGATCACAATTTTTGAATGGAATATTTATTTTTACACATGTTTTTAATTTAAGTATGCTTACATCTTGTTTAGGCCCTAGGGCTTTCAAGTCAGGGAAAGATCTTACAAAATTGCTGGGAACAGGAGATGGTTGACAAGATATAAAGTGACCCGATCTTTCGAACTTGTATATCGAATCGAGTCAAATTATATTTCATCAACATTATCACCTGTGCCATTTCTTAAATGGCAAATCAATTGAGTTACTATTTTGATATTAAGAACAATAAATATTATTATAAAAGGTAATGTTTGTGCACATGACGGTTACAGTAAAAATAACTTTCTAAAAATATTCTTCATAAGTCGAAATATTGCACTTTTACTGCTGAATTTTGTGAGAAGCTCAAATCTGATAAGTAAATTAATATGTGACATTTTGGCACATTATTGTAGAAGGTATATAATGATATGGCAAATGATAAATCATACAGGTCACTATATTGAAACTTAGCGGGATAATTCTGTATGGTTTGCCCAAGTTTCAAGACTAATTCAGTCTAACTATAAACGTATATTAAAATGCCCTTAATTTGAATGGTGATAAAATGATAAGCATCTAATTGAATAGTCGGGCAAACATTCAAAAGATATAAGAGTTATAATAAAAAAAATTACAATTCTAAAACTTAGCTGCTTATAACAAATGATGCTTTAAATTCTGTAGCGGATGGTACAATTATTTTCTGAATTTGTCTCCCCTTATTCAAAGAGGAAATCTCACAATTGATGTATTGAAAATTGACATTTAGAATCATTGGAATACGTTAAAAAATCGGCATATGGATTATTGGATATGTAGTAATCGTCACTAGATAAGCAAGTGGGAACATCTAATATACGACTATTTAAACAGAGACTAGGAACGATATCCAACAGTCAAATGCATTGTACTGTAAATTTCCTACTAAAGTTATTACGAAAAATTATTGCATTGCAGTAATTATACGAATACGAATCAACTTCGCGTTTAATGATAAAATATATGTAGATTTTCGTATTAAAACGACGCTTCGAACGACCTTGTGGGAAGATATTGAAATTGGTGTTATTTCTTGGAGGAGGATAAAATCCAGCCATACATCACAGACTGAGCAGATTTTAATAGGACCGTTTCTTTTCTCTTGCCTATACCAAGATGCTTATTTACCACAAACGTTAGTAGGTATTCGTGTTAGCCCTTTGACGTGTTTACCCCATCGTCATATCTACCTACAACATTTTGCACAACCCACCGTCAACTGTCAACTCGTCCACACTTATGATCAATAATTTCATCATTTATATTATATAAGATGCGTATAGACAGTGGTGGTAACTTACACCTAGCACACATATTTTATTATTTTATATCGCCAGCTATTTACAACTCCTCGTCCCAAAAATATCTACCAAAATTGACGACTGCAATATCGACTCTGAAATACGAAACCAATAAAAATAACACATTAAGATTTTTTTGTAATTGCAATTCAATTTTGGAAAACACTTCAGGAACAAACATTTTGTCTGATCAGTTCACCATGGATAGTGTAATACCGCGTAAGTAACAAATGCAATGAAACACTACTTTCTTGTATCTTTGTTCGAATATTGAATTCTATAGACATTAACCTAAAATAAATGTGATATACAAAGAAAAATTACCAAGGCCTCCAAGTGTCCAAAAGCTGGATTCGAACCAGCGTCCTCGTTATAGCCAGGGATGCCTGAACCACTCGGCCATTCGGTCACGGTGGCAAGGGTCGAAATTTTCAAGTATAGGACACACTTCCCGAAGGCTTGTGGCGCCGAATGTATAGACATTGATAGCAAACGCGGATCCAATAGGGGAGGGGTGATGGGGGTCATGACTCCCTTAGAGCCTAAGTTACTTCTAGAATCTGACCTCTTGATCCCCCAAAGTACAAAGCTGGATCCGCCCTTGTTTGTGACTTATGCGGTGTTGCACTATCCTTTACAAATTTAAACATTAAATAAATGTCATATACAAAGAAAACAATACCAATGCCTCCAAGTGTTCCAAGCTGGATTCGAACCAGCGTACTCCGTTAACCGGACGGATGCCTCAACCACTCGGCCATCGTTACACGAAAGCAAGGGTCGAAATTTTCAAGTATATGACACAATTACCGAGAGCTTGGCGCCCTTTACAAAGTCCAAACATTTTGAGGCACATAGTATCGGGACATACTTCCGGCCCATTAACATCTACAGTCGTCAGGTTTTGGAAAGCAGAATGAAGCGTCATTTTAATTCCAGGAGCATTCCTTTTATGTTACGCCGATTATGATTTTTTTCAAGCTCCTTATGACCCATAAAAATTGAGGAGCTTGTTCGCCACGCCCTTTGGTATCGGGACATACTTACATCTACAGTCGTCGAAGCGTCATTTTAGAGCATTCCTTACGCCGCTTAAGATTTGAGGAGCTTGTTCGCCCGCTGGTTCGCGACCGCTATGCGCGTTTCGTTGCTCTCGCCCTATAACGGTCAAAAGGTCTTACAAAAAAGCTTTGTAGCAGTCGTATAAGTACCCATTTCAATCTATCTACATATAGCCATAGAGGAATAAATATATAGAGGATAATTTACGCTAGTTGACGCGTGATTGTCGCTAGATGTCACTATAACTATGCCTATACAAATAACTCGCATTTACTGATGTATGGAGTTACAACTCTTCCCTTACTTATTTCTCTATGGTATAGCCAAGAAATATTACTGGATATTCATGTCGGTACGTGAAAATCTCATCAAAAAGCGTCCCTTGAAAGGAACACAGGACACCGTCACAAAAACACCTTAGGGCCCCAAACAGCGTCGGCGTCGTGCAACCTGTACGGAAAAAGACGCCGCGTCGACGTCGCGCCGTCGCTTTGCCATACAGTTGGCCCGACGCCGACGCTCGCGAGACGCCTAGTGAGAGGGGGCCCTTATATGTAGTTTTTTTTAGTAAACCAGATTGAGATAGGGATTATAAGACTGCATGTTTGAATAATATACAAGGTTCATAGTGACTGTTATATTGTATTTATAAGTAAACGTATTATACAAAATAGTTCTTTATAAAATAATCGGTCAAAAATATAATATATTGATATAAAATTTAGCAGTCAATATGATAAGTATTTTAGTTATAGTATTAAATATTTGAACACAATTAATTTAGTAAATAGTATACACAGGTTATATTGCAATAAAGAAATGGAAATTTGAAAAAGCAGCCTTAGTAGCGTACTACGAGCCATAAGGCCTCAGTAAAGTCAGAAAATAAAATTCAATAAAGGAATTAACAAATATACAGAAAAGAAGACAAGAGAACGAAACAAAAGACAAACCAAAAAACAACAGAAGAAAAGAGAAGAAATAAAAACAAAAAAGGGTAGCAGCTTCAGCTAATACCTAACTTTGAAAGCGAATCAGGTAACCAGCGATTTCACAAATATGTAGAAAATCTTAATAAAAAACACAGATACCAATTGTGCTGTCGAATAGCTCAAAGGTTAGGCAGTGCTTCGCTTTATAGGCTAGCGTCCACACGTCAAGTCGAGCCGCGTCGAAATGATACGTCCATATAGTCCTCCTCACCGATTTCGGTGACGGCGAATTTGGCAACAATGGATTACGCCTTTTATGGGCTCTAATATCTTGCCAGGAGCCCATTTCTCGAAGCTACAAGTTACAATTTACAAGCGGTTGTGAATGTCTAATATGACAAGTTGGAAAGAGACTTCCGCTTGTAACTTGTAACGTTCAGCTTTGAGAAATGGGCCCCTGGCCGAACTTCGTCTTAAAGACTCTTTGGCAAGTGCTACAATAAAGTTGGCCAGAGGTATTCTATGTATATACGTAGGAGGGTTGACACCTCCACACATTTACTATGAACGGTAAATTCGATTCGACGCGTCGCTAATGGACACAGATTCATAGTACAGAAGTGCGAATAGATTTTCCTTTGTATTCTTACGGAAACGTACTGACACTGCTGTCTGAACTAGCATGACAAATACGAACGTTTCCGGGAAAATACGAAGGAAAACCTTTTCGAACTACATCTGTACAGTCAACCAATTGGAACCCTAGGCCACTCTACAACCATGTCAAAATGACAAGCAGTAAGAGATTTCTTACAAACTGATTTATAACGTCACTATGACATAGTTCTACAGTGGTCTAGGGTTCCAATTGGTTGACTGTACCTACCTATTTAGGCGGATGCATAGATGGCGGACTATTGAGATTCGACTCGGCGAGCCAAGTGGACGCCAGCCATAAGGGTGACTTTATAAATATACTCACAGTCAGCACCGACGTGTCGATGTTGTGTTTGTGTGTGTTCGTGTGTTGGCGTCTCGTGGTATAACGGGTTTAAGATTTGTCTAAGGCCCACTTGCACCAACCACTTAACTCAGGGTTAGTGGGCTGTCATATGTCAAATTCCATATAAAATGGTGGGTTAACCCTCCATTTTCGTTGGTGCAGGTGGCCCTAACTGTAACTTGGAGCGAAAGGGGAAAGACTTTGAAAGAAATTACCGTAACGCATGTGGCGAAGTGTATGATAATTTTCTAACTTTGGCAGTATGATATCGGTAATGTTCGCAGTATTACCAAGGATTATTTATATAGGATTTACAATCTTCATACTAATAATCGTACCTCCATTTTTTAGCGCCACCTATTAAATACTATCTTAACTACATGCCTTTTATTTTATTCAGAATGTGTATTGACATATCTTGATATTAAAATAAAGAAATATGTCATTGCGAGGGTTTACTGGTGAAACCCGATAAATCGAGATAATTTGTCCTTGAAATAACAACATTGTGGAAATTGCACATAGTTCGAATATCAAAAACCAGTTTGCTCAACTTATCGGGTTTCACCAGTAAACACTCGTGTGGTTCTTATAAAAAATAAAAACACGCAAAAATATTTAGGGGAAGTATGATTTTGGCCACTTCGAGCCTGCGAAACAGCGCCATCTAGTTAAGCCTTTAAAGGCCATACATTTCAGGGGTACGCTTTTTTGCATGGGCTTTGTCAGTCCCGTATTATATCATTATTGGTACATATTATTACTGTGAAAAAGAAGACTCGTATGTACTCTGTACTGCCAAATAAGGAGCGGGTTGCCTTATAGCGGTCGCGTTGTGTCAAACTTCTCTTTTGGTTGGTCCTTGTCAAATTATCAAAATACTTTTAAGAGAAGAATGTTTGCGCACTTGTAATATGACTATACAAGTATACATTGGCTTAGTCTTAAGTAGGTAAATACATTTCATCGAAAATTTTAAGAGCGCTATTCAACTTACTCGTAATGTTTGCTCTTCTGCTTAAAATAACTTATATTTGATAGTACTTAAAGTATATTGAAATATCCATATTATCTCTTTTACTTCTGACTCCCACTTACCAATATGGACACTAAGACCCTAAAGAATAGTAAAGGAAAAAAACAAAATCATTTTAGAAATTAAAATGTTTTTATTTAATCATAAAATAAATAGAAAACAAGTAGAGTAATTTACTACGTAGTTATAATAGTTGGCTAATATTAGATTTAGTACATCGACTGACTGGCCGAATTCCATAGAAGCAGTTATGCCATCTCACAAGGATATGTCCATTAAGCTTCAACCGACATCTGACAGGTTCCATGTATAACGACACTACGAAAAATAGATGGGTCTAAAATATTTTAAAATTACATAAGTGCTCCTATGAAATTAGTAAAATATCTGACACGTATCAGATCCATAAAAGTTTATAAGAAACGTGGCTAAATACTGATTCCTTAATTCAACCTATTATCACATATCAAACCAAGCCTCCCATACATTATTGCCATTTATGCGTCCCCTTCTAACAAGAAAATAAATCGAGGTTTTATAAACAGTGTCAAAAGTAACAGTAGTTCTGTATTATAGAAATAATTTTAAAAAGTACTTGAAAACACTTCGGTAAGCGTCGAGCGAATTCCTAACAGTAACATTAGCTCTATGATATTTGTTAACAACAGGTAAATGCATTTTCTCAAAATAATAACTTTCAACGCCTCTTACTAAGTAGGTATATTATATGTTGTAATTGTTATACGATTAAGATTATATTTATGAATATATGATAATTCTCTTTCAGCACACAGGTCTACTGTATAAAATGAGCACCAAAGATCATTATCATACGATTCAAATGTTGTATAGTTTTTAGAAGTATCAAAAATCAACATTCAAAAAGTTAGTACACGTCAGAGAGTCAAAAAGAAAGTTTTTAGGATATGTAAGATAATTCTTGAGCGATAGAAGTACAGCGATAGAAAACTGAAGGTATAAAATGAGATTTAAAATACAGTGTTCACTTAACACAGTAGAATGCCCAAGCATTGTAGTACACATAGATCTTAACAATTTTACGTTTGGGTAAATGTATCCACATTTATAGATACTGTTATAAATATCGAAGTTATATCTAAGACCGGTTGCGGGACTGTCTCATAGTAGGTATTTAGGTAAAACTGTAAACTATTAGGTATAATAATAAAATAAAGCACCACTTATTTAAATGCGAAGACGACTAAGTAAAAACGATGGAGGTTCCTTGCTTCATATTATATTTGTCATTTGGTACCAACTTAACAAACCAATTCGCAGAGTCGAGACTCCTTCGTTTTCTGCTGCGTTCATTGGCGACGCGTCGAATCGCATTCAAATGTATAGAACTCGATTCAACTCGGCTCGATTCGTCTTAGTGGCCAGGCTTCAAAGAACCATACCATAGACAGTTTTACTTTCATGTTTGCACTCAAACTGCATATTCAAAATGGTAGGCGGTCCACCTAGATAACTAAGATGACTGAAAGTAGGTATTTGTTGAATTTATAATTTTCTTTCAAAATAAGTGCTTGGTCGTAGAAAAAGTACTTTATTAACAATTTTCGGCTTCGCCTCAAATTGTTACCCACGCCACTCACCTTTTTTGACCTCTTTTAACCACCAGTTGCATAAAATACTATTTTCTACTCCCGTACTGTTATTCGTGAGTTACAAGGTCGTGCATAGAACTTAAAAACCCTACATAAAAGATGTCAGGACAAGTCTATCTAGTCTATACCCTGAAAACATTTAGTAGAAGTAGCACGATATAGCTGTTACAGTTCAGTAAATACATTGCTACCAACTTAACAAACCAATTCGCAGAGTCGAGACTCCTTCGTTTTCTGCTCTCGCATTCAAATGTATGAGAACTCGATTCAACTCGGCTCGATTCGTCTTAGTGGCCAGGCTTCAAAGAACCATACCATAGACAGTTTTATTTTCATGTTTGCACTCAAAATGGTAGGCGGTCCAAGATAACTAAGATGACTGAAAGTAGGTATTTGTTGATTTATAATTTTCTTTCAAAATAAGTGCTTGGTCGTAGAAAAAGTATTGTATGCAACGGTGTTTAACTGAGTCAAAAAATGCTCGTGGCGTCTTTATTAACAATTTTCGGCTTCGCCTCAAATTGTTACCCACGCCACTCACCTTTTTTGACCTCTTTTAACCACCAGTTGCATAAAATACTATATTAGATACTGTCAGTTGGAGACGATGTTATTGATATGGTGACAGGAGCTGTATTATAGCTGTTTATGTGGCTATTAATTCGCTTTCAGCTCGTTTCATAAAACCATTATACGAGTCTTGAAATTTCATCCTAGCCTCAACTTGCAGTACCTACTAAATGATCACTGCTAGAACCTCTATTGCGTACGACTCAATATTAAAATACTATGTAGATAAGGTATACGTTTACTAGATTAATATAGACATCTTTGTGCTTTGAGAACATCTTTTACGAGTACACTTACAAAATGTAATACCAGTGCCCGCAACCGGTGGACAGAAAGCGACTACCTCGTCATCGCCCCACACAAACCGAGTCGCATTTAGTTCCAATCCCACATTAAAAGAGCCTCACAAAAATGACACTACCGCGAAATTATGTATCAAAATAGTGGAACTAAGTACGACTTATATTTAAATTGGCCGCTTTGTAAATCTATGGATTTGTGTAGAGTGACAACGGCTAAAGCGAGCGTTTTTTGTCACGAATTGGCGGTTTTTTGATTTAATTCTAGTATCTTTCTATCGTCTGCACTGTACAACAGCTGCTCACAAGATTCAAATACTCTCATCCGTACAATGGCATAGATAGACGCAAGCAAAATAGCCAATCACAAATCGGCGCTGAACTTAGGGGCCTCGAAGGGCTCCATACCTTTTTAGAAACACACACTGAAAAAAAGGGCAAGTGCCGATTCGCCCAAGGCTAGATTTGTTCACGCTACGCCCTCTTTCATATTTGTCTTCAAGTATCTGGTAAACGGATATGATACACGATACCCCAGTGTTTAAATACTAATTGTAACGATTTAGACTTTTTGATAGGAGTTCTTGACTAGTGTAGTCGATGGAAAGTAGTAATTTATGTGTAAGTACGCCTATTCGCAACATGAACTTAGCTCGCGTAAAGTACAGACAGTACATTGTATCAATAGAAATAGCCAAAGATGCAACTCTTTTTTTAAATATTGCAGTCTTCAATAACATTCACAGATTAGTACACATTTCACGCCAGTTCTTGATTTAAGATATTTAGATTTATTTTAAATAATTAAAATTGAATATAAATTGATACCTTAGTGACCTGGAAGGATTTGAATCGGATACCTATCCAATACTCGCGGATACAACCTAGTCCGGCGGTAATTTAGACTCCAGAATCTCATGTATGTTTTAAAAACCTACTTGCAGTTTAATGCCATGCGTGATTGCCTCCGCAAGTGTATAAGTAACCTAAATCTAAAGGTCACTCGTGTCTCAGTCTAATTTGGTTACTGCTCATAGCAACTAGGTACTCAGCGACGCCATTTTGCAAACGTCAGCGCTTTACAAAATGGCGTCACCAACGTTAACGCTTGAATGACTGGGATGTTTCTGTTTGTTTTTTGACTTATTTGTTAACACATTTGGCTATTTATACTAGTCCGCGACCACGAGACGCGTGTGTAGTGTGGTGTGCCGCCGCCGTCTACTTGAGGAGCTCGTGCGCCCGCTGGTTGGCCAGCGTTATCCTCGTTTCGTTCGATTCGCCCTACGTAACAGAATACGCGGTTGTTTTCTTGTTCAATGCACAGCGACTGTGTATTGTGAGTGTGTGAGAGAAAATCTTGGATTTTATAAAAGTTAACTGACTGGGAATAAACCTATCTACAATAAATGATATTACAAAATATATCAAAGTTCTAAGATCGAACAATCAGGTAATAAAGTCGTATTTCGTATGTTCATAGGGATGACGACTACATAAAAAAATGGCATTCTGTTTTGTCCGTCAGATCGTTCAAAAATACTAAACACATATTTTTCGCTTTTTCTAATGAATGAAAAAATACAAAGATATAGAGCATCAATGTTCCGGAGTGCGGGGCTTGTGAGCTTGTGACGTCACTTCTAAGTAAAAATTGTACTTAGGCGTGACGTCACGCGAAACTTCAACGCACTGTACCGTCGCCATTTTTCGTTTACGAGAAAAAATAAAAAATACGTGTCTAAAATTCTTTGATACTCTAACTGACGGACTAATCAGTTTTTTTTAGTCGTCTCGCCTATTCATAATATGTTAGGTATTTATTACGACTTTTAGATTAACTTTTGCTACATATTTTCATTTTGTGACTTAGCCATATTTTTAGTCTGCCGCCCGTTCCAAGTTGTTCTTACACACATTCATGTATCTTTTGCATTGTGAAGTGAACAGTCGCTGTTTTTGAAACGAAGTACACATGTTATGTTAGTGAATGAGTGTTATCGATGACTCTAATAGAAGATATGTTAATGACAAAATGCAGTGACCATACACAAAAATAGGTACCTGAAGATCGTAATTAGTTAACCAGATAATTGTATCAAAATAACGCATTTTAACTTCACCTTGACCTACGAAAGAAAAGTAAATAAATCAACGTGACACTTGGCAAATTTATACGGGTTGTTAGTGTTTTGTACAACACATAAAATTCGCGGAATAAATTATGAAATGACTTCTATTTCTACTCTTGTATATTTATTTTTCGTTATAGAAAAGTAAAGTCCTATGCAAAGTTGTATAGATAATTGAACTGATTCGAAATGCTTGTAGAGTTTTCTTGCTAATTTTTTGTTTTTGTTGAGTTGTGGACCAAATTACTACTTGATCCATTACATAACTGATCTCTCTTACAAAATGCTAAACAGATCATACTTTAAATATACTCAATAGTTCTTTATTTGTATACCATAGGCACATTTTACAATACATGGACCCTGAAAGGTCTAGCAAAATTCTAGGTATAACAAAAATTCATAGGTGTCAATGTTAAAAGGGACCATAATTAAAAGTGCGATATTTTGTTACAATTTATTTGGCGGTAGTTTTCTACGGTCAATGCATAAAGAAAGGACCCTAGTGCCATAGGGACTTGGTTCTGTGGTATGTCAGTCAAGGATGTGATCTAGAATTCGGTACACACAGTGTGGATAGTAGTTATGTTCCGTCGGTGGACAGTAGACACAACACAGGTACAACAACCAATCGCTTCTACCATACACTACTGTTGGGCAGCCTGTGACATGTTGGGCAGACAAAGTGCACAATACCTTATTGACTTATCGATAATGTAAAACCAACCAAACAACAAGCCAAAATCTGCAAAATTGAATGTGGTACAAATTCGGATAAGTATTATATTTAGTGATATGAACTAGTACTTATACCATGATTTAATTCCCTAATTTTCACCATGAATGCGGTAGGATCTACCGCATAATCTCGCACCCAAAGCCACTCAAGTGGTGACACTGCTAATACCCCAATTCCATGTCATCAAGTTAGGGATTGGCTTATAAAATAGATACACACAACACTATGTTTAATATTATTACATTTTATTAAAGTGTAGCATCATTAGCTGACGATTCTGCTTAATACGAAATATTGTTTTTAATTTTTTCGTTGTGCCACAACTTCAATCGTTCTTTATTCTCAATAAACAAACTTTGTCTGCTCAAACACACCAGCTGCCATGAAAACATGCTCGAGAAATTTACGGTGAAGGTTGCCAGGAAAGCAAATCTGCAATTTGGAAGGGCGAAGCCAAAGACAGATCACAGGTAGACTGCAGTAAAGGTTCTATTTACTCCCACCGCTAGTGACAGGCAACAATCAGATGGTGAAAATGTAGATGACAGTAACGCTCTGCGTTCACACATTGCAACACATCGTAAAAAGGTAGTAGATTAACAATTAAATTTCTAAAGTGAAGAGACGGAATTTAATATGGTTTACTTATTAGGTACTTTTTACTATGGTTGCGATCAAATAACAAGACTTGAAGATTACAAAAAAGCTTCAAGATTTACAACACTTCGATGACATTTTAAATAAGAGTCATCAAAGTGGAGCAAAAAAATAGAAATCACCCCAATAAAAAGACCGACTGAAAAACAAAATCCACGACACATAAATTACAAGTATTTTGGCGTACGCGATTTCGTCATCCCAGGTTCCAAGATTTTTTTTATTAGCATTCGCTTCACTTTTAAATGCCCTGATATTTTTTAATTTCAATCACAAATTGATGTTCCGCACATTATAGGTACTAACAGATTTTACATGCTCCAAAGATGAATCGTTAGGTCAATAAATTGGTGTTTGGCCACCGTACTATTTTCCACAGAAAATGATTACAGAAATGAAATTTTGGCCGAAATCTTAGATGAGAATAATTTGTTCTTGATGACTATGTAGGTAACTGCGTTCTTCATAATATAATACATATGTATTTGGAAATATATGAGGAAACTGAGAAACATCTTGTTTTCAAACGTGGGACAGAATCACTCCACAATGGAGCAGTGGTTTCTAGAGTTTACTAGACTCCGGTACTTCTAAAAATTTCGGAGCTCATACCTTGGCCGTCTTAAACGCCGTCAAAAAGGAGAATAGTATTAAAAGAGCCTTTGGGATCACAGAAGCAAAGCTAGAAAGCTACCTATCTCTGTATAGTCAATCTCCCCTACCCCCCACGAAATCGCGTCCACCATCCCCCTTCCCCCTCCCGTACCTTGCGGTTGATGCGGTCGACCTGGCGGTTCTGGTTCTCGAGTTCGGAGCCCATATCCAGCGCCATGTTGCGGAGGTTGCCGATCATGGTGTTCACTTGTCCCATGTTCTCTTCCATCTCGTCTTCTCGGGCGTCGTTTGTTATCCTGGAATTGATGAAGGTTTGGTTAGGATTTTAAAGAGATGGTGCTGTTTGGGTAATGTCGTCAGAACTGTGTTGGAATAAAATCCCATCAATGACCGAAATGAACTGAATCTTTCCGTGGCCGGAGAATCGGTCTTTGCTCATTTAGTTCAGTATAGGATCGGCGGGCGCGAGCGGTTTGGATCGAGAACGAATGTGTGACTGCGCCGACCGAGAGGAATGTTACTATCTGGGGACTATTCGTATCATTTTGACACTATTCGGTCCCATTCGTTCTGATCTTTCCGACCGCAGTGGTCGCTGGTCTGGCTGAACTAAATGAGCAAAAGACCTAAAAGAGCGAACTAGTTCGTGGGAGCGATTGAACGAGATCGGAGCGCTCCGATCAACGAACGAAACGGCACAAGCCTAGGTAGTCGGGACTGGACTGACTTACTGTCGAAAGTTCAAATTACAATACAGTACCCCTTTCAATACGAGTTGATACGATCGTGACGGTTGTTAACATATAAATATCAATTTTAACACATTAAAATTCGAAATTAAGTTAAGTGTAAGCTAATAATCTCGATTTTTCGTTTTGAAAGGACTACGTCTTTATTATACAACTTTAATAAAATCAGAATCACACACACACATCAGCAAAAAGGAGTGTACAAGTTTCTAATAGCTCGGCAACGCGCATGTGACACTCCTTGAGTGATAGGCGTTCATAGGTTACGGTGACCGCTTTCCATCAGACGGACCGTATCCTTGTTTTCATCGACGTAGTATAAAAAAAATATGGCACTTTACGCGTAGCATCAGAAGAAGTGAATCAGACTTCGGCTAACTTTTGAACATTACTTATACAGAGACGGACGGATTTACATTCTTAGTGACTTACGTCATTTTAATGACTTTTAGTATGAGATGACGCACAAAAATCCGATCTCTGATTATTACAACATAAAAATTAAGACACCTACAAGGAAATACGCATAACACAATAAAAAACATGCGTTACTTTGTTATTCTGCTAACGGTTAATTTCGTATTTTTACACGCAATTTATGTTACGTATCAACTCCAAATGTTAGAATCTATGAATTGACCGTGACGTCACTCCTCAGTATTTCATAGTAAATTCCATATTAGCAAATTGTTTTGACAGTTCTTAAAAAGAAGCTGATTTGACTAGTAGGAAACTAGCCTAATCTGAGTATTACCAAAGAGGATCGAGTATTACAGAGATTTACTGTCAAAGTAAAACGTGTAAACACAGTGCAACGACTGCCATCTCTCGACACAAGCTTAAAACTTTTGAACCTCAGTTTTGACAATTTGGCCCATATTGTTAGCTTGACATGTGTTGAAACGTCAAATATTAATATTAGAGCCATCTAGCCGAGCGTTCCCCAAAGGTGTAACGCCATCTAGGCCACCGTACCTTTTTAGGGTTCCGTAGTCAACTAGGAACCCTTATAGTTTCGCCATGTCTGTCCGTCCGTCCGTCCGTCCGTCCGTCCGTCCGTCCGTCCGTCCGTCCGTCCGCGGATAATCTCAGTAACCGTAAGCACTAGAAAGCTGAAATTTGGTACCAATATGTTTATCAATCACGCCAACAAAGTGCAAAAATAAAAAATGGAAAAAAAGGTTTTATTAGGGTACCCCCCCCTACATGTCAAGTGGGGGCTGATATTTTTTTTATTCCAACCCCAACGTGTGATATTTATTTATTTATTTAGTAAAAACATGTTTGCAAGACATTACAGTAAAACCAATGCGTCACGAAACTTAGATAACAAAAAACACAGAAAATAATGGAAACAAAATTAAAAATAAAATTAAACAATTATATATATATTGATTCAGATATATTGTTGGATAGGTATTTCAAAATGAATAAGGGTTTACTAAGAACGTTTTTTGATAATATTAATATTTTCAGAAATAATCGCTCAGAAAGGAAAAAACCGGCCAAGTGCGAGTCGGGCTCGCGCACAAAGGGTTCCGTAGCAGCAAATATTTAACCAAAATTACAGTTAAATCAACCTATCTCAAAAACTATAAGAGATACTTTGATCAAACCAAAAATCGTTGAAAGAGTTAATTAGCATGCATCACCTCTATTTTTTTTAGAATTTTATACCCCGTAGTTATAAAAATAGAGGGGGGGGGACATACTTTTTACGACTTTGAGAGCTGATATCTCAAAAACCGTTCACTTTAAGAAAAATGTTTTTTAGAAAACTTTATATCATTTTAAAAGACCTTTCCATTGATACCCCACACGGGTATGTACATCGAAAAAAAAAATTTTCATCCCTCAGTTACATGTATGGGGGGCCCCACCCCAATTCTTTTTTTTACTATTTAGTGTCATAATTTTGTAGCGGTTCATACAACACATATTCCCATCAAATTTCATCACTGTAGTACTTATAGTTTCCGAGTAAATCGGCTGTGACAGACGGACAGACGGACAGACGGACAGACGGACAGACGGACATGACGAAACTATAAGGGTTCCGTTTTTGCCATTTTGGCTACGGAACCCTAAAAAAAGTGCGTCCCCCCCTCTAACTTTTGAACCATATGTTTAAAAAATATGAAAAAAATCACAAAAGTAGAACTATATAAAGACTTTCTAGGAAAATTGTTGGCCGGTTTTTCTCTGTGGCTTTGAGGTACGTTTTTTTCTTAGACTGTATCCGTCTATACGGAGTTACATATGTCTTTGGTATTACCAGAAAATTGAGATATTCGAAAGTAGCTGAATACGCTGTGTCTTATGCACTTTTGAAACTCTGCACAGACACGTTGATCCTGTTCAAAGCTTGTAGCCGTTTCGGGTAAGCACTTACGGCTCAGCCACGACATTGGTCTAAGCGGACAGCGGTGAGCGGCAGCCCATTACGAGCGATGAAAAGTCCGATGGGGCTGTTCTCACTCGCACGTATGGCTGCCGCTCGCCGCTGTCGCGCTTAGACCAATGTCGTGGCTGGGCCGTTATAGCTAGGCAAGTAGCTTCCAATGCTATCTTCTTTTAGATTCAACTGGCATGAAGGAAATTTCAATATCCATTACGCAGATGAGTCTGGCGGAAGGTACTGACGCTTTATTTCTACAGTCATGTCTTTTTACGTTAAAGATAATTTACATAACATTTGCCGGTGAATACATGAATAATATTGCAATATACTTATTTGCAATGAAATAATTTACGTAGTAAAATTAAATTACATTGAAAATTTATGGATATTGAATAATTATTAAAAATTATTAAAATGCTCATTTACGATCTGGCAACATATATTTGATCGGGAAAAAATATTATGCATTATAATATGGCTGTTTAATAGCGGGTCGCAACTGGATGAGACTAGCCCAGGACCGGGAGAAGTGGCGTAGTAGAAGAGAGGCCTATGCTCAGCAGTGGGCGATAAAGGACTGATATGATGATGATGATGATGATGAATATGGCTGTTTAACCCGACAAGCCTCTTATCCCTCTCGTCTTGTGACTTTGAAGTATCTGGCTTGTATTTACATCGTTAAAGCGACGCAGCAACTGAACCGAGTTTGATTTATGAGAATTATGAGTTATGAGCTGTCAATCCATGTCATTAATGTTATTTTATCCGGTTGATATAAATGCTACATTTTTACTAACATAGAAAAAAAAGTTTACGAGAGGATTGCTGGCAGTGTTAACGTTTGTCATTACTTACACATACATACAATCACGGGGGTAGGCAGAGTACATGATACTAAAGTTTCAATGCCACACTTGGCAAATGGCTTGGCTGGGGTGAAAGAAAACGAAACTGTGACAAGACGAAACAATACGAAACAGGTTGCCATGCCAGCCTCTCGATTACGCCACAATTTCTTCACGATTAAAAAAAAGACAATTTAAGCTTTAAAATTTTACTTTGGTAAACAATCATATTAAAATTACAATTAAAAAAAAACGTGTAACAACAATATACAACCCATTATCTAATAACATTTTCAGAAAATGTTTTAACACATCTGTGGCGTCGCGTGCAATGTAATGAACACTTTTAATTCAAACGAGAATGAAAGTAATCCCAACAACTAGAGCTATAAGCACAACAAAGGCTGTTCAAAAGAATGCAATAGCGTGTGTGCTGCAAACATTAATACCAGACATAATTCATGTGCCAACCCCGCCTCTATACCTACTAGGGTTACCATTACTGTGACGAGAACCGGGACATCTGAAGAAGCCACATCACATCGTCAAAAAAAACCGTCCAAATACAAATTAGATCTGAGAATTAGATAAAATCAAGTCAGGTTTCCGTACGATCATCTAATTTGTAAACCTGCTTATTTCTTTCACTGACTCAAGCTGAACTGCAGCCTACAGAAGTTTGTACATAATCATAGCCAATATTTGCATGATTCGTAGAATGTACGACGTTTAAGCATCCACAGACCCGCATCGCACGCATCGGCCGCATCACATTTAGTATTATATTATTTGTATAGAAAGTCACAACGTGCGTCCACCGATTCGCACCGTACGTACCGCAATATCAGTGGACTAAATGAGATGGGGCGTGTCCGATGCGTACGGTAAATGTAAATGCCTATCTTTACACGTGTGCGACGGCGCAAGCACTCTGTTGCGAATCCGAAACGTATAACAATGATCACATGGAGATAATCCTATTCATAGCCGGGAGCCGGGACTTCAAGGCTTAAACGGGGATATCATGACTAGACTATTTTGAATCTTGTATCTCGTGTCTTTTAACGACTGGTCTGGCCTAGCGGGTAGTGACCCTGCCTGCTGAGCCGCGGTCTCGGGTTCGAATCCCGGTAAGGGCATTTATTTGTGTGATGAGCACAGATATTTGTTCCTGAGTCATGAATGCTTTCCATGTATATAAGTATTTGTATATTATATATATCGTTGTCTGAGTACCTGCAACACAAGCCTTTTTGAGCTTACCGTGGGACTCAGTCAATCTGTGTAAGAAAGTCCTATAATATTTATTTATTTATTTATCTCACACGGCAAGGACTGCACAAGCTGCGCTGTGGCAAAAAATACTCATACGAGTCCTCTGCAATAATACACATTATTCTATGGATCGACAGAACAAATAAGACATTTTTTTTAAGTTTTGGGATATTTCCACGCATACAGCGAAGTATGGTAACCCTACTACGCCCACTCATTCGTACAGGCATTTTTGAGCGTCTAGACAGTCAATAACTTAGTAGTGAAAATTTGGAGGGTTGCCAGGGAAAATGATGAGTTAGCATCTGTGTTGCATTCATAGTATTCCGTAGTCCCGTAGTGACCTCGTGAATGGAACGTAAACGTGTGGGAATTGGAGGGTGTGGTTGTAAGTTGTTATGGATTTTATGGTACGGTGCCAACTTTCCACATTTTCATAGAAATTTTACAAGTGTTTTAATAACACTACAAATTCTTACACGCTTAAATTATATATGACATTTTAGTCTTAAAATGGGTCAGGAATATGCTGTTAAAATCTCCCGTAATGCTCACGAGCACCGTGTATAAATTTGAGAGCAAAGTTTCCATTCGCAAAAATACCTAATTTGATACCTGTCACTGTCGTAATTGACGTAAAAAGAGGGAACAACGTGTGACCTATATATTGAAATACCCTTGACCCGTATTTTATAATTGCCAACTGAATTTGTTTCATAATTGAAAACGACAATACTAGTAGTCGGCGGAAAAGGGTTGAACCTGAGGGATTTCATATATTACATTTGTTACTAAGTTAAATTATAAATTTACATATGTTAGGTATACAATAGTTAGAAACTGCCTTTAGTTGAATAAGGTACAGCGGGGCAAATCTCGACTCGGAAACAATTGTAACTAATACATTTTTTCCATTATTACAATGATTATGAGGGGTTGAATGTATCCACTGAACACGCCTACGTCCCACACAGACAGACAGACAGACAGACACGTCAAACTTATAACACCCCGCCGTTTTTGCGTCGGGAGTTAAGATCAACTCCGTCAAATATAAATATGTATAAATATTTATACGCTTAGACACTTAGACATAATCTAACAAGGGTTAGATTTAGGCAGTCATAACATAAGTCAGATACGAGTAAACAGTCAATACAGAACACGACGTCACGACACTACAATAAGGTTGAAGGTACTAGATACTAGCTAGCTGATTGTCGTATCCGATAAGTTTCCCGGGATGTAGTGAAAACGCTTCGTTGACGCGAAACGACACGATAGCGTTGACTGCTAACGACTGGCGTTATCGACGAGATCTCGAGATCTCGTGCTGATTACTTGATTAGGTACACCTAATCAAGTAATCAGCAAGATCTCATGTAAAGTATCCTTAATTACGAGTTACACTAATAACTGCCGTATGAAAGCGATTGGCTAAGGCTGCCATTTTAATATTCGATCGCATATAAAAGTGTCAGAAATCGTCGGGAGGTCCTACAGCACAGCTAAGACCCCCGGCAAAATCCGATAGGATGTCGTAGAGCACAGAACCAAAGAAAAAGTGTCAAAAATGGGGTTTTAGTTTGAAAAAAAGTCACTTCTGAGAGTTCTGAGTTCTGATAAATCGGTATCATATCATATGCGTTGTTCTAATCTGTCAGCGCGAGCTACGCGCTACCATAGCACAGCTACGATCATAGTCAATGGGGACACGGGATTTTGTTTTAATTATAAATGGGCTTATTCTTGGCCACAGACTAGCCACAGGCAAAGACGTGGCCTACTATGGAGTGAGCTTGCCCAGAAGATGCTTGTTCACGCTAGATTTGAAGGTTGCCGGGTTATATGAGCTCGGAAATATAGCCGCCGTTTAAGCAATTACCTTGCTTGTATCTTGTATATGTGATAGCTGAAATCGTTGACGCTACGCTACGTGGCGATCGACCATGTCAGCCGGCAGCGTGTTAGCGTGCGTAGCCGAAAACACAAACGCTCACGAAACGAAACGCTCGTAGATATCTATCTCAGTCGCTCTTGCGTATTGGCGCGACACAGCCATACTACCATTCGCGGCGTTTCGTTTTCGTTTGGCGTCGTAGAAATACCATTCGGCTACGGGACCAGATCTGCAGGGTTAGCACATAAGTCGCCGCGAGATAATCCGACCTATCCGTCCGTATGTCATTATTGCAGTTAGAAAAATACTCATGATCAGAATCATGTGCTAGGCCTTCTAAGGTATTATACACATATACATATCGTCACTACTTTGAAAAAATCTCGTATCTCATGCTTCTCCTCAAAGTTAAAACGCAGTAAGTCTATATGCATTCTATACATACTTACTACAATTTTCTTTTCATTGACAGAAGAAGATACAAGTTTTTTTCAAAGTAGTGACGATATATGCTCTGAGGTGTAGACACTGACCTGCCTATGTATCCAGCCTGTGGACCAATGCCGTTGCGTTCATCCATGACTCGCTGCGGCTGGTTGTTCACCACCTTGCCATCGTCATTGCCTTTCCACGTACCGTCATCCTCCTTGAACGACGCTCCCCTGCAAAACAATATACAGTATTATAAACTTCTTACGAAAACACAACAGTTACGGGAACATAGCAGTTCAACTAAGTAGGTATGAAAAGCGAAATCAACTTTGAACTATTTTTGCAGACATCGTAACCTGTCCAACAACTTTGGTGCAGCATTGTCGCGTTAAATATTATATATGTCCGAAACCAGCGGCCATAGTTAAATAATATTAATAACTGTAACATGAGTCTCAATTGATCATCTACCTAGAAAACACATGCATGAATTCCTTTATTTCTACCATGTTGCACCGAAATTGCTGGAAAAGCGGACGATGTTTGGTTATCTCCGATTCCTTTAGATCACGATTATGATAAATCAGTTCTGGAGATAAGTAAATGTTCTTATCAATCTGATTCTCAGTAATAATATTCGTATTTAAAGACATTATAAATTAGAATAATCATCTTCTTTCTAAACATTACTCCGCTCTAAACAGTAATTATTATTTTTAGCTCAAAGCATTGCGTCCTACGCACAAAGGTAACTTAATTACTTCTACGTAAAATAATTATGACCCTACTGAAGGGCGTAGCAATTATGGGTAAGGTTAACCGGGAAATTTGCGTCTTTTGGAGTTATTTTCTAAATAGAACATCGTAGAACTATGATAGCCCTATTAAGGTGTCATGGCCGATTTCGGCCACAGCGACTGCGTGTTCTGGAACAGACAATTTTAAGAAAGAGAGTGTTGCTGTTCCACTCTCTGGTGTGCCTTTACGTGGCTCGCGTACCCTATCTTATGGCTAAATTTTCGAGCACATTTTGGGCACGTCAGCACACCACCTATATAATTGTAGGTCATTGAGGGTGGCGGGCGGGCTTTAAGCTCATCTCGTTTCCGGTCGAGTTCAATGAGGCATTCAGTTTCAAAGTCCTTTACTCTATCATGAACGAGACGTCGCCATTCGGGCCGCTGCGCTGCCTTCCGCTCCCAGTCAGAGGGCTCAAGTTTGCACCTCTTCATGTGTCTTTTCAGAACATCCTTATATCTTAAGTACTGGCCACCGCTCTTACGCTTACCGCACTGGAGTTCTGAAAAGAAGATGCGCTTCGCCACTCTGCTTTCTGACATCCGAGAAACGTGCCCACACCACCGTAGCTGCCGCCTCATTAGATAAGCCTCAATGCCCCCGACGTTTGCGCGCCTCAGAACATTTGTATTTCTGACTTTGAGGTGATAGCCCTATACATTTATAGTAAACTTCGAACTCAATAACTCTAAAAATGTTCCGTAGAAGATATCTTTAAAAGACGCAATTACTACTCCATCATACGCAAATATCCAGGTGGACCTTATAATGTTTTTACACATTACTCAAAACAATCTATAGTAGTGGTGGGCAAAAGATGTATCATTAGGGGCTAAAATTTGAAGGAATTTCAGAGGCGGACCAGATTTACACCAAAATACATTTTTACTACAGTGCTGGCTATATTAATATCACACATTATTCTCAAGGACAGCTGGCGGGCCGGACTTGGCCCGCGGGCCGTACTTTGCCCCACCACTACAGCTATAGTATTATAGCGAAAAATCTTCGTAGCATTTTGTTACATGTAAATCGCATTAAGTATACGCCGCAGTGAAAGGAGCTTACAGGAGTTAGCAAAGTTTAAGAATAAATTGATATAATTTTTTATGTTGTAAATTTTCTGTTCCTTAAAACAAATTATAAGAGCATAAAGACTGAGACTGACGTCACAACTTTCCCATTGCTACGGTTATACGGTATCTCTCAATCAATAGGCCTTTACATATATGAGAGATGATTTAAGCAGCACCCGAACGGCACTTGCGTTCGTAGCTGTGTAGCCCAATTCGAGAGAGGCTCCCGCGTCCTTACACACGGCAAGTGTATGCTCCCCCAGGTGGGCGGGGGTTGGCTCGTGACGCCTCATGCGTTTCTCTTTCAAAGAGGTACCATAAACCAGGCATTGTCGTGCTTGGATTGACAGTCATGGACAACACGACGCCACGTACGGGCGTAGCACACTAGTTCGATAAACTTTATCGCATCGGTGCGTCCCTATCGCACTTACAAACAGTGCGAAAAGGACGACCTGACGTTTATCACGCGAGCGTGTTTGTCTGCCAGGTCTGTTTGTATTAGTAAAGCTAGTGTGTGTGTGTAATTCTGTATGCTTACTAATAATACCTCCACCATTTCTATTTTAATAGTAATAGTAACCTTTGCAAGGTTGATAAAAACATTTCAGTGTTGGTTTAGGTTCGAAGTCACTCTAACAGGTACACTCGGCCTTTCTTTGTGTGCTATTACTATTATAATAATAGGTTGTAATAATATTGTGAGCCGTCAGGTTGGATTAAATTAACATTCCAAGTCACGCGATATGGTTTGTTTGTAACACGTATTCGAATATGTGTGCCTTTAAATTATAACGTTATTTTAATATACAAAATGTAGGATTAGTATCAAAAACAAGTGACCAAGTACATCGTAAACTTTTGTTACGTTACAAGTAAATTATATTGCCGCATTTTAGCTATCAGTATCTCTTTGACGTCGACTGCACTGCAAAATCTAGGAAAATCCTAGTAGCTACATGATTTCATTACTGATTTATTATGATTATGACCATATCATAGCTTGTAAAACTACATATATCCATAAAAGAGTAATAAGATTTAAGAGCATGTGTAAATGTATTATCTGTTGGTATGCCTAAAAAAAAGACTAGAACTAGACTGTTAAAACAAACCTTAAGTTGTGACAATCTTTATACATACACATACATACATATAATAATGCCTGTATCCATAGATTTACATATATTAAGCTAGATTGAGTTGTTAGGCCAAAAAGTGTGTCCACATGAGAGGGTAAAGTTGGGGCTGGTGTCCCTCTCGCACTTATTGCCACTGTCAAAATCATTTGGATGACGTCATCACTGTCATAATTTGGGGATACCAGTCAATATTCAAAGTTACTACCAAATCTACTAATACCAGTTAAAGGTTTTTTTTAATTGCGCAAATCTTTGGTTTTATGGCTTTATAATAATGGCTTATACCAATTCGTTACAAGGTATTAATACCCTTGGCTCGATATAATACAAAAATAATTTAAGAAGTTTGTAAACTTAGTTATCATACAGGTAAAAATACTACTACTATAGTAATCTCTTTAACACGGGTCACACGTGCGAGAGGGACACCAGCCCCAACTTTGACCCTCTCATGTGGACACACTTTTGCTAGTCTGACAAGAACGCCTTTCTGCACTAGTGATAAGTCAAAAAGCGCTGCGCTGACTGTATGGTTAGCATTATGCTGAGGCGGGACCATTTCGTGGTAAACGATAATTTTTATATTATGTTTTAATAATTAAATGTTTGTATTTTTAATACCTATTGTAATTTACCACGAATAAACGATTTCTATTCTATTCTATTCTATTCTAAAAAAAGTGTGAGCTCAGTCCCTATTGAAAGTCCATGCCTGTATCTCATAAAAGGGTAGGCAGAGCACATGAACTACTAAGATTCAGTGCCAGTCTTTATAACTATGCAAATAAGTTAACACGCTAGTTCCACTGCATTTGTAAACTTGTTGAATACAGCAAAGTAAATTTCACTTTAAACTCGAATTAACAGCTCGAAAAACGATTAAGAGGGGGTAGAGCAGGGAGAATTTTCAGAATCTGTCAAATTACCCCATTACACACACAAACACCCTTCACTCACACTACCTCAATTTACTGTGAAAGGTCAGTGACCCTTAATTTTTTTCAAGAGTGTTATTTTGAGTTTGTAGTCAACTACTGACCTCCTTTGAGAAATTAAAACTGTAAAAAGGGTAGCATACAAGAAGACAGAGAAAAAATACACGTCATCTAGCTTTCCTTCTCTGTTCATGTCTCATGTGACTTAAATTTACCTAAATATGTAGATAACGTTCCTTACTTAGTTGATTGTTTATCTAGGTGTATTTCAAATTACTTTGCACTTCATTCTGCGTTACTTTTCTATAAGTACTTAGATTAAAAATCATCAGCCTGCCTATCCTCGCAAACATTATTCAAAGTCGTCTGTGAAGGCCGATACCTCCAGGCAGACAATTATGGTCGCGTGATAAATGATAAAACATCAGGCTGTCCCTATCGCACTATTTGTACGTACGATAGGGACGGCCCGATGTTTTATCATTTATCGCGCGACCATGATTGCCCTGCAGGTCTTCAGAGGCCTGTGCTGCGCATTACGTATATACGGGTTGTATTAAAGACTATCAGATATTTTCTTTATTCTTTTTGGTCGTTAGGTTTTTTTTATCATTTATTTAAATACAAAAATAAAGTATGTGTATAAAGTAAAAACCTAATGAATAGAGTACAGAGCTAGCAGCAGTCAAGTCAGAGACACAAAGATAGACAGGGAATATCGACGCATATCTTATCCAATACCGCCATTGCCATCTGCATCAGACTCTTGATCTTACCCAATTTCCGAGTCTCTTCTCTTAATTTCAGTTCCTTGAGGTGAAAATGTTGAAACTCATACTTAGTATTAAATAAAACACAAATACATATAAAAATCACAATATAATTTTAAATTATGGCTTAGGCCCTGTACCAGTTGCAGTCGCCACGTCTGTAAAGCACCTTGTAGTTTCTTTTAAATGGCTAAATCCCTAGATGTCATGTCATAAACATCTGTGATGTAACTGAAAATTAAAAAACATCGCTCAAAGATAAGGTTCAAATTAGCATGGCAAAAAATACAGTGCAGTCAAAATACCATCAAAATACGAAAAAGCATATATTATGTCAATGTCAATATCACTGCCGTACACCTGCCGTATGCCGTATTTCAGGCCATAAGGGCTGTTTTCTTAAATATGAAAAAATCTCAAAAGCAGAACTTTAAAAAGACTTTCTTGGAAAATTATTTTGAACTTGATAGGTAGAACAATTTTTAAAAGTTGTACAAAAAAAATCTGAACTAAGTTTGTAACTATATGAAAAGCATTTTTTACCTTAGATTGCATATTTTAGTATCGTAACGAATTTTCTTTCAAATAAAAAGAGAATTATTAGAATAGGTTGACGGTGTCTACCGTAAACTGGGGTTACATTGACCAATTTGGGAATTTAAACTTCTCTAGCTTCTACATTTAATGGGTATTTTTACCTATTAAATGTAGGAGTTAGAGAAGTATAAATTCCAAAATTGGTCAACGTAACGTAAGTAAGAAAGAAAAAAATTGGGACCATCAACTTTTTAAGTCTTTTCCTGCTAAAAATCTAAAAAGGTAACAAATAAGTGATATCAGGATTATTGTTTTCTGTCACGATGCCTGCACGTATCAAATGTTTCTTTTTAACCCAGTGGTTGACTGGTAGAGAATGCCTTAAGGCATTATGTCCACTGTTTGTACTTATTTTTTATGTGTAATAAAGCATAAATAAATAAATAAAATTTACGCAAAAAAAACGATGTAATCAAACTTAAACTGACATTGGGGTTACTTTGATACACTATTTTTTTTGTAACGATAATCGAATGTAATCCCTTACAAAAGTATTTTATCTCAAGAAAAAAAAATGGTTCGCAGAGTCAAATATTACAACTCTTTAACGCTATTTTGGGGTTACTTTGATCAAGAATAAAAATTAACATCTTCAAAAAACCAACTTTATTTGCAATTGTTTCAATATTTATTACAAGAAGAGATCAAATTATCAGCCTCAACAAGTACCGTGACATAATCAACTATGTGTCATTATGGCCAATGTTACCCCATGCCAGTGATCAAAGACACCCCAAAGAGTAAATCATTAGTAGTAAATACCTAGTTTGACTTTATGATACAAAATTCAATACAATGGTATAGCTAAACACATTTCTGGCGAGCTAATATTTACTGTGAACCTTTTACTTTAATACCCACTACGTTAGTTTAGAAGTTTAGTTAAACATGAAAAATAGCAACAAACTATGCTTTTATTTTGACACGTTATCCGCACTGCCCAAGACCATACTTACTTATTCACCGTGTCAGAGCACCATCTAACTATAAAGGTTGGTTAAGGGTTATTATATGTGTAGATTTCATTACCGACTACTCATACATAACATATTAAATCCTTATTTTTTTGGTCAAATAAATATAATATGCTCGTGACAGGTCATATTTTGTTCGCAATCCGAAAGAGTCAACCCTAGCACTTTTCCCTATTCACCCCCTTCCCGACCCTATTCACCCCAACGTTAGAGTGAGCAAAAATTACTAAATGAAACGACATATTTTCAAAGACAAACCGAAGTTCACACTGCCAGAAGATTTTTTGTGTAAAAAATTTGCATGGCATATATAAAAAAACTGCTATCGACGTTCAAAAGTCGGTTTTGGCCCTATTCACCATAAATTACGTTAGTTTATACCCGTTCCGACCCCATGAACCCAAAATCTTTAGAAAACGATGTACTATGTAGCCCAATTTTATTTGGTATTTTGGAGGTAACTAGTAAAAATAATTTAGTTTTACAATTGTGCGAAAATAGATTCTCATTTGGCCGGTTTTTTTACCTGGTCTGGTGGCCTAGTGGTAATAACGTTAGCTGCGTAAGCTGAAGACCCGGGTTCGATTCCCGGCTCAGCCACCGTGGGCCTTGTCGTTTTTTCTTTCGTGTATGATATCTATTTCAATATATGTATAAATGTATGTGGACAGTTGGACACTTTATTGTACATAAGACAAGTTAGGACATAAAAATACAGTATAGTTATAATGTACAAAGGCGACCTTATCCCTATAAGGGATCTCTTCCAACCTTTGAGCGAATTGAAAATTTATTATTCATATAAACTTGAAAAGGAACAAATCAAAAATTATTTAATAAAATAAAATTATTTCTTCCCTAGTTGTATAGTTTCATACTTATGATTTTTATTTTAAAGTAATCCGTTTATATTATAGCAACCATGGATGATTTTTGCGGACAAGTAGAAACGTAGAGGTTGACAGAAGTGTGATTAATATTTCTAAGTGTTAATTTCTTGTATCTAGTCTAACTACGAAGCAATACATTGACGTATAAATTGCGTCCATATACAGAGAGGTCAATCATAAAAATATCACTTTAGGTAAGTTATATATCTTTTATACAATGTGACAAGCATTGACCACACATCCCAATTCACCCCTCTTCCGACCCTAATCACCCCCTTCGTAAACCTATTCACCCCCTTTGCGACCCAATTTCCCCCATTCCTGATCCCATTCACCCCTCAGGCCGCGGATATTTATTCATCCCGTAAAAATTCCCTAACACAGTTGCATCGCTTTCTTCATGAAAACCATTATAAAAATGAAAATATTATGTCTTATGATTTTCTGTTATACATAAACTTTAGAAGTGTATACACATTCAAAAGGATAATGAACGATTAAAATGAGTAAAAATCCAATAAATTTGAACGTCAACTTTGACAGACATGAAACTGTAAATATATTATTTTCCTACTGTGATTGCGGAAAATAGAAGGAATATGTCAAGAAATATAATAACATTATATACCCCCGGAACCGTTTTCACCCCAAATGACGGTATTTATTAAATTGTCATTATGTATAATGTCGGGAAATACGGAACCCTACACTGACGCGCTCTTGGTCGGTTTTTCTTCTTAATGCTAAAGAGATAATAAAAAATTACACCTCTCAATTTATACTTAATAAGTTTTTTATGCAAGAATTTAATTTTTGGCACAAGCTATTATCGCCGACTGTACCTTTCTTTCAACAATCATCTATTGCTCTCCGAGACATTTCTAAAATCCCCTGACTCAATGGGGATACGACGTTTCATAACAGAGTTCCTATGATCACCTTTCTGCTTCATCATCAGATTAGCTCCATGATACCATAATATTACATTGTCACTTGATTTACATATGTGTGCAAAATTTCAGCTCAATCGGAAACCAGAAAGTGGGTCAAATTTAGCTTCTACGTTTTGACTCAAACTAACATACCTAGTAACAAGGCAAGTTGAATAAAAGCTTGTATAAAGGCTTCTGATACTAGATTTGCAATAAGTTTACTTGTCATAATTTAAGAATAAATGAGACAGACATATCCAATGAAAAGTCTACACCGTTTTCGTGAACTGTCAAATCACCTCATACAATTTACGGCTGTAAGGCAACCAGGTAAGGTTTGTTATTGCACTTTAATTACATATTAATGATTTCTAGCCCGTAAGATATATATTTGCTTTAACAATGGATAGATATTTATGCGGGTGAGAGTGTAATTTAGGTTTTTATAAGGAATCAAATATTTTTAAGCGACCCGATAAGATATTTATGCGGATAAGGACTCTCCCACATCTACCGTCTTGCGATCGTAGTGTCGGGCCAACTGTATGGCTAAGCCGCGCTGACGCGGCGTCTTTTTCCATACAGTTGGCCCGAAACTACGCTCGCGAGACGCTAGAAAGAGAGACGATGTTTTTGCCGATCACGGAGCATCACAAATTTTTGCCGGGAACATGTCGTCATATACCTACTTATGGCCCCCTATAGAAAATCAGATATTTTTGCACGGCCGTTCATAGACATTTATGCTGGTCACCAGCTGGTATTCCATGAATATTTGGTCTAGTTGAGTGGAGAAGTACCATTCAAAACAAGCGCTTTCTAAACAACGATGTATTTTCGTACTTTATAATTATTATTGTTTTCAACTTACGATTACGTGTTCGCGGTATGCACAGAGTAAATCTTTAATGAAATTGAGACATTTTTTTATATATAATTAAATTTGAACCAGAAGCACTATACCTATACCCGTTCGCATTCCCCTTTTTTCTATTCTAAGTAAGAATCGATTAATAAGTATCTGAATATGTATGGATAAATTAAATTGTAATTGTTTACATACAACCTGTGAAGTTTGGTTGACAACATTTGACGTAGGTGCTGTCATATATATTTTTAAAATGACGTACTGTTAATACCAGCGTAATGAAAATGTATTCCAATGAGTAAAAGAAAACATGAAACTTTTTTCAATTTAACCGAACTAGAATGAAATCATTTATACTCATTCGGTTGTGTTCATTATTTTCTTTAATAATGTGATATATTTTTATTTATTTTTTATGCACAAGTCATGCACCTTTAAACTTTAAATGAGATTGGATCTCCACCTGACATATTTGATTTACCCTATTTATTTTGAGCACAGTTTTACACTGGTATGGTTTTTCGTGTACGTACACTATTTTCTGTCAAAATATTTGTCAAATTTAATTGTCAACGCGGAGCGACCGGCGACACGTCTGCCTCCGATGAGCCGCTCACGGCATCTAATCGAAAGGAGAATTCTGACAGCAATGGCGAATGTATGGAAATTTTACGATAGTTTAAATTTAAGGTAAAATTTCTTTGTTGCCTTTGAGAGGAAAAATATAAAAAACGTCAAAACTTCTAGTCCATTTATCTGGCTTTTAGAATCACTTAATGTTATAACTAAAGTATTGAATTTTTTTAACAAAGTTTACTAAACGGCAACATACGTTTTTCTCATTTTAGGTCAACTTTGCGTGGGTTTATTTATTATACCTTTAATAATTAGAGATTCTGAATAGTCAAAAGTTGTAGACACACTCTTTAAGATAATAACTACATTTATTTTATTTCATTTAATTTAGAAATGTGAGCAGCATTTGTTAAACGCCGAATGCACTTTTCGAGGATTTCGTACGACCCCCTCTTAACAGCTTAAGCCTACTAGTGTCAGTTTAGTGTTTACAAGTTTTACAACCAACAGGTTACGCACGCCACCATGGCTGACCTTTGGAAAACGAGAGTCAACGGCACGGAATGTGGGCACGCTGCCAAGCGCCCCTTGACTTCATTCATGATTTGGTAGCCATTCATAACTGGGAAAATCTGAACGCTTGAATTTTTAGGTTATGTTTTATTCAGCATGGTAAGCTCGGCCATATTGGGTATTGTTTCTTAGTCGCAAATTTTCCAGCCAATCCTACTGACTGCGCCAAGTGCGCCATGTTAAAGTACTCGGGGAGTGACAATCAAATACAAGTTCAAGACTGATGTTCAGTGGATATCCATTTATTCATCGCTTACCCACAACCCACAAGCATGAATATTTATTTGCGTCAACAGTTTTTTTTTCTACTATTTTTTTTAGTCTCTAGTAGAACAAAATATCGAATGTGCCATTAAGTAAATATATCCTATCATCTGTTATAGGTAATTAAGTAGATACACGTATCCAAGACACTGATACTAAAAATGAAAAAGTTGTTTTTAAGTGTGAGTTTTTGTTTGTAACCTCATCCGTACATTTGTAAGTCAATGTAACAGCAAACAATGTAATCGCTTTCAGATTTGAACTTTTAACCAATGAATATTATTTGTCAACAGATTGAAACCTTCCAAACATTTAAGTCGCATCGCAAAATTGTTGAAAAAGAAATTATCATATTAAAGGCAGTTTTACTTGGAAAGCTGTGATTTCAGTCAAATAAGGGGACAACCTAAATGAATTCCCTAGATTGTAATAACATTTTCAAATTGTTTAGGTACATACTTCGCAAGATTTCTAACTTTGAAACAAGATAACTAACTTAGGGTTTTCCCAAATCTCTTGGCGTGGAATCGGTGCTAGTCGCCCAAAAATCGCTCATTCGTCAAATAGCGACCAAAAAGCGAAAGCCGATTCGGCGTCGATAGATTTGGGGAGACCCTAAGGCACTTTCGGCATGGCACGTCAATGGATCGCCTAACATGTCTAAGGCCTCTTGGTAATGCAAAAATGCCTGTGACTTAAATCTTGACATATGAAACTATAAAGATTCAGTTTTTTAAATTTTGCCTATCAACGGTAATTTATCTCATATTTTGTGTGTATTTTTGATATTAACGCATACTTGTACTTACTTAATGGATCATTAGTAAAAGCCCTACGGAACATATTTTCATATGATTTAAGTAGTTAAAAAATACTAAGTTCTTTTATTTTGTCATAAAAAAAGAATTCAGCACGCAATGTATTGCTACTTATTTTTCAAAAATTAATTACGCTCTAGTATAGTTAGGACCAAACTTATAATTACTTGTTGTATGGGTTCTGAGCACTAAAACCTTGGTCTGGTTAAAGAGAAAAATACACACTGTATTCGAGCAGTTCTCAAAAAGTTTGTACATAGCCACGTCAGCAAAAAAGCAGATATATACAGGATAATTGTTATAATTAAGAAAATATAGATACTAGAGAACCTTAATGACGAAATAAAACTTACTAAAATTTCAATTCGTCAAAAAAATCTTGGTAACAAAATAGGAATAATAAAAACAAATTTAACTTTTTCCTTAATTTTTGTACAAACTTTTTCAGGCTGCTGCGGGCCGATTTTTGAGTCACACGCGTTCGAATTCAGAAAATTGTCACTGAAAATAATAGGCAAGTCACCGTTTTTTAACCGGTATTTTAGTGACAGTGAGACTCAATGATCGGCCCCCTGATTGTTCATTTAATAAATTGAAAAAAAAAAGTGTGTGTGTACTTACTTGTTGCACGGCAGCACGCAAATCCCGCAGCACTTCTCCATGCCGGAAAGATTTTTCTCAGCCTCCCGCATGTCCGCGTTGATCTGGTCCATGCCCTCCTCGATCCTGTCCAATTGTTCTGCCCACACACACACAAACGCTTTAGAACCGCCCTGCCAGACCACCCGCCAGTGTGTCAAGCGCCTAACCAGACTAACGCGATCTTTATTCTGATTCTCTTGTAAATTCTCAACGCTCTCGACAATCCCGAACTAAGTGTAAGACAGTTGCTTGAAATTTAATTATTAACTAGTTACTTATCATGCAGCGTTTTTTTTTAATTTTGCTCTAAGTGTAAGGGATCATCCACATATTACGTCACACCAAATTTCAGGTTTTTGGACCCCTCCCCCCTCCGCGTGACATAACGCTTTTTTGTATCCCTTTAACAGGGATTGTCACATTTAGTATGACCCCCCCCCTTACACTGTGACGTAATATATGGATGACGCCTAAGCAGCTATTTCTTTTTACTATTTGAGAGTCTCTTTTATGTCTTACACTTGATCTGGAAATAACTAAATTGAACATTACCTTTAGTATCATGATGTATGTGCTGAGACTAAGTGATAACATTTAATTACCATACTCGTAGTGTCTAACATTTAGATTCTTATAATACTAAAACTCATGCAATTAACAGCAAGATTGAAGAACGTGCATAGCTAGATGCGTGAGAAAAAACTAAAGAAAACAAACGGCACTTTTAACATACTGTTTTTCTATTTAAACTCCGCGTCCCGTTCACGAGGAAAATGTGAGAGCGGAGACTTCAAATTTAATCTACTTATGGTCATGATAAATTTACCTTCATTTTTATCCTTTAGAAAATTACTTGTTAGCATTTCGAATCGTTATTTAAAGTCAAAAATTCATCGCCATTCAATAAAATTTTCAAAATCTGAACTGGCATGTCAGACAAAAGCTCGACTAAAGTGTGATGTAAAATAGTACTACTGGATGCTTACCGCCCTGTTCATCCAGCATGACCAGGGTTTTCATGCCCACCTCGTGACTCTACAACACAATAATGATGTCACTATAGCTCGCCAAACGAATGCAGTGAGCGGCGCGCGCGCACGGGGTAGCGCTCGCGCGCGCTAGTCGGGCGGGCGCGCTAGCTGTAGCGCTAGCGCCGCGCGCCCGAGCGACCAGCGCCGCGCCGGCGCCGTGCGCGCGCGCCGCGGGCGCGGCATCGCGTGCGAGGGCGCAACGCGGCGGGACAACTCAACTCAACACAATCAAACATAACTAAAAACAAAACAGAAAATACATGACATGAACCAACATGGCGCGCTCGGCGAGGGCGGCCGCTCCTTCGGCGATGATGGTAACATAAATCAATTTAGCAAATGAGCGTCCATAAAGCCATTCCTAAATGATAAGTGATTTTAGCAAAACAGTTGACTTAGTTGAAGAAGAGAAATGAACAATCTAATATGTAGTGTGGCGAGGAGCGAGCGGCGAGACCGGCGCCTGCGGTCCCGCCTGTCGCCAGCTAACAGTTACCTACAGTACACGCTAACATTAACAGTACGCTGCTAGCCATGGATGTGAGGCGTATACCATTTAATCTATACGGAACAGACACACTCGGTAAACGCGCATTCATTTCAGTTACCGCAGTATCAGAGAAGAGAACAGTAGATTCGGAAAGAGAAATAAATATACCTATAAAAAGCGTTCCGATAGATACATATCAACGGAAGAACTAAACAGATTGCGCAGCTCATTCAAATTAAATCTTCAGCAAATAGAGTTACAGTTTTTGGCGACAATTAGCAACGAACGGCCATCGGGCTTATCTATTTACACTATGTTTTCAAAATCATCCCCATCGAAACAAAGAAACACACGCAACATCGATCTCAGATAAGTCGTTAGTCAAGAGAAACGTCAAAGAAAAACAAAGAGATTACTGTTTTAACTGCACATTCAACACAGACGTTCTCACGGTTCGACTACCCACGTGTCAGTTTAACTCTTACCGCCCTGGTGACTCAACATATGAAGCGCTTGCCCCCCGGCGTCCTCGCTCTATACATAAAATACAAATCAAAATAATATATCGTAGGAGAGAGAGTATCGGGTGTGTGGGTGGCGGGGTGCGGTGCGCCGTAAGGGGTGGCCCGCGCGGGGGCCGTGCGTGGCGGCAGCGTGTGCGCTGCGAGCGTGGCGAGGCAGCGAGCGTGGCCGTGCGCGAGCGCCGAGGGCGGCGCGCGGCCGCGGCTCACACGCAGGGCGCCGCGCGCCGCCGTCGCCGCGACCTAACACACACTACTCGATCAACAACGACATGCATGCAGTGAAGCTTGCAAGTAAAACCAGATAAAGTTTCATTTGTGCTCAGTTTCATATGAATCATGATTATTTTGTGTGATGTTAAGAGTCGTGCGTTGAGGAGAAGCGTTTCGAATTTACTTCGCTCGTTTATTACGATCGTTGCATGTGATTTAGGTACAGTTGTAAATTTTAGAGTCAAGTACGAACATCTGAAATGCAGGATGTAACATCAGATTATAGTTTGTATGTCAATTCGCTCGATCTGCTAGCCGTGGAAGTTAGATAGCACTCGATGTCGAGTTGTGCAAGTGGTGTAAAATAACTACGGAACCAATAAAGTATACAAAGATGTGGGTATTCCATGGTTAGTCTGAGTATGAAGTATCAATACATGTTAATTGGGATCGAGAAGGCCCGCACCTTTGTATTTAGTAGTGACGAAATTTTAAATACTTATTGAGATACCCCCTTGGAGTCTTCTACGACGAGCCCATCGGGTCAGCTGAAAGCCCTACGACGCTTGAACAAGGTTAGCGAAAAAGGCAAAATAGATAATTGTAAAGTAGTGTTGCAAATGTTGCAGATCACTCACCTCCCTGGTCGTCTAGAGCGACCAGAGTTCGAATGCCGGCCTCCTTGCTCTACACCAGCCGCAGAAACAAAAAGTCACAGAGCATTGTTAGTTGTGAGGGGTACGGTGGAGTGTGCGCGCCGCGCCGGCCGCTCGGCGCCGCGTGAGTTCGTGTGCTGAGTCCATGAGCGTATCGGATGCGTATATACATAGTGCCGCTCAAGGAGGACTTCCAGCTCCTATGCTTCAATATGTACACGTGTCTAACAGAGCCCAAGGTGGCGGCAGCGTGGGGAGTGAAGATCCTCCTTGGCGTCTTGAACTGTGTTGTTTAGAGTCATGAAGAGTCTGTACGGTGTCTTCAATGCTGTATTGCGTGAACATACATATTTAACTGCACAGACAATATCATGGCGTAACCAATTTGTTCGTATAAAAGTAATGTCAAATAACGTACTGAAAACTTACTTAAAAATAGGTTAGTATTTGAAAATTATTGAACTGAGGTAATTTTCCTAATCGATACATAAAAAATAAACAAATACAAAACTGAAGAATGTAAATACGGATATCAATCTGGTCTGTATTTGGTGTGAGAGTCGGATAGGTGTAGCTCGATATATAATTGTTGGAGTCCAGTGGCAGGTATGGGGGTGTGCTCACGCCCACATTGGTAGTATTGTGAATGTTCGAGAAGGCATGAAAACAACATAATAGATTAACAGTCAACAACAGAGAGCAGCCACTACACAGAGACCTACAATACAAATTCAACTAAAACAGGATAGAACGAACATAGACACTGAGCAAGATCCCTCCTGATCGGAGCAGTGAGTGCTGGGAAGTAGGTTACAGTCGGAGCGAGCGCGAACGTGTTCTCGTGTTCGCGTCGCGTCGGTGGAAACAGTCGTGAAGATAGAGGTCGCTAGAGATAGGTTCAGAGAAATGGTAGAGGGTACAGTCCAAGTTTGCAAGGGGTCGAAGCAAGCCCAAGCACAAAGTTAAGGTACTCTTGGATGGGGAAGCGCACATAATGGGGTGACACTAAAGGGGATCTAACATCTGAGAAGTATCTTGTTCTAGTCGGGGTAATATGCTTCAGACATTAAAGGGGTGTGAACTTCATGCTTTGGAAAAACATCGCAGTTACGAGCTTCAAACAGTTAGGAGCTGACGGTTATGCCTTGTCCTGTGTTATCTTGTTTTTTGTATTTTATTAAAATAACAAAGCGTAACTTTGCGAGATTATCTTCGTTAATTAACTATCAGCACCGGGGCGGTGGGCCCGTAGGGTTAAACTTGACATAAAATATACATATACTACTAACAACACAAAGGACTATAGAGGTATCTAACATTTTTGGACACATCAAGGCACGGAACATGCAACACCCAATAATTTATGCATGGTAATTTGTCCAATATAAATATACATAATATATTCCGCTGGACAGAGGTATAAACAAAAAATATAAGATATATAACTGGTCTACAATAAATATATACACATAGATTAAATATATAAGATAATGTAGCGACATCGATACACAACAGCCAGGGTTAGCAGAGGCTGCGCCCTACGGGTGGGTCGGGCGTCGGAGACCAACCGAGCTTGGGGCCGACCAGGACATCCGCTATACCCCTCACTCCCTCGCATCGAGAACACCTCTCTCACAGATGATCACAAATAATCACATAACGAACTCAACAACTCAATAAACACTTAAAACTATGGGATGAGGGGAAACAAAAAGAACGCGTCTAAGAATACAAATCCGCACAGTTCGTTGTCTCAATGGCTACACTATGGGAACTCTGGACGAGTTCACGCTCGCTTGCAATTTAGAAAGTATTAATACACATTGGTCAATAGGATACACAGATTAGTTGGTTTGAAATTGATATAAAAAGGACGGGATATCGAATATTTTATTAAAACCTTCGTGATTTCCATCGTCGGTGCGAAAATAAATTTTCCGCCATTAGCGGTCGTAATTTTTCATCTGTCTTCGTCGATGGAAAACTTAATATTCAATATCAAAGTCCGCTTTTGATATCAAATTCTTGACAAGTGAAGATACATCAACGGGAACAGAAAGAGAGCATCGTTAGAACTCAAACGTTAAGATGAAGTGATATTGGGAGGTATTCTCGACATTTTCAATCATGTCTCTCCCTTTCTTTGTCCAAATTTTAATTAAACTTCAAAATATTATTTTATATGTTTAAAACTGCCATAAATAGGGATATATTTTAAATTGTGCAACCTTTAGCAGAAAGCTCAGTTACAATAACCTTTTAGTTATGGACGCAACACAGGATACACCGAAAAATCTGTATAATTTTTCGTTGTTTTTTCTGCGTGTGTGCGTCTATAAATTGACTTGACATGTGAGTGACTATAGATAGTACAGATATTTAGAACGCGCGGTATAAAAATGGTCCATCAATTGTAAAATAACAAGAATGGATACGGGTGAAAGGTCAAACGTCAGTTATATGCGACGACAAATGCAGTAACCTATACAGATCGGGATATTTATAGCCCAGATCAATATCAAGGGGTATCAAAAATTTATCTGACATTTCCATGAGTTACAGATTTAAGCCCTATTGTAGACGGTCCAAGAACTTGCATGTAATTTTAGTTTGCGGAGAGGAGAAATAAGTATATTTTGGAGGAGGAGAAATAAGTATATTTTTCCCTCACTAGCTCGGAAACAAGTGTTTTGTCCTTTAATACCAGCGCGTAAAAACGCATTTTATCCACTAGTGGGTAAAGTAATTTGATCTTGAATAAAGTCAAATTAACTGCTTTAAAATTGATAAAAGTAGGTGAATCTAGTAATTAAGATGATTTACCACCTGTGGAACTACTGGAAGCAGTGATAAACGCATTTTTTTGCATTGTAGTTTCCTCGCTATAGTGAGGGGAAAAGTTTTGTGTTACACTCGGGTGCAAAAAAATGTATTTTACTACTCGTGTGTTAAAAAACTCGCAAGTTCAGGATTCTATTTCGAACACTCGCTTCGCTCGTGGTTCAACTATAGAATCCTTTCTCTTGCTCGTTTTTCAATTCCACACTCGGCGTTAAAATACAACTTTGCCCCTTTGTATAACAAATAACTATTTGTTGATCGATTGATTTGATTGCAGTTTGTAACAAAAATTGCATGAAAGTTTTGGGACTTTATTTTGGCAATTTATGGCAGTTTTAAATTATGTCGAAGTCTAGTGAAAGGTCCCACTTTGTCGCTTACCAATGCTTGTATTCTTGTACGAATAACTTTTTTTTTTTTTTTTTTTAGTTTTTTCGCCAAACCTACGTTTAACGGCGAACCTACGTTTAACGGTGAAACCTATCATAGCGTCTTTGTGCCAAGCGGTAATGGGACATTTTACTTGGAAACGACACATTTCAGTAATATTAGGTACATTTAATTAAGTGAAGTATTTTAGCGACATCTTACCTCCTCGCATAGTTGCATCATACGCCTGGTGGAGTCCAATGACTGAAATCAATCAAGCATTTATTAAATACTTTTATAAAAAAAAAAAAAGTATTAAGAAAAACCTCTTACGCAGATTGATCTAGCTCAAGCATATAGCACAAGTAAATGGTTTTATCGGGATTCGAGCCCAGGGCCACCGGCTTCATAGATAGGTTTAGACTATTCATTACTTATGTATGTGCTTATGTATTTGTTTGTAGGTATGTACAGTCACCGGCATAAATTAGTGATGATATGTACCTTGTCCCATTAAAATCTTGTTTGAAATGTCATACGAAGTTGTCAAATGATTAAAAGCGACAAGGTACAGAAATCATCACTTATTTTTGCCAGTGACTGTACCTACGTTATGTTTTATCTTAGGTACCTATAGTACAGATGTAGTGCATAGTTTTCCATCATGTCGGAAACGCTCGTAATTTGTCGTGCTAGTTCGTAACGTCAACGTTAGTACTTCTTATACTGAGACTGACTGAAATAGCATGACACGTATTATTGGTACTTATAATAAAGTTTCAAAAGTCTATTCAGTGTTTAGTTTTTCTAAACCACTCATATCTGAACCTACTGCACATTAAAATATGTGACACTAGCTTTTTCCCGCGGCTTCGCTCGAGTTAAATTCGAAAATTGTGGAAAGCTCCATACAAAATTCCTCCACTCCTTTAAGGGAAGTGGGGGGTTAGAGAGAGACAAAAAGTAGCCTATGTCACTCTCCATCCCTTCAACTATCTCCACTTAAAAATCACGTCAATTCGTCGCTCCGTTTTGCCGTGAAACAGGGACCAACAAGCAGACACACACTTTCCCATTTATGATATTAGTATGGATAATCTGGGTAAAGGGACTTATTGTCGATGGCGCTTACGGCGTTATGAGCGATGTTCGTGTACAAATACGACGCCGCAGGACGTAAGCGCCATCGACAATAAGGTACCTTTACCCAGATAACGTCACATATCGTCAAATAGCCCCGTAGAGACCGGTAGGTCGCAAAGTTCAACACCTCCGATAGAGGTCGACCGAACTTTTCCGGCCGATTGAAATCAAAGGGAAAGATAAAAAGGTTGTATAAACGTGACAAATCTGCGGGAACGTGGTGGCAATGTATTTGATAAGAATAATATCACCGTTAGAATCTCATCGATTTAAGAGATCGTAGCACATTTTGCAAATACAAAAGCAACAAGATATATCTAGTCCTGTAATAGGTTTCATTGTAAAGAAATAGAACAAAACATTTTTTGTATAAAAATCTTGATTTCGCTGAATATTGTAACTATGGCATTTGAAGCTGCCATATATAAACTAACTAGCTTTTTCCCGCGGCTTCGCTCGCGTTTTGCCGTGAAAGACGGACAAACAAACAGACACACACACTTTCCCATTTATAATATTAAGTATGGATCTATGCTGTTTTAAAATGAGAGCATATGAGAGTCTACGCTTGTATGGATAATAGAGTTTACTGCGGTGCAGATATCGGATAAATATAACGAACATCTACGGTTTTGTATTTAAACCTGAAAACATGGTAGAATTAGCAATCCATACTAATATTATAAATGCGAAGGTGTCTGTGTCTGCTTGTAGGTCCCTGTTTCACGGTAAAACGGAGCGACAAAGTGTTTTTTTCATAGATTTAGATATATTAAGCTAGATTGAGTAGTTAGGCCAAAAAGTGTGTCCACATCAGAGGGTAAAGTTGGGGCTGGTGTCCCTCTCGCACTTATTGCCACTGTCAAAATCATTTGAATGACGTCATCACTGTCATAATATAGGGATACCAGTTAATATTCAAAGTTACTACCAAATCTACTAATACCCAATTAAAGGTTTTTTTTTAATTGAGCAAATCTTTGGTTTTATGGCTACATAATAATTCGTTACAAGGTAATAATACCCTTGCCTCGATAATACAAAAATAATATAAGAAGTTTATAAACTTAGTTATTATACAGGTACTACTACTATAGTAATCTCTTACTACTTCTCTAAAATGGGGGGGGGGAGTATGATGGAGCACTCCGCAATTTTTGAATTTGACGCAGGCGTAGCCGCGGACAAAAGCTAGTTCAGTACAAATCAGAGGCGAACATATAAAGGTTGTATAACCGTGATAGATCTGCGGGATCGTGGTAAGTGTTTGATAATGCCCCAGTTAATGGCTGATCGGTTTAACTCAAGCACGTTTTGAACTTTGTCGATGGCAGGTTTGAGAGGAATCACGAATAACTGAGTTTTAAATTGAATTCTAAATTTAAAAACCAAGGATAGCACATCATTGCCGCGAGGTATACTACCGGTCCTTCTTGAAATTAATAAATACAAGAAAATTTTTTTTTTCAACTATACGCGAAATCCAGAAAAATATATACCTCTAGTTATGACATTTTAGTCTCAAAATGGGATCAGGAATATGCTCATATGCTGTTAAAATCTCTCGCAATGCTCACGGCACGAGCACCGTGAATAACCGTGATAAGCCTGCATGATGGTTCTGGAATTTGTTTGATAATACCCCAGTTTGTGGTCGATCGATTTAAGCCATTTAAAGCCGGGCACGTTCTGAACTTTGTCGATGGCAGATCGGAGACGAATAACGAACATCTGCTTTTAAAATTGAATTCTAAATGGATTTTTTAATGGAAAATATTAGTCAGCGTGTGATAATTCTGCGGGGTTTTTGCGGCAAGATATTTGATAAAATATTATAAGTATAAAATCCAATCATCGGCCAATTGATTTAAGCTGGGCAGATTTTGAAGTTTATTCGTATAATTTTGTGGCTGATCTACTTTGACAGGTTTCCCTTCTTATCCTTCTATAATCCTAATATATATCCTCCATAATACCTCTGCTACACTATGCTCCTCGCGCTGCCCCTCTCGCTGGTCCTCGCGCTGCCGCGATGTTGCCCTCTCCGGTCACACACTGCCCTACTCGCGCGATAATCGCACTAGGTTGTTGCCGGCCCTTTGACTCGCGCCAAAAAATCGACAAAATAGGGAGCGGTGGGCATGACGAGGAGCATGACGAACGGCATGACGACTAGCGCGGCCACACTATGCCTCTGCCTACTTCCCTCGCTACTTCCCACGCCGCTCGTCGTGTGCCAGAGGTATATGGGAAAGGCCTGAGTGGACGCTCGGTGAGGAGCGTTCGGCGGGCCGTGCAGCGGGGAAACCCTATGCAGCGTCGACTTACGCCGTGTCTTGCGTGGGCGACGGTCGCGCGACCGTCTCCGTCGCGTCTCATACTTCCATATCGATAAGGTTTGATTTCGTATGCGTCGCATCGCCGTCGCGCGACCATCGCGCGACCGTCGCCCACACAAGCCACGGCGTTAGGGCACTTCTATGAGTTTCAATTGTTTGAGAATATGAGCGTGCACTCAGGCCTTACATTAATGCCACACAAATATATGAAAGAGGCGCGTTCCTACGCCCGCAGTCTAAGCTCGTGTAGGTGAACGCGCATGAATAAGATCAGATAAGACAGGTTGACTGTTCGCGTTTTTGACAGGCGATAACTGTGAGGTAATCGAGAGCGGGCGAGCGGCACTTTCAGCGCGGAGCGGGAGTGGCCATACTGTACAATAGACTCTTTATTATACTGTGCTGTATGCAGTGAAGCTAAGATACTGACCTCATCGGTGACCTGTCCCTGGCGCATCTGGAGCTGCTCGAGCTCGCTTCGCGGCGCGCCATTTGGCTCGGCGGGTGGCATGGCGGCAGGCATCCTGAAACAAAAGAACAACAATGTTCTCACTATGAAACAAATGAAAGCTTATTTATTTATATAAATAAATAAACAATAAACTGAATAATATAGGGTGGCTTTAGTGTCACGAGAACCGACCGCGCGGAGCGATCCACGCAACCAATTTATATGAAGTTGATGTTGTCGTCCGCGCGGACCAGTCCGCTTTACGCCGTGGCTTGCGTGGGCGACGGTCGGCGACGGTCGCGCGATGGTCGCGCGACGGCGATGCGACGCATACGAAATCAAACCTTATCGATATGGAAGCATGAGACGCGACGGCGACGGTCGCGCGACGGTCGCCCACGCAAGACACGGCATTACTCTAAAACGCTCCCTGAAGTTAATACATAGTGCGGACTCGGTCGCATCCGCGCGCTCGGTCCGCGTGACACTGAAACCAGCCTCCTACTTGCTACTATCCAGACAGACGAAGAAGGTAAAGAGATTACTCTTTCCCTTAGGTAGGTACACCGAAGAACGGGAAAATACACAAGTTGGAGAAAAATGGCAAATACACTGTGGAGGAAGCCAAGACTCAAAAGAGATGTAGCACAAGAAGTAAAGTAACCAATTACGTACAAGGGCTCGAAAATGCGCCACACAATTCGTAATTATCAACATTTTTCATTCTTTCATAAATGTTACACACGATAAAACTACTAAAGATTCTCTCAAGCCAGCACTAATAAAAAAAAAGAAAACCGAGACACCTCGCAACCCAGTTTCCGAGCGAGTATAAAAGAAAAGAAAACCGATGCAGCACAATGTCACAGTTTTCCAGAGACTTTTCATTTCCACGTGTCATGTTTTTGCTGCTGGAAGATAATTTTAGTTCACAATTGCGAACCACATATACGGTGGTTTTAAACGTGTAAGGACTAACGGGATAACCGCCCACCAGACACTTTTACCCCGGTAGACCTTATAAACGTCTGTGAATCTAAGTTAGCTACCTACTAAATATTCTTTTGAAGATTTTTGACGTGACAACGTCTAATAACTCGTTACTACGGGTGCATGCACGAAAAAGTTGACGTCATGGTACCGTTCCGCAAGCGAGAGCGCAACTGTCATGATTGACGTTGTCACGTCAAACTACCATCCGTAAACCGACTTTATAGACAACCAACTTTTTTAAATTATGTATTTTCGTTTCATTACATTTTATAAAGCCGCATTTTGAAAATGGTAACTGAAGACGCAGGTTAGATTCCCTTCTCGGCTACCCTGTGTACTTGGTCACTTTCCCATTAGTTAGTGTATGATATAATATGAATGAATATAGGATATTTTCAATCAAAAGGTACCAAATTGTCGGTTGTTGATGATTGATTTCGCATTGAAGCTGTTAAGGAAATAGCGGCTTATTTACGACCGATATACAATAAGTACACTTTTGATTGAAAACGTCACACATTTCACTTAATGATTTAGCAGACGTTGTAAAATAATTAGCAAATATTAAAATTCATATCACAATCGTGATGCTTGTCCCTTAGAGATAACGGAATCTCAATTCCGATCTTTCGTTTTATTATCTAAAGTGGATTGAGAAAACTTTTAGCGATGTGATTGGTTTGGAATTAAGTTGGAATTATTTGGATGAGATTTCTAATTTGATAAGTCTGGCATTACTTCAATGAAGATTTACGACTAAACACATAGATTTGTATTTATTTCAAGTCAAAGCTCCATTTAGACGGTTCAACAAGTCATTAATTTTTTGCTACTTCGTACTCGATTATTGATTATACGTTAGATATTCGATCGACATTAATGTAACGTGTAGTAATGTAGTTATAGTTATTTGTTTTACAAGGGTTCAAAGTGATTGTTTTTTCACCACACCAACACGCACAAAATACTGACTATAAAACATCAGACTAAATCAAATCAATTTATTCAATATTTTTGATTCAAAATCATCATTTATACGTAAATTCTACCAGCCAGCTCAAGATATCAAGTTAAAATTTGTATGAAATTACTTTGCACTCTTGTGGATAAAATGCAATTTTGCTATCTGTTTTCGAATAGCAAAGTAAGTCTTTATCAGTTGGTGTGGTGAAATAGTTATTTGTTTGTTACAAGGGGCAAAGTTGTATTTTAACGCCGAGCATGAATTTAAAACGAATATGTGAAAGGATTCTATAGTTGAACCACGAGCGAAGCGAGTGATTCGAAATAGAATCCTGAACCGATTCACAATGAAGTAAAATACATTTGCACCCGAGTGTAACACAAAACTTTTCCCCTTACTACAGGAGGAAACTATAACGCAAAAAATGCGTTTATCACTGCTTTCAGTAGTTCCACAGGTGGTAAATCATCTTTATTACTAGATTCACCTACTTTTATCAATTTTAAAGCAGTTAATTTGACTTTATTCAAGGTCAAATTACTTTACCCACTAGTGGATAAAATGAAAAATATATTAAATACTGCATGGTAGTTTTTAAGTTGTCCAAATAAGGCTTAAAGTTGAGGAGTGTCTTTTCAACAGGACTTATTTCTATCAACAAGGTTTATTTCTCTAGGAAGACAGATAAAAATTACCTCTGTTGACTTATAAAAATTAGTCCCTTTGAAAAGACACTCCTCAGCTATGTGTTCCTATTACACACTTAACTTGAAAATTACAGACAATTTTCTTCTAAGAAAGCTAGCTACGAAGCTATCCAAGCTTAGCTGAACGAAGAATGCACGCATTGAGCGTTATTCTTTCATCATTTTCATATTACAACGATGCTTTCATTCTTCAGACATAATCGTTAGCTAAGAGGACTCTTGACCTGACCTTTTTCTAGCATTTCTCGGTCGAAGAACGTTCGCTTACTTTTCCAGCCATTTTCCCTATTTCCAAGTCTCGTGTAATTCATATTAGACTGATATTGCGTGCTAGGGATAATGAAAGTATCTCATAACAATACGTTTAGAGACTGGAGGTAAAAATAAATATTAAAAAGTGTCCAATAATTTTCGAATAGCAGCTCGGTAATTGAAAATTTTCTGTAGATATAAGGTACAGCGGGGCAAATCCCGACTGGGGGGGGGGGGGGGGGGCAAATGTAAGTGATCAATTTTTTTTCATGTTTTACAATGTTTGCATTATTAAATAGAGTGTCCAGTGTCCACCGGTTATGTATGGCAGGCGTGTTCAGTCGATACATGTAGAACTCAACTTCATAGCGTAATAATGGAAAAAATTGATTAGTTAGTTACAATTGTTCCCCAGTCGAGATTTGTCCCGCTGTACCTTAAATAGGATATATTATAGTGACATCTTATCCGATTCGACCTTATATATATTCTAGAAATAAAAGTTTTATACCATTATACCATATTCTAGAAATAAAAGTTATATGTCAGTAATTCCCGTCAACTTTGTACAATGCCACGTCAGCAAATTTTAATTGATCCTATTTTGTTACCAACATTTAGTAATATAATTCGACTTTCGTAAGATATATACAGGATAATTGTTATAATTAAGAAAATATAGATACTAGAGAACCTTAATGACGAAATAAAACTTAATAAAATCTCAATTCATCAACAAAATCTTGGTAACAAAATAGGAATTAATAAAAACAAATTTAACTTTTCCCTTAATTTTTGTACAAAGTTGACGGGAATTGCTGATGTAGGTACAAAATTATTGTGTTAAATTTTTAGCGCTTATATTTTGTCGCTTTTCCCGTGAAAAGCTTTAAGTGGATCGCATTCATTAGGCATTAAAACGACGGGGAAAATTCGTCTACTTTTCCCTCACGCTTTAAGCTTATTTCACGTTTATCAGACGATTGTGCGGCGCAAAATAACACCCTAAACGGAGGCGTAGAATAATCAGAATTGGTGCCCGAGAATTTTGCCCATAATGTTTGACGCTGAGAAACACAAAGAGAAAATTAATTGGCCAAAGTCTGAACTCATACTATAGACATACATACAAATAAAATAATAAGCAAATCACTTCTCACGTAATTCATGTATGACGTACAACATCGCGTGCGAGGGGTATAATGTAGTAACTTAACAATTGTAATTTTCAAGTGACAATTTGACGATATTTAACAGAGCGGTATATTTAGCCCTTATGTGTATTTCGAGGGAAGGTCAGTGACCTGGGCTAATAATTTGACGTGTCACCTGAATGGAAACCATTTTGGTACATTATTATTGATTACAAATTATTGTTTGTGTACCTACAGAAGTTTTCCTTTTTTAGGGTTCCGTAGTCTTAGAACCCTTTAGGTAGTGAGTCTATAATTATCCGTCCGTCCGTCCGTCCGTCCGAGATAACAGTAACCGCGCATTTGATTTGGAATATGTATATCAATCAAAGTGCAAAAATAAAAAATCAGGGTACCCCCTACATGTAAAGTGGGGGCGGATTTTTTTTTTCATTCCAACCCCAACGTGTGATATATTGTTGGATAGGTATTTAAAAATGAATAAGGGTTTACTAAGAATTTTCGGAAATAATCGCTCCTAAAGGAAAAAAAGTGCGTCCCCCCCCCCCCCCCCTCTAACTTTTGAACCATATGTTTAAAAAATATGAAAAAAATCACAAAAGTAGAACTTTATAAAGACTTTCTAGGAAAATTGTTTTGAACTTGATAGGTTTAGTGGTTTTTGAGAAAAATACGGAAAACTACGGAACCCTACACTGAGCGTGGCCCGACACGCTCTTGGCCGGTTTTTAGTTTGTTTTCCTTAGTTTAGGTAGTGAGCTATAATTATACTATGAGACAAGGCGTATTTGAGAACATATCGTCACTAGGTACTTTGAAAAAATCTCGTATCTCACGCTGCTCCTCCAAGTTAAAACGCAGTAAGTCTATATGCAGTCCATACATACTTACTACAATTTTCTTTTCATTGACAGACGAAGATACAAGTTTTTTTTAAAGTAGTGACGATATCTCTAATAATAATCTGTGCATAGGCTACTTATCACGGGTAGAATGTTGATCTAATAATTCCAACGGCACTGCAGAACCTTTTCACAGTAAAAGTTAAAGTGAAATTCTATGACAAATAAAGCAAGATGGAAATAAAACAGGGTTCTAGAGTGGCCTAGGCTTTCAATTGGTTGACCGTATCACCGTACGTACTCACTAAACTATATATCGTTGCCATATACTTTTACTAACGATGGTAATAAAATCATCAATCATATAATAAAAAGCACCCATTTCCAACACAACGTTGACAGGAAAATTCCCATAATATCTTATATTTACTCATTACTTATTCAGTTTTTTATTGCCCGTTCCCGTATCAGCCTGAAATACATTAGGGTAATAAATATTCCCGATTTCACGAAAGTATTAATTTCCAATTCTCACGGTGCGATTCGAATTATAACACATAACAAATTAGATACAGATACGACATAGAATATCTACCGTTCTCAAAAGGTGCTGTCGCTTAAGCATACGAACAAAATTTGTCTTTATGGTAAGCGAGCCGATAATACTTTTCATTTGAAAACGTATGTCTGTGTCAAAATCTACGTTTTTGTTTCACACTATCCTATCCAATATTGTATATGTATAGAAGTACATTTTAAGGTATATTCTTGTTTGAATCAGGCAGTGCAACACAACAAGGGACGTCCAATAAAAAGAACTGTGTTTACAATTACTAGTCCCTATGTATTAGCAAAGAGGATCGAGTATTAAAGAGAGTTACTGTCAAAGTAAAATGTGTAATCACAGTGCATACACTGCCATCTCTCGACACAGGCTTAAAACTTTTGAACCTCAGTTTTGACAATTTGGCCCATATTCTTAGCTTGATATGTTTTAAAATGTCAAATATTAATATTAGCGCCATCTAGCCGAGCGTACCCCAAAGGTGTATCGCCATCTAGCTCACCGTACCTTTTTCTGTATGGTTTTGGGGTACGTTTTTATCTTAGACTTTATCGGTCTATACGAAGTTATATAGGTCTTTGGTATTAGTATAAGCTAGTATTAAGTTACTTTTAAGAATTGCCGTGCCCTTATATGAAACTTTTATTTTATAAGACCCAATGTACTACATGAAAGCAAATAAATTACTTGATTATTTCATGTATACTATATACATAATGTTACACAAAATAAGTGCTCTGATTTCGGTTGATAAAAGTGTCACCAATTTTATGCTGTTTCATAAATAATAAGCTATTGAGTTGAGAGAACTCTCCCACGAGAATATCGCCTCATTTTTTATTTGGTTTTCCATTAACGGTTCTCATAATAAATAAATCATTTAGACAATACTAATACCAACGCATAGCAAGTTAACTAAAAGTATACATAAAAGTAAACTATGTAAATTAGCTCAGTGATCCAAAGTGTATCTTGTTCTCCGAAATGAGAGCACGCCACTTGTCCCGATCCTGTGCTGTCACTGACATGACGCTAACTAAAACAAAATTAAAATTTTGAAAAAACCCCCGACCGCGACATAGTGTTCCGATTTTCATGAAACGTGGCTAAGAACACTCCGACTAACTCAGCCTTCAAATAAAAAAACTAAATCTAATTCGCGAGCTACGATGCCACAGACAGACACACACACAGACAGACAGACACGTCAAACTTATAACACCCCGTCGTTTTTGCGTCGGGGGTTAAATAGATGGAAATAACTACCATTTCAAAAAGTATTATAGTTCTCGTTAACGTCACAAATAACACATAATCTCGTTATGTTTCAGGATTACAGACCCAGTTTATTTCTCAATCTTTTAATTAACCTTACTTTAACAGAGAACCATTAAACCTATACGTGTATCCCCCGATACCAATTTGTACTTCCACTGTTCGGTAGTAAATATCTTGGACCTTGGGTAACGAAGTTGGCAAAGGTCCCAATTACAGCTACCCGGTAACCTAGTTACGCTCCAGTTCTAATAAACTATTCAGAGATACGAGTGTTCATTCGAAATATTAAAAAAAAAAACAAAAACAAGACAGAAATGTGTATGAGGACGTACAGAAAATAGGATGGCCGAGGTTAGATCAGTTCTGATAAACAATTTATTCAAATATAAAAGGATTGTTTCAAAATACTCTATTTCATTTTATATTTGTTTTCCTAGTTGCTTTCTCAAATCTTGAGCTAGACTGTGTTTCCAGTGAGGAGGCACACTGACATTTTATCCCGCCAGGCGGCGCCTGTGCAAGTGTCTAGGCATGTCACTGTCATTCATATGTAAGAGAGAGAAAAAACATATCATCTTCTCGTTCTCACGTATGGACTAATAGGGTGGCGCCATCTGTCATAACCTTTGAGTGTGCCTCCTCATTTCCATCGCCACGTAGCGATTACCGAATTTAGAGAAGTCAAGAAGACTATTAAGTGAGAACGATTGTCACTCAGCTAGGCTACGTGATTATAGATGTAGTACGAACATTTTTTCTTCATATTTTCACGGAAATTCACGAACTAGTCACGCTATTTCAGTTAAGAAGTACCGACGTTCACCAAACTAGTAAGACAAAATACGAACGTTTCCGATAAAATTATAGAGGGAAAACTATTATGCACTGCATCTCTAGTTAGTATGGTTCGGAACCCGGCCAGGTTTCAATCACGGCGACATCTATGTCAGCGTGACCTAGTTGTGCTTAGAACCTCCAATAAATTATTCAAAGTTACCCGAGTTAACTGATGGCGGCCCACTATACATAATTTAGTGTTTGTCTGGATGCTAAAGCCCGGATAAGCGTACTAATGGTTTAAGTATTTAGGAAATCCACTTCGCAAATATGGGGATAATTAAAGAGATTTTAGAACGGCCGTGTGCTAAAACGGATGCGGTTTTTTTTTGAAATTTGTAAAGCATTTCCATATAGAATTTTGCGAGCGTCTGGTAGTCTTGGTAGTAAATTCATCCTCAAAATCTCTGGCTCCTTTTACACCCGAGCTGATACGATCGTGTTACGAGCTATGAACAAATATCGAGTATACAGCGTTTATTTGTAGCTTCCTTTCAACAGAAGGGTCATTCATGTGTAATAAGCACCATTTTATCAAAATTATAAATGCAGATGATCACTGAAGCATAATCTTCCGTGATGGAAAGATACATTTTATTCTGAAGACTGTCTCCTTATATCTGCTTTGATGTAGCTACAAAAGTATCTAGACCTAATGACCATTGTTTTATTCACGCCAACATAACCCGCTTCCGTAAAAGACAAAACAGAGTCCTCTATTTCGCTCGCTAAAACTAACTTCGACCTTACTTCAACTACACATGTTCCACCCATGGTCAAGAGTAGCAATGAAAGCATATTAGGTAATCGTGAGCGCTAACAGCCTCGTTCTGAGCGTTGTTTAGCCAACATAATGGAAACGAGCATGGCCGTTAAAACAAAGGAGAATGTTGGCGAACTTGAAAGTTGGAGTAGTGTTCAGAAATAAAGCGAGTCATTATGATATGAATATTTTTCGGTAGGACCGAATGCATGCATACAAGTGCGGAAAAGAGGATGTTCAAAACCAGTGGCGATAAATTAAAACACTACTGTTTTAAAGCGACACGAGTTACTAATATCTTCTTCGCCCGTATATCGTAAGACGTTTTTCAGTATATAATACGGCCCTTGAAGTTTCGACTCGACAAGAAACACAGAGTCAACCAATTAGATTCCTAGGCCACTGTAGGACTATGTCATAGTGAAGTTATAAATCAGATTGTAAGTAATCCCTTACTGCATGCTTGTCATTTTGACAAAGTTGTAGAGTGGCCTAGGGTTCCATTGGTTGACTGTACTACTTTACACCATAAGGACTGAAAATACATTTTTGATTAGTTTTGTAGTGTACTTGCTTGATCGTTCTTAAACTTTCATATGACTGACCTCATGAAATATAGTAGGTAAATTCAATCGGGAAATTGATGGTTTAAAAATAGATTTTTGTAACTAACACATCAATATGGATACAAAGAAATAAATATTTATTTCCAGTTTGACGATCACGAGTTTACCTAGCTAATACAAAATTAACCAAGATATTACACACCAATACCCACACAAAATTGTCTCATATAAGAGGTTTGACATTGAATTTCATAAATGTTTGATGTTTAAAAAATAACACTTGCATCAGCGGGCTCATCAAACGGGCTGTCAACTTGTAGGACTATGACTGTATCAATACCCAAACAAAACACAATCAACACTAATAATAGACATGTTAAAAGCCGGAGAAACAGTCCGAATCCACCCCCCGGTGGTAAATCGGAAGCCAGAACCTTTGTTGTCGCTACAAATAAGCTGTCGTGTATTTACGGCGTTATTTGCCACGAAGGCTTTTTCAGTTCCCACGGCTCACATGCGAAGGCTGATTGTGGTTAAACATTCTGATTTTGGCTTTGTTTTAATATGACTCTGAGTTTTTTGTTTTATAAATTCACTAGCTTTTGCCCGCGGCTTCGCTCGCGTTAGAAAGAGATAAAAAGTAGCCTATGTCACTCTCCATCCCTTCAACTATCACGTAAATTCGTCGCTCCGTTTTGCCGTGAAAGACGGACAAAGAAACAGACACACACACTTTCCCATTTATAATATTAGTATGGATAAGGCTGAGTGCACGCTCATATAGGGCGTGCACTCATGAGGACTCATGTAGGGTGGGGCGTGCGGTGTACATGTCAAATAATTGGAGCTCATACATGTGTCTTGAATCGACGCTGCATAGCGTGTTCGCGGGCACATATTTTTCATATAACTTCTCCAAAACTGCCTGTATATTTACTATTTATTAAATGTTGTATATTTACCGACCGCCGCGGTAAGGCTTAGACCAAATCATTTTTTTTTTAATTTATTATAAATGGGCTTACTCTTGACCACAGACCAGCCAAAGGCAAATGTCTGTAAAAGCCCGAAAATGTTTCTCAATTCGGTATTTTATCATCAGTCGGCAACGGTAAAACCTAGGATTTACCGGTAAAACGTAGGTTTTACCGTACTTCGGACTTTTAGAGTAACATGCCCATATTTTTGGCATTTTGTCCGTGTCAAAATTAATCACCTAGACCACCCTTGACTGTACACTTTGTAATCGTCACCTCTTTAGGGCAGTGGTTCTCAAACTTATTTTAACATGGAACCCTTTTAGAAAGCAAATATCTGACGGAACCCTTAAATTAAATAAATAAAAAAATAGTTTAATGCAATCTTTATTTTAATAAGTACTCATAATAGTAAAATCTAATCATTAGATTCTAATGTGAGGTATTACATGAAACTGTTTTATTTTAATTTTTCAACAATTGGTGAATATTTGGTTTTATGGAAGAGAGTTGAAGTTGCATATCAGGTAACCAAAATTCACACGGAGCCCCTAGAGAGGCTTTGCGGAGCCCTAGGGATCCGCGGAGCACACTTTGAGTATGGCTGCTTTAGGGATATTGATCGGATTTTCGCATAAGTGTGCGCGTGAGGTGCTTATACACTCTCAGTGGGCTATCACCATAGTGACATTAACACTTGGCACTGACAATGCCGTGCCTATTTATTTATGGTTTGATAAAAATAAAAAAATTAATAAAATCGTTATTATGGGATTAAATCAAATTATTTTAACAAATATTTTGATTTGTGTTTTTCAAGTAGTCACACTACTATATATAAATTAAAAATCGAAATAAGATGTCATATATTAAAGAAAAAATGACGCACACCACCAGTGGCAAAGGCCGGATTCGAACGCCGTCTTTAGCAATCTACGCACCGTCACCAGGTGACGGTGTGGCCTAGGGGTTCATGGCGTTAGCCCGGATTGCTAAAGACGCCGGTTCGAATCCGGCCTTCGCCACTGGTGGTGTCCGTCATTTTTTCTTTAATATATGACATCTTATTTCGATTTTTAAGTAATATTTTTTTTTTTTTATTATAAACGACACACCACGCATATGTGGGACGCCCAGGTGGAAAACGTCCGCGTGGGCGTCCCAGATATCGCTGGTGCGAGGAAGCCCTGAAAGACCTGTCCGCACTTGGTGTACCCAACTGGCGTGAAGTGGCGCAGGATAGGGCAGAGTGGCGATCTCTTGTGTCGGAGGCCAAGATCCTTTTTGGGTCGCTGAGCCAGTGAAGTAAGTAAGTATAAACGACACACCAACAGTACATAAACAATTCAAAGAATATAATGTGACAATAAAGGACACCCATAATATTTATGCACCAATAATTTCTTGTAGAGACACATTATTCCAAGTTACTTGCATTCTATGGACCGGAAGTGACCTGCCTAGTTTAGTCCTGGTAGAACTGGGACGAAAAATAGTGCGACGACAACAAGACCTCGTGCTAGTTTTCGGTACTGTAAAGTTTAAACCTTCCAACAGGTATGGTTCATTGATTTTACCGTTAACCAACTTATGTAACATAACCGTATCAAGATAGGATCGCCTAAGCTGCAAGGATGACATTTTGAATTTTTGGAGTCTTTCTTCGTATGTTAATTTCTTACGAGTTCCCTGGTTTCTCATCTTAAACACCAAATATCGAGTAAAAGAACGTTGAACTTTTTCCAGCTTGACAACAGTATTCAAGACGAGAACGTATAAGGGCATTGAAAAGAGTTTGAAATGTTTCAATTCGTTTGAATTTTTTGCCTATACGCTTTATAAAACCAAGCATTTTATTACTATCATTGATAACTGAGTCAATGTGATCTATAAAGTTCAATTTAGAGTCCAGGAAAACCCCGAGGTCTTTAACATTAGATATGTACTTCCCGCAGCACAGCATTATTGAGGTTATATTTAGAGCAAATGGGTAGCCTTTTTCTAGTAAATTTCATAAACAAGCATTTGTCAGCATTGAGACTCATATTATTCAGTAGACACCAGGTCTTTACACTATCCAGATCACTTTGCAATAGCAACGAGTCAGTTATTGATGTAACTACTTTATAAAGTTTCATATCGTCAGCATATAATAGACACTTGCTATGCTTGACCGATGACACTAAGTCGTTTATAAAGCAGATAAATAAAACCGGGCCAAGATGCGAGCCTTATGGAACCCCTGAGGTTGCTAAGTACGTATTAGAAAAGTAATCGTCTTTCACTATTCTTAACCGTCTGTCTGATAGATATGAGCAAAACCATCTCCACATCTCACCTGTGACGTCAAATTGGTCGTGTAGCTTAGATAAGAGGATACTGTGATCTACTTTATCAAAAGCGCTACTGAAATCGGTGTAGATAGCATCCACCTGGTGACCCGAGTCAATAGCTGTACCGACATCGTTTACATAACAAAGCAAATTTGTAGTTGTAGACTTAGAACTTACGAAGCCATGCTGCAGCGGAGAAATTCTTTCTTTAACATGCCAAGCTAGTTTTTTACAAATAATGGACTCGAAGATCTTAGCAAAAATACATAAAAGAGATATCGGCCTGTAGTTAGTTACCTTCGTCTTATCACCTTTTTTAAAGACCGGAACAACGTTAGCCTCCTTCCATGTAGTGGGGAATATAGAGTACCACACACAACATTTTTTTATAAAGTACGGTGGAATGCCATCGGGACCGGGACCCTTACTGACATCGAGTCATTTAAGCTCTTTCATTACAGAAGACGAATATTGTTACTCAGCATCAATATTTCCTTGTTGAACAGGAAATGAACGGCGAAATGTCACTGTCACTGTTGTGAAATTGACCACAGGTCGTATCAAAACAGAATCAAAATATCATATCGGTAAAACTGAACTAGCCTCCCTGTTATAATTAAAAACGCAACGACCACACGATAAAAAGTATCAACGTTTATTAATAACGATACTGATAAAACCCGATAAAGCTCTTTATTCAACGTGGGAATTGTGAAAGAAATTGCTTTTCGTGATGAAAGTTGGAGTTTTTACATTCTATTGTGCAATTTGACAACACTTATTAATTAGGAATGAAACGTTTTTTGACCTATCTTTGAAATCCGTCATTGGTCACACAATTTTCTGATAACATAAAAATCTAAGAAAGAGTACCTCCCAATCACCTTAAAGACCTACTCAAGTACTCATTATCCTGCCATAAATAAAATAAAATCTCCAGCAATATCGGTATTTTGAGCCAATAATTTACTCTCCTTTTTTGATCAGCTAAATAATAAACAGTCATTTAATTCTCAATCTCCCGCGGAATCTTTTCGACTTTGATTTAGAAAAGAACAAACGAAATGAAAATACTCAACGATTCAGTGAACGGTAAAAATAAATAAAAGAAAATAACATTCCAAAATCTGCAAAGGCCGATTACCCGTATCAGCCTTTCGTATTTTATACAAAAAAGGAAATCCAAAACTGTTATTCCGTTCCAATTCGTTAAGCCCTCTTTAACATGAAAATGTTATGAATGAAATAAAATTACCTTACGAGTTAAGGTTGGGAAATTCATAAAGAAAACAATTGAAAATCAAAACAAGGGTTAGAGGGGGGAACAAGTTTGACAATAGTTCTTATATCGCTGCAATAGGGTTTTCTGGTGGTCAGGTTACAGAGTGGATGTAACATGCGACGGGCATGCCCACGGCCTTTTGAATATTTATGATACAGCTTGTAGTCAACTTTATTATTGCAGAGGTCGCGAATTTAAGTTCGGCATGCAATCCGCCTTTTAAAGCGGATTATTGTTGTTATTTTTTGTTACTCGTAAAAGTATTTCATGTAGTTGTACCGGGTAGTGATTTTAAGTCACTCTCTAGTTCCGAAAGAATAACCGTTTTTTTTATTATGAACTTTTGTATATTAGAATTTTACCAAAGTTGACAAGCCGATAAAAATCGTTTTAATACCGTAGGCAAGAGACTATCGTTTATTCGCTCGCTAACAATGCTTGCTTATTAACTTTAGTAAAAGTTCATGAATTCTACAGATTAATTGGCGTTTCCTAACAAAAACAAAAAAAAAGCCAAACGAAATCTTACGAGTGGACAATTACTTGTGAACAAACGTTTGTTGGCTTTAAATTCTTAGGAAAAGTTGCCAAGACCTCAAAATAATTCTAGCGCGCGGCCATTGAGTTGAGTACCATCATGGCGTCTGGGCTCGAGTATTTGATAAAGGCTTCAAGAGGGGCTCTACAGGTCTCCTGCTTTATTTACGCTGGCTAGCTGTCTTTGTTTATAGGAGAATATATTGGCTTTGTCAAGAGTTGCTAGAGGTTGATCATTATCACAACAAAGTACCTAGAAATCCTAGAATAGAACAAAGTCACTTCCCGCTGTCTGTAATGTATGGTTAGAATTCACTTAGAATCTAATGGTGGGCAATCTTTTTGTATTGTGGGCTAAAAAGGAATTTTAGAGGTGGGCCAGATTTACACAAAAAATGTATTCTTATTACCAGAGATCCGATTTTTGTGCGTCATCTCATACTAAAAGTCATTAAAATGACGTAAGTCACTAAGAATGTCGCAAATCCGTCCGATCTCTGCTTATTACAGTGCTCGCCATATCTACATCACACACTATTATGAAGGACCGGTGGTTTGTCGGATACAATCCTTTCGCGGGCCATACTTGGCCCAACACTATTAGGTGATTTTGATGCGGTGTTTTTAATACATAGAGTAATCAAAGACCGTATAGACGGATTTCCGTATAGACGGATAAAGTCTAAGAAAAAAACGTACCTCAAAACCATCATGAAAAAGGTACGGTGGCCAAGATGGCGTTACACCTTTGGGGAACGCATGGCTAGATGGCACTAATAAAAATATTTTAAATTTTAACACATATCAAGCTAAGAATATGGGCCAAATTGTCATAACTGAGGTTCAAAAGTTTTAAGCCTGTGTCGAGAGATGGCAGTCTATGCACTGTGATTACACATTTTACTTTGACAGTCTATAATACTCAATCCTCTTTGCAGTAATTCAAGAGAAAGTTTTATATGTGTAATACGTCGGCCCTACGCGGAGCTCGGCCTTCGGCCTTCGCTCGAATATAGAAATTGAATTGAATTGAATTGAAAACCGGGACTGGAGGTTTAGTTAAGAAAATACCTAGCTAAGTTTTACAGATAAGAAATAAAATAACTTAGTTTATTTGATTTGAATTTTTGCAGCGAATAAAACGCTAGTGCTGTTAAGGGCTGCTACAGACATTTTTATTTTTATTATAAACTGCTCAGTGATTGACCTTAGTCGCACATGATGGAAAGTGACGACAAGGCCGAAGTTGCAGCTCACTGGTTCAGTAATAGCCTATTCACTCTTGACTTGGATAAACCCAGATTGTATTCGGCCAGGAATACAGATGAGGGGAGCATGGACGTACTACATTCAAACTGCAATTTGTACTGCAAGACTGCAACGAGAGCAGTCGGCGAGCAGTTACCATTACTGATGTGCCGACGGAAAGTGTCCAAAATTCTGAAATTTTCACATAGGAAAACTTCGGAAACTTTCCATACTTTGTATGGACAAGTATGGATGGTAATTTTCCATTTCATAAATTTAAATTCCCTTTATTTTTCGTGAAAGTTTCGTGAATTTTTAAGAAATTTAAGATTTTTTTGGAAAATTTCCGCAACTTGCACATCATTAGTTACCATACAATACAAGTTTTAGTTCAGTTCGTCTGTGTCGGTTCTGGTGACTTTTAAACATTTTATTAGAAATGTAGCCATAATCGTTATGAATGATACCAAAATAAGTCCAGTCAGCGTTCGACAGTCACTCTATTCTTGAGCACAATGCCATTTTGCGGATGTCTGGAGACTCGAGTGTTTGACAAAGGTGAATCAGGTTTGCTGACTTAGATGCTGTATTTATTGTGGAAGAAAAATTTCTGTTATAATTCTGTTATAATTTATTTTCTGTAAACAATGAAAATGATCTTTTTTTGTTTTTTATTGCAATAATGTATGAAGTCGACGAATATTATTGATCTACGAGACACTAATGCGTATCTGGTTCCAGTTACACCTTAAGTGGAAAAACATTTTGCTTGTTAAATTGATAACTGTGTCAGACTTTCAAAAGGAAGTAAGTAACAAACTTTTGAATATTAAACTGAATTTTCGATTCTAAAAGTTTCCACTTTTTAATGATTTTGCTCTTAACCGCAAGGTTGAAGAGATTTAATTTTGTTATCCTCTAACAAATTCTCGAATCCCTCAGAAGTTCCGAACTTTGGCTGTTTTCTTTCATAATATTAACGACTGGAGGGTTAAAACGATTTGCAAGAAAAACAGCGGGATTTTACATAATCATTTATTGGTAGCGTGCCATAAGGCTTACACATGATGAATGGAAATTCTGAATGAAACGCGAGTCCATAAATCTTGTAACTTTGTTTCCTAAGTCATTCGCGTAACGCGCGTCGATAAATCATATTACATTATAATCTGAGTTTAGATCGAAAGTCAACAAGTTAAAGAAGAGAGTCGTTAGGTTCTCGATGGCGACAGCCTGGGCAAGCTATCTCCACGTCGGAATGTGGCCGTAACTTTGTTTCCTAAGTCAGTCGTGTAACGTGCGTCGATAAATCATGCTACATTATAATCTGGGTTTAGATCGAAAGTCAACAAGTTAAAGAAGAGAGTCGTTAGGTTCTCGATGGCGACAGCCTGGGCAAGCTATCTCCACGTCGGAATGTGGCCGTAACTTTGTTTCCTAAGTCAGTCGTGTAACGTGCGACGATAAATCATGCTAAATTATAATCTGGGTTTAGTTAGAAAGTCAACAAGTTAAAGAAGAGAGTCGTTAGGTTTTCGGTGGCGAGAACTTCGGTAAGCTATCTCAACGTCGGGATTTGGCCGTCGGGCTGGGGGATCGATAGGCGCGCGCAGGGTCCCGCCACGGCCCCGCCCGCGTTGAAACTTTAACTTGTTTAGTTTCAGATGCTTCACAATTAAGTATATGGGATGCTGCCTGTAACATGTACTAGAGTTGGAGACTTGTTGATGGACAACTTGTGCCAAGCATTGATTTAAGACTAATTTATATCATAGTATTTTTAACTGTAACTGACTCATAAGAATTCAGATAATAATTGTTGAGCAGATAAATCACTTGAAGTATAAAAAATAAATTACCAATGAATTTTAACAGTTTTTTTTATAAAGAATCCCATTTTCATCTTTACTACCTTAGATATAACCTTTTTTAGGAAACTGTGGTAATAAAATGATTCTTTGAAAAACATGGAGGCCGTAAAGTAAAGAGGATCTAACTTAAACAGATGCAAAATTATACATAAGTAAGATGTAACAGATAGTAGTCGAAATATCAAAGCTTTGATGTATTTAAATCCATGTAATAAGCATCTTTAGTTTTTAATCTGCCCACAAGTACAAATCTTAGAGCTTAAAAACCTTCAAAGACTAGAAAAGCACAATAAATATCCTGGTCGCGGCACCAAAATGTAAATGTAACCCAGCAGCCAACCCATAACTTTACGCTTCCAATTACCATATTTACTTGTTATGTAAAGCCTGATATGGTATGTAGATTTTTCATTTTATGCAGACTGTGAATTGTAAACCACTAGTAACTAAGCAATAAAATGTTTTGTTGACAAGTGAATGCCATTGTCACTTCATAGATGATTTAAGTGTGCACGTATCCAAATTGTCTATTTTAATACTCTACGTCCAGGATCCCATTTGCTTGGTTTTAAGTTTACACAGATAGCGTAAATACGCGCGGCAAACACACCATCACATTAATATATGATTAAATGCAAATCGGACTCATGAGTCATGACCATTTGTCTTTATGAACATTGCAATCCATACTAATATTATAAATGGGAAAATGTGTGTGTCTGTTTGTTTGTCCGTCTTTCACGGCCAAACGGGGCGACGAGTTGACGTAATTTTTTAAGTGGAGATAGTTGAAGGGATGGAGAGTGATATAGGCTACTTTTTAGCTCTTTCTAACCGTGCCGTAGCCGTGGGCAAAAGCTAATATGGTATAAAATATCAATGATCTACTAAGTGCCATTTGTATGCGCCAGCCATGCACATACATACTCATGGATATATATATATATAATGTGATTACTTGAAACGGGTCATTAGGAGCAAACGAGCTTCCAGCTTACGTGGCTATCTTAGTCTGACGGGAGTGTTTTAGTCATGTTCAAAGAAATAATGAACGTTAAGTACTTTGGTATGCCATTACGAAAACTTTTGTAAGCTAAAATTGTTCTTCAATAAGTATATTGTTCTACTCACGTGAAAGTATTTTTCGTTTATACGAACAGATATGAGGCATATAGGTACCAGTGGCGGCTGGTGAAAAATTCTGTTAGGCAACAATGAGCAAAAATAAACCTACCTTAACATTAGGGTAAAGTACCTAGTAATTAGTAATCAATTTTAGGCAAGCCGGTGGGAATTTTAAAAGAGTACACTTATCATGAATTGTTTACAATTTTGAATATATTTTTATAAAATATATGAGTATGAAACGCTAAATAACTGGCCTAAAAGTAACTAAATTACTCCAACGACACACTAATACATTTAACCGAAATTAATACACTTTTAGACGCCCGCGGGCCGATGGCAACCAAGTTTGATCTCAAATTGAATTTGAGTTTGAATTGACGACCGGTCCGGCCTAGCGCGTAGTGACCCTGCCTGCTAAGCCGCGGTACCGGGTTCGAATGGTAAGTGCATTTATTTGTGTGATGAACACAATTATTTGTTCCTGATTCATGGATGTTTTCTATGTGTATAATCTATATAAGTATGTATTTATCTATATAAGTAAGTATATTGTCACCTAACACCCATAGTACAAGCTTTGCTTAGTTTGGGGCTAGGTTGATCTGTGTAAGGTGTCCCCAATATTTAGTTATTTATTTTAAATGAGGTTTTTATTTCACTTACTGATTACTTCTCTACAAATTGTACTTACATAGGTATTTTTTCGTCTTTGGTATTATTGGCAGAATATTAGCAATAATGGGAACCAATAAGATATTTGACTAATAAGTACCTACAACCAACACGATATTATATCGTATTATATGATCTTCAATTACACTCTGGAGATTTCTGTAAATTAGATAGTAACGAATTAGTCCGGGCCGGGGCATAAGAGCTCTCTCCCATTATCCCTTTACTTAAAATCTGCTCGAGATGAAGCGTCCTGAGCTAGAAGATTAATTAAGCGCTTATACGTTGAAAAGGTTGAGCCACTTACAGGGCTGCTGCTGTAGCATACCGATCATTACATAGGTGTCTAAAGAACCAGAGAGGCCTTGTCTGTGGTCTTTAAGATTTGAAAGAAGTCTTAGCAGATAGTGGTTAACCCTGCATGAAAATCGGCTTCATTTAAACGCAAACTACCGGGTTTGCGTCGAGCTACGGTCATAGCCCATAGCATGGGTTTCTCGTGATGTAGCGGAAAAGCTTTATACAGGCAAACCGATAACGTGTCGCGACTAATGCTGAGTAGGTGTTAGGTCGTAAATTATATGTTTGATAAAACTACGAGTAATATTAATTTTTGTAATGCTTGACGCCTCCTTCCAAAATCATAACATAATCTGATATTTTCAGTGAAATGTAACTTAAGTATTTGACTTTATTGCTTAAATTTGGCTGAATTTTTTCTCACTTTAAACGTCAAACGTTAATGAAATCATCAAATATATTTAACATTCACCTTAAATTAGAAATGAGTTTACGGAAGTTGTTAACAAAACGGGCCCGGGAATGAATTTCGACCACGGAAGTATTTTTTCAGAGGGTTATAGTATAAAGTTGGAAAAATCATTTATTTTCGGTTAAGCGGCACAAAGGGTGATCCCACAAAGCGGTTATTGGTTAAATATTTGATTTTGATCGACTTTAACCTTTAAAATAACCACGGGCTAAGGGAATGGTTTCAATAAAGCCAATATAAACTAATAACTAGATACCATATACAACGTTCAATACAAGGTAATTTCGCCATTTAGATACCGAAAATAAACACTCAAGTTTATCGGCTTGAAATAGGGCTTATCGCCACCGAAATTCGGAAATTGCAGCATCCCTTCGAAAACATATTAACTTAATATAACAGTTCTTACGCATAGCAGAGGTCGTAAAGGGACCCACAGACTTTCAATTCCCGGATGATAATGGTCTGACAGCGTAATCGCCGAAAAATAGAATACTCACTAGCTGTCACTGGCGCCTGAGCCTGGAACTGACTGTCAGTGTGCCCCTTTAGTACCAGCGTCAAGTTGACTGTCGCTTTCTCATCTTTCTTGTCATAAAATAAAGTCCACCTATAGTCCGAGCTGCAATATTCAGTTAAACGGGGCTGCGACTGCTAATTTGTTATGCACAATTGCACACTTTCACAAGCCATGCATGAAAATTTATTCACATTTGCCTTCGCATTTGTCTTCGGTGCCACGCGCTCTCATCAACAGGGCTTTACGGCTCTGTGACCCGCAGTACGTGCAAGGCGAGCTGCAGCATGTAAGGCAGGTGTTAGAGAAGAATGGGTACAGTTGGAGACAGAGTCAGCGGGCGGCAAGTGCGAGCACGTTACGGCGAACACATACGGTCGAGAGAGCGCCTGTTTTCTTGCCTTTCATTAAAGGGGTAACGGATACCATTGGACGCCTATTACGCCGTAGGTTTAGCATGAGGACAATTTTCCGCCCCCACACAAAGGTAAGGCAGGTGCTGCGCTCTCCTAAAGATAAGGACCCATTGGGTAGCCCGGGGTATACGAGATACCTTGTGACTGTGGTAGAGCGTATGTCGGCGAGACTGGAAGGAATGTCTCCGCGAGGTTGTCGGAACACATACGAAGCGTGAAGAACATGGACACCAGGAATTCCGCAGTGGCAGAGCACGCGTACGATACCGGCGCGTCCCATTTTATACGCTTCGATAGAGCAAGGTTGTTGGTACGGGAGAAATGTTTTGTACCACGCAAAGTTCTCGAGGCCATTGAAATCGGACGCCGCCCTAATTTCAATCGGGACGGAGGCTGGATGTTGCCACCAGCATGGAAACCGGTAATACCTAATGTGAAGCAGAAAATGTGTTTTGACAATCGTGTGGACACAGTGAGTGCAGTGTGCTTACCTCCATCGGTCGACACAGCCGCGCTACCAGAACTCTACACAACAACTACAGCAGCAGACTGCTCTGCGCCCCCCTCCCCCGTCCTATCAGCGCGCGCGCAGCGGGCGGAGCGGCGAGCGGCGCGTTCAGTTTGCGGAGTCTAGCCGTCGCGTGAACTCCTATACGCCTGAAGAGGGGCCTCCGAATTGGCCCGAAACATGTCGCAGCAATAGCGATATAATAACGTGAGTACAACCGTATCTCAATTAATTATTTAAATTTATTCACGTTCATATTCCGAGTTACCCATTCAGCTCTTTAGTGGTATTTTGCATTCATTTTAATTAAGTGCATATATTATTTATGAGATTAAGTGTTTAACTTTTATACAATGATATAAAAAAATATGTCTTCAGATATGCTTACCTATTCAAACGTAATACTCGTATAATTCAGAATAAATTAAGACGTTTGGCATCTATAAGGCATTTAACACTATTTAATAGTAATCTAAGGTACGGTGTCTCTCGCAGCGTTTCGTTTTCGTTTCGCGTCGCAGAAATGCCATTCTGCTATGGCACCAGGCCCCGTAGCCGAATGGCATTTCTCCGACGCGAAACGAAAACGAAACGATAGAGATAACGAAACGAGCGATAGAGATAGATATCTACTTGCGTTTCGTTTCGTGAGCGTTTGTGCCATTCGGCTACGGCACCTGTAGTCATTACTCATTGCGATTAGCGATTCATGTAAGTACTTATATGGGATGAAAACAATATATACCTAACCAGTTTTTTTGGCAAAAGTAATTTTATTCTTTAGAATTGCAAGTTAACGATGTTTCCCATCCCATCCAATAAGCATTAATTTAAATAAGGGTCAAGTGAGCAATTGAAAATTTCCGACATCAGCCGCTACATTTTCATAACGAGGTTGTAAAAGAAACTCAGACAAGATAATTTCATTGATGTCAGATTTATTACGTACTTACCTAACTTGAGTTGGCCGGGGTTGAAGAATGCAAAGGAATAGGCTAGTTTCCTATACTTAAATTAAAATATTTTATGCAGTGCACGAAATAAAGCACCACATAATAAGTCAAAAATAAAGATTTTAAGTAAATGAATTGACCGTGACGTCACTCCTCAGTATTTCATACTAATTCCATACTAGCAAATCGTTTTGACAGGTCATAAAAAGAAGCTGATTTGACTAGTAGGAAACTAGCCTATTGCTACGTTTGCGTTTTTCAGTCGTTTATAAAAAAAATACATACTAGGGAATATCATTTGATATTTGCCATTCGCTTTTCAAAAACATAGTAAGAAAACCTTACACCCGCGAAGAAATTAAGAGCGATTTTGAAGTAGGTACTCAACCCGCATTTGGTCAGCATGGTTATTTGGTAGACCAAACCACAGATGTCAGATATACCATAGATCAAGCAAACGTAACCACCGAGTTGTGCGTCTTTAATCGCTTTTAGCTTGCAGCTTTCGAGCGTCAATTTTTGTAAGTTGAAGTCAACAAAAACATAAAAAAAGCCTCGTTAAGTGATGTTTAATTGCAACAATACAAAATTATAAACACGTACTCAAGGGCCTGAGACATATTTAAAATCACAGGCAAGTAACAACTTCAGTACAAAAACTGACACGCTCGGCCGCCATACAAATAGATGAACTGGTTTCTTCTAAATCTAATTCTGTGGCCCAGACCCTTTCCTATGAGACTAGGAGACTACTTGTCCACGAGAGCGAAGAGAGTAAGCTCTCGAAAATACGACGCTCGAATTTATTTTTAGACTATAATGTTCAATGAATCTGTGGCTTTGAACAAATGTTTTCTTTTTCGTTTGTTGTTTGTTTGTTCGTTGATTATGTGTAGTTCTAGGTTCTACCTAATAAAGTATTAAGTCCCATTTTTTTCGTTTGTCATTGACAAGGGCAATCCATAACGTTCGGATGTATTTACGTTCCCGGGGCAACTCGACGACGTAAATAGTTTTATTGATCGGTTTTCTTTTTTATGTTACATCTTACCAATTCCTATCTTGTCAAGTTGAGGTAGTCCGAAGGCAAAACGTTGATTTTTAGGGTTCCCTAACGTGTAATATATTATTCGATAGGTATTTAAAAATGAATAGGGGTTTCCTCTAATTTTTGAACCATAATTTCCGTGAAAATCACCGGAAGAATAGTCGGCAATATTGAGGTGAGGCCATTTCTGGCACTTTATTACTTTTTTTGAATTTTTTATAAGTTTAAAAATATTCTATAAGTTTAAAAAATAAAAAAAAATCACAAAAGTAGAACTTTGTAAAGACTTTCTAGGAAATTTGTTTTGAACTTGATAGGTTGAATAGTTTTTGAGGAAAATACGGGAAACTACGGAACCCTACACTGAGCGTGGCCCGACACGCTCTTGGCCGGTTTTCATTAGTTATTTTTACATTTTGTTACAATTTACAAGTTAATCACATTTTTTTTTTCATTAAGTACTTTTTATTTCATGCTATCAACGAGAATATAATTTGAATTAAGTGACAAAATTCAAATCGATTTAGTTGAACGTTTCATACCTAATACTTAGTTAATCCTAAAAACTTGGTTTTCAGTGACATATTGGATTAAATCCAAATCAAATTTACACTTTATCACCATTCTAACCAATTTAAATATTTATAAGCACCAGTTTCTTTCAGATTCAGTAACGTTTTCACAAAACCCGCTTTAGAAAGACTTATCTGTTTCAATCCGCCTGCTTAGTCTGTTCTAAACCTCGTAACATGACAATGCTTTCATGTTTTGTTTCATTTAGTTCTGACATTCTGAGAGTCTATGCGTTTCGAACGTATAATAAAACATTACAATCTCATAGTTGAGGCTATTGGCTTCGTGCGAAGTGCATGGAGGGGGTAAGCAAAGCGATCGCAGTGCTTGCGGTGGTCAAAATCGACACTAAAAATGGGATGTCAAAATTATCACAGTCATCAAAACTCATACAATATAATACAATGTGTAATGTTTGAAATGGGGCACCAATGTTTTTTCGTTGTTAATTGTAAAAAGAATAGCATAAATAGTCGTCGCATGTTGTATGCGTTTCATAATAGAGCACACTGAAATTTGGATCAAATCAAAGAAATATGGCGTGAAAAGAAAACGTAAGTAAGTGATACTTATAACCCCAAATGTCAAAACAAAATATTATAATAATTATATTTACGCTTTGTTTACTTAATATTGTCCATTACGCTGTTAGTATTTTTCCTACCGTAAAAGATTATGCTCAAAGATCCAGGCCTGGCCTGAAAATAGGCCCGTGTCGGAATTTTTTGCGGCCGGCGGACAAGAATAGGTACATACGTTTAGACTTGTTTTATATAGGCTTAACGGGATGGAGGTTTCGTCGCGAATACCATATCACACGCTCGTAGAACTTCTACCATTACTCCTATGTTCTTCAACATTCCTTATATGCCCTGCCAGCACCAATATATTGCCTTTTTCAATAGCCCCCCGTTACATGTTTATACCGTGAGTAATGCTTTGAAAACTGATTTTTATTATTATATGAATGTCTTTATAAATTTTCCACTTCAAGTTCACATCGTAGGTAGCGTAATTGACGTGCACGTAGCCAATAGTCATGTAGATAGATGTCTACATGACTGTTGAGTTGAGGCTACATAGATTTTTGTCGGGAAATGTCAACACATGCCTTTCTTATAAAAAAAAAAAAAATTATACGCAGCTTTTAAAATACTAATGACTACGGAACCCTAAAAAAGGATTCCTGCATAAAAAAGCGCTTTTTTGCACCTAAGAATGTTCCTCACTTTTCATCTATTTCACTTGAGCTCGGAACCGGTTTATTTTTTACCGGTTAAAACCGGTTTATTTCGATTTTACACCGGCGCTGCGTAAATACCTATGTTCACGCAGCGACTTTTTTGTTTGGTTAGAACAGTATTTGCTATCATACTGCGGAATAAACCGGTTTATTTTGTTCTAAACCGGTTAATCGAATGAAACCTTTATGAAAGCGTTCCCCTAAAAACCGGTTTAAAAATAGCGGTTTTTCGAGCGAAAACGAAATTTAAAGGTTTTGCCGCAAGTACATGATAATGGTTTGAAAAATTTACCGGTATCCGAGCCCTGCCTGTACTACTAACAGTATTCACGAACAAGCATTCAATTAAAAACAGATTAATTATAAAAGGGCAGTCTAAGGCGTATTATTCATAAATATATACCAAGAAAAAACGTCCCCCAGTATCTCAAGATCAAATGAGTCAAAGTCAACCCTGCGGGCGTAGCCGAATGGCAATCGTCGACGCTAGACGTCGACAGAAATGCAGTCTGGCTCTGTCGCGCCAATACGAAAGAGCGATGGAGATAGATATCTCATCATCAGAAATTTAAGAGCTGGGCTCTTGTCGGTGAAGCAATCTCCAGCTATATCTTTCCTGGGCTTTTTCTTTGACAGCCTGATACGACACGACATTCTCTTTCATTTGGTCCATGTATGCCCTCCTTGGCTTTCCTCTCTTTCTTCTTCCTTCTACTTTCCCTTCTATGATGATCTTGATGAATTCGTCGTGTCGTAACAGGTGTCCCAACATATTTCCTCTTCTGCATTCAAAGTTCTTAAAATACACCTCTTTTCTTTCACTCTGTTTAAGACTTCTTCGTTTGTGACTTTCTCTGTCCAACTTATTTTCTCCATCCGCCGCCAGCACCACATTTCAAAAGCTTCAAGGCGTTTTCTGTCTTGTTGCAGCATCGTCCACATTTCGCTGCCGTATAATGCTATGCTCCAGACGTACAATTTTATTAACTTTTTTTTTATGGTTGTGTTTATTCTGGCTTTAAACAGGTACAAAAAAGAGATAGATATCTACGAAACAAATATTATCGTGAGCGTTTGTGCAGTTGGCTACGTACCCAGAGCTTGCGATGCGAGCTTGGTGTCGATGTCATTCATCAAAGTCTAGACGTGATAGGCCAATAAAAAACCTATCTGACGCTGAGAATTTAGGTCCAGACTGATTGATTGGTTTTAGATGCCCTGTGAAAGCATGTTGACAGTTGTATGTTTATTGTAAATATATTCACGTATTAGTTCGGAATACTTTAGAATGTTGGGTACTTTCCGAAACAGATTGAAGTAAGTCCATACATGTTATTCGGAAATACCCTGAAAAATCCAACTCAGGACATTAGAGTCCGCGTTTACTCAAAACTTTTCAGCGCCTCGCTAATGCTCCAAAATATCTGGCGACGACTGTACCTACCAGCTACCAGTACAGTAGACAAATACAAGTTTGCACAACTTAAGCAGAAAAAAGTTTTTTAAAATTAGAAATGGGCTTAGGTCTTAGGTACTCTTGGCCACAGATTAGCCAAAGGCCAAAGGCAAAGACGTGGCCTACGATGGAGTGAGCTCGCCCAGAAGATGCCTGTTCACTCTTGATTTGAAGGTTTCCGGGTTATATGAGCTCGGAAATACAGCCGCCGGTAAGGAATTCCGCTCCTTGGCAGTGCGCGTAAGAAAATAATAAGCAAAGCGCTTCGTGCGAATTCGCGGAAAGATTTAAAATTAACAGTTGGGAACTTCACACCAGTGCCAAAAACCCTCGCGACCCGAACCGAACTGTCACACGCTCAAATAATGCCATACGACTGGGCAGTGTGGTGCCGGCATTAGAAAAAAATAACATCACCCCATCGACTAATGGAACACCGATGGCGGCAGATATGCACAGGAGGAAGGCTCGCCCGTACCTACGTACCTAATCGTCCTTGCTCACGAGACCTGGCCCCGTAGCCGAAGGGCATTTCTGCGATCCGAATTTTTTTTTAAAAAAAGTAATGTAATATCATACAACTACTGTACTGGAAGTATAAAGAAACTTTCCAGGCTCGACTCAGACGGTAAGACTCATGCTTATCATGATCCAATTTCAAATAATAAGATTCTGCAAGGTTACGGCGGTAACCCATAGTTAGATGAGTCACATCTTGGTGATGTCACTGAAGGCTGACGCCAGAGGTTATGCTATAGTCTGACTAAGCACTATACAGAATACTGGTGAACAAATTTACACAGCCCAAGTGGATGCGTAAGGACTGTAAGGAGTAAACAAAGCGAAAGATAATACAGGAGGAAGATTCAGAGCCACAATACAGAATGTGTAGGAAATGTAGTTTACATTTACACCGAATTCCCATTTTTCTACTTCTTGAGTTGGATATTTTTGAAGTAAATTGCAGAATTATAAACTAATGGCGTTCCCACATTTAATGGACACTGGTGGTTTGTTAACGGTCAACGGTTAAGTTTATTAGGTGTACCTGACACGCTACTTCTAAATCCCGCCAATATACATCACGAACATAGACATATTGCAAGTGCTGTTTGTGTACAATGTACATCCAACTCTGTAACTGTCCCGACTGACTGACCAGTCCATTAATCGAGCCTAGGCTGACTAGCCACTACCCTCGTCCTAGGCAATCAACCATACTGCAAGTACATAAGGTCGTCAGTGAATTTTGTTGCTGTACAGTCGCCGTCGGATATATCGGAACTGCCAAAGCTATCATAAATATCAGAACACGCACTGAAACGTATACAATAGAGAAATGTTACGATATTTGTGAGAACATCGGCAGATCCTATATACACGATTAAAGAAAAAGGACTGTTCAAAATTTGCATAGTGACTTTAAAAAAAAAACTTTTGAGGTCATAATGAAAAGATTTATTATAGAGTCAATGCTGAAATAATAAAAAAAATTTGGCTGTCTCATACATTGCGACTGTCATGATGCTGCTCATTTTTATGGAACAGCCTATTTTTTAGCCCCCTACGCAAAAACGACGGGGTGTTATAAGTTTGACGTGTCTGTCTGTCTGACTGTTTGTCTGTCTGTCTGTGTGTGTGTCTGTCTGTGGCATCGTAGCTCCCGAACGGATGAACCGATTTAGTTTTTTTTGTCTGAAAGCTGAGTTAGTTGAAAATCGGTCTACTATGTCGCAGTCGGGGGTTTTTTTTTTTTTTTTTTTTTTTTTATTTATTTGGGTCATCAACAGCAATACAAAAGATAAATTTAAGACACAAGGAACCATTAACATAGCCAATAACAGATGTCCACAAGTACTATACAAAAAACATGCAAAAGCTAAGTGGTAACAAAAGAAAAATACAAATTTAGTAGGTATAAGGAATGAAGACAAAAAAAAACAAAAACAAAAAGCGGTGCTGCTTACGAAGTAGGCACTTAGGCAATACTAAAGTACATTAATGTAGGTATGGCTTGCATAATGTAATGTGTGTGAGTGTGTGTGCGTGTGCGTGTGCTTGTGTAAAGTGTATGTAGTGTATGTGCATGTGCGGTTGTGTCTATCTGTTATGTTCATATGTGTGTTTTATTTGTCAATTGTCGCAGTTTTTAGCATTCAGTAAAAATGACCGAATACGTGTTTTTAAGGTTGATTTAGTGCAGTCAAACAGGTCTATACTATTAAACTGTTTATTATAAAGTTTTAAAATACGATTTATGGGAGAATTTTGAGCGTAGTTGGTGTGAACTCTGTTTTTTCAAAATTTTAATTTTGTGGTTAGGTTATTTCGCGATTTCAGCATTGGTCTCATAATAAAAGTAGTTCATTATGACCTGAAAATTCCCTATGCAAAGTTTGAACGGCACTTTTTATTTCACCCTGTACTTGATGGCAAGTACACTGACGTTACATAATTAGGTCCGAGTGGGATTCTGACACACCCCGGGCTGGTATTGTTCGATTCGTTTTGTATTCTGACCTTTTATTAGATGACTGTGATGAGACGTCTTTATAGTGGTATTGTGGCACAATAGCGGCCTTAGTATTGCTTTTATCATTAAATCTTTGAAAGCTTTTAGGTATACGGATGGCTAAATATTAACTTTTTTGTCAAACAAATATGATGTGAAATCTTCGCGATATTAGAGATAGGGCTTGCATTCCGGAATTCCGGAATCTCGAAATTCCGGAATTTCGGACAATTTTTCCGATATTACAGTTCCGGAATTGAAACACATAATCTCGAAAATTCCGGAATTGAAAAAATACATATTTTTAAGATAAAAACGTGTAATATCAGCCTGGTTATTTTACAAAATTACCACAGAATGTAAATTCATAAGTTAGACACTGCTCGGACTCAGGTAGTACCCTATTTTATGGCCAAAGGGGCTAGTTAGAGCGAGATAGTGTAATTTTAAATTTTAACCCGCTAATGGCGCTAATATTAACCATTGTCACTTTCTGGTTTTGCGAACTTAAATTCAGATGCAAAACATAGTATTTGGTATTACATTCATTCACAAGCATAACGTCGTAGTTACTTATACACTTTTCACAAAGACGTGTGCATATTTTACTAAACTGGTGGACTTTACTGCAATGTATGGAAAACGGTGGATATGAAAAGTATGCTTTATTTTTACAAGAATTCAAGGTTATATGTACATGCACCTAGGTATAAATCAGGAAATCTGACTTTTTTGGCCTGATACAGGTAATTCAATAATTAATTGAAATACGGTTGTACTCACGTTATTATATCGCTATTGCTACATGTTTCGGGCCAATTCGGAGGCCCCTCTTCAGGCATATAGGAGTTCACGCGACGGCTAAACTAATGTCTCACGAAAGTTTAACGTGTATAGGTAATTCAATATTTATTTTATTACATTTATGTGAATAAGATGTTGTGCCATTGTTGTAAATTATTACTTTTACATTATTTCGGTAGACAATCAATGCATAAATATGCATTTAAAAGTTTTAAAACCCTTGTTTTTATTAGCCTAATTGATAAAACAATAATGTTTTCCTCGTCCATATTGATGTAAATCCTCAAATATGAAATAAGTTCAGAAGGAAAACACTGTATTCGGGGTAGTTTTATTTAGTTTTTGTCTAAAATATGTACCTAGTTATTATTACTGAATGATGTGTAAAATACTATTAAATAATAATGTTAAATATATTTACTTTAATGTTAACTACTATCACAAAACTGGCACTAAAACCTCGTTTGTATCGTTTGCTGTTGTTCGAAATACTTAGCAAGACCGATTTTGACACAAAATGGGCTTTCCTGTAAAATTACTGAAATGAAAATTGCAGTGTTATATGCCTTTCAGGTACGGAGTTATTGTCTTAAACGTCGATTAATAATAAATTTCAATTTAAAATTGTATTATTTCATCAGAAATCCACCAGAAAACACAACAAAAAAAAATTGTCCAATTCCGGAACTAGTTCCGGAATTCCGGAATTGAAGTCCAATCTCGAAAACCAGTTCCGGAATTGAAAATCGTCCGATATTGCAAGCCCTAATTAGAGAGAATATTAACTAAATTAAAAATTAAAATTTTGAAAAAACCCCCGACCGCGTCATAGTTTACCGATTTTCATGAAACATGGCTAAGAACACTCCCGACTAACTCAGCTTTCAGACAGAAAAAACTAAATCTAAATCGGTTCATCCGTTCGGGAGCTACGATGCCACAGACAGACACACACACAGACAGACAAACAGACAGACAGACAGACAGACGGACAGACAGACAGACAGACAGACAGACACGTCAAACTTATAACACCCCGTCGTTTTTGCGTCGGGGGTTAAAAATGAAGTGAAGGTATGGTTGGTAAAGATGTTGTTAGACGATTCGTACCTATTGTGTGCCGACTTCTAATAATTGTATTGTTATAAAACTTTGCAAGTAAATTAATAAATTCCCTACTAAAACTAGGTACATATGCGCGTTACTTTTCCCTCCGTTTAATATACCTACCTACGCAAACGAATATGCTCGTACAAAACGCAAGTCTGAAACCGCCGTAAAGCTCTGTCTCAAACCGAAGATCGCATAATGTGATGGATTTATCTCATTCGCCCAATATGTCACCCTTTCGGCGTGAGACGAGTTACAACGAGTAGCATTTATCACATTCGTACTTCAACTGTCACCCTGCGCGGGTTGTCTATTGTTTGCCCGACAGTCATTTAACATAATATTCATTTGCCCGAATCTAACTTGCCTGAATTTCATTTGCCCGAATGATTTGTTTACCATAAAAATCATTTGACATACTCGTTGTTTATCCGAATATTACCTTCCATAATCATACAATGCCATACTATTTGTTAACCATATTATAAGTGCAATAATATGGTTTCATAGAATATTCAAACGCCATAAGCAATTATTGCCATATTAATTGTTGCCCATATTATTACCTAACCTAACCTACTTTCTGATAGCAGTTTCATTTTCCAGGGGTCACAGTTCTAACCTAACCTAACCTACTTTTCCAGCAGTTTCATTTTCCAGGGGGTCGCAGTTCTAACCTAACCTAACCTACTGTCTGATAGTATTTTCATTTTCCGGGGGGTCACAGTTCTAACCTAATCTAACCTACTTTTCAAGCAATTTCCTTTTCCAGAGGTTCACAGTTCTAACCTAACCTAACCTACTTTCTGATAGCAGTTTCATTTTCCAGGGGGTCACAGTTCTAACCTAACCTAACCTACTTTCTGATCGCAGTTTCATTCTCTAGTCCTTCTAGTACCTATTATAGTAGTTTTCGATTCTGCCAAAGCACATTATGGAAATTGACTTTTCTGGACGCTAATTTGTATGACAAACGATGGTATGGAATGTGGTAATTACGGATTTCGATGATTCTGACAAATGACATTATGGAAACTGACTTTATGGGAAACAAAGTTTCTGGCACTAGATTAATATAGTAAACAATGATTATGGCATAAGATGTTATGAGAAACAATATTATGATTGTTGAATAGGATGGCAAATAAAATTATGGCAAATGAAATTCTGGCAAATGGGGGTATCCCCCCTGCGCGAGTAGGCAAGTGGAGATATGACGTCAAACGAGGGCTTGGAAATGGAAACGGTATTGAAATAACTATTATTCATGTTGTTCCGATCTTCCGATACCGTTGTATTGATTCACTCATTTAATACCGGTTAATTGATGAAACGCAAACTAAAACATTTTGGTCTCTTTCCTAACCTAACCCATAATAAGAGGGAACGAAATTTAATTGGTTACTCTTGTAGAGACATTCGGTTAAATTAGTTGTCAGGATTGAATGAGATTGCTATTCTTCTTCGTTCTATCTAGCTTGAATTGAACCGAAAATTTCTTTTCACAAAAACAGCAGGTAATCGAATTTGGCGTTAACCGGTATCTCAATAGAACAGGCCCCGTAGCCGAATGGCATTTCTCCGACGCGAAACGAAAACGAAACGCCGCGAAAGGTAGTCTCGCTCTGTCGCGCCAATACGCAAGAGCGATAGAGATAGATATCTACTAGAGTTTCGTTTCGTGAGCGTTTGTGCCATTCTACGCACCCAGTGCTCTAACCGGTAACCGCAAAGGAAACGAAATACGATTCGTTCTCAGATGAAAACATAACCGCTTCGAAAAATAAACCGTTTCCGAGCCCTCCGTCAGACGTCTACATCATATCTAATTGGAAGTCGGAGCGAATGAGCTTATATTGGGTGATTTTGCGTAAATACAGGGTGTCACGTTCAGTCTGGATCAAGTGAAGGCCAATGTTGATAGAGGGTCGTAACCCGTCGTTTTCACATTATCCGATCCGATGTCGGAAGGATTTCAGTGCAAAAAATCCAAGATGGCGCCTGATGTGTGGCGCCGAATGTATGGGATATCGGTCCGACATCCGATATCGGATCGGATAGTGTGAAAACGCACTAATAGTAAACCTTATTGAAATATATGTATGAATGTCCTGTATATTACGTTCAGACGCGTTAGTTGCTGATCTTGTAACCAAAGTGTACGAAAATACCGATTTCGAGTTTTTTTTTTTAATTCGGTGTTTGGTGAGGGTCGTCCCTAGCTAGGAGTACGGGCGGCCGATTGCCATTAGATAGGTACGAAGTGTGCGTTTTGTTTAGGTTTGGTTTATAATGTAGTGATTTCGAGAATTTTCTATTCTAAATTCTAATTCTTATTTAGCGGTGAACATCCTCTGTGATAAAACAGCTAGTATTCATATATTGCACTTTAGCTTTGGCTTTAAAAAAATGTTTACAGAACAGGTCTTCTAAATCAGTTAATTGCTTCTTTTCCCGAACCGTTTCACATACTTTTTCTCCCAGTAGAGAGACATGGGAAACAATTTTTACGACACCTATTTATGTTCGGTATAATAATGGATAACATTAATCACGACCCAATTAAAACTTTTGTGGATATTATTACCTTCTTATAAAGCTATCTATCTATCTATCTATTTAGCCCCTTTTTTCTGAATTAGAGTATATCTCTTAATTCTGTGTGCCGCTTGACAAAGGCCTCCTCTAGCTCTGTCTTGGGCCACTCTTCTCCACTTCGGGCCCGCTGTGAGATTGAGTTTGCCCTCCAATCTTGTTCGAGGTTTCTTCTGGCCCCCTTATAAAGCTATAATCACATAACAACTAGGTAACAAATCAAATTATTTTATTGAATATTTTTTGATTTGTTCTTTTCCTTATGCAACTCGCTCTACGAATTGTATAGTTTTATAATATAGGTTAAGGTACTAGTGCGATGAAACTGCGTCCTGTAACACAGGGTTTCCTATCTGAGGACACAGGGTCGCGATTTTCTGTAATTGTTAATTTATATAGTAAACTTTTTCATTTTTCATTTTTTTTTTTTCAAGTAGTCACACTACTATATATATAAATTGAAATAGGTATCATACTGAAAGAAAAAACGACAAGGCCCACTGGTGCAGGAGTAAGTATGATTTGGTTACCATTGGAAACTGCAAATATCAATGCAAACTACTTACAATGTTTCAAGCTCACTCATATTGATCAATTTTATAACTGTCAATAATGATTTCACTTATTCTTTTCATTGGAACACATATAACACATTGCACGGCTGAAACAACACTAATGAGGAGATAAGTGGACAAGATAAGATAAAAAACAACACTACGCTGAAATATAGTTTTGGAGTTTGTCTATGGTTTATATACCTTAGTTTTCCATAATTTTTATTTATCCTCGTAGCGCCCAATGTACTTTCTAAAGTACATAATGGTTTCAATGGAATTTTAACTTTCATGTTAACAAATAAAATATAATTTCTTTTGTTTCTAAAATTTTTCGAACAAATGAAATTGAATTTAATCTCAAGAACAATAAGAATCAAAATTCCCTAGCAAAAATTTTGTATGGTGGGCGCTACGAGGTTATATAAGTACTTCATTTATATTTTTGTATTGAATCATTGTCTTACTCAAAAAATGTAAGAATATAAAATGACAAATTACGAATAGGGTCTAACTGTATCAATAATTCTTGTCATGTTCTTCCTTTAATATTTTTTTTTATTAGTTCATGTAACAGTCCGATTAAAAATAGTGCATTTAATAAAACAACAATATATTTTAAATAGTTAAAATATAAGAGATTGTTTTTAAACAAAAATGACATTCAAATTTAAAGAGTTTTATTTATAGTTCTAGTCTAATTTTTAAATCTATTATGTGAAGTTTAATCGTGATACATCCTTAAAGGATGTAAGCAAATTGTATCGTTATTTATATGGAATAAATAAAACAATTTGTTGAGTGCTCAAGACGTTTTTATTTAATTGAATACATATCGCCTTCGCTTCATGCCGTCATCACGTTTCCACCAGGGCTCGCTTCTGCCTTTATCAGGTTATTAGCCCAGAAGATCATGCTGCGAGGCGGATTCAAGAAACCAAGAAAGGTACGCTGTTCACTTTCAAACGTCAATTAACTTTTTGAGATTATGTCAGTCCCTCATGGCATATAACCCAATTGCACTCAACAAATAAATTGTCACGATGTCAAACTCACAGAACGAGCATAATGGCGGGCACATTCCCGTCGAGAAGCTTGATGGCTTACAGAATTATTCAAACTGGAAGTTTGCAATGAAGATGTTACTAACCCTAGATGGTCTTTGGGGTTGTGTGGATGGAACAGACACTGACAAGACCCACGACAGCCGCGCTTTGGCCAAGATATGTTTGACGATCAAGCCGTCCCTATATCAATATGTAAGAGATGCCACGTCTGCAAAGGATGCATGGAAGAAGCTTTCCGACGCCTTTGAGTCTAAGGGCCTCTACAGGAAAGTTCTCTTATTGCGGCAACTTCACAAAATTGAATATAATGAATACGGCAATATGTCTGACTATGTTGAGGCTGTTATGCGGCTGGTTCAACAGCTTTCTGATATAGACAAGAAAATAGAGGATGAAGTGGTTGCGGAGATCCTGCTCAGCGGTTTGCCACAGGAGTTCGACAACCTAGTATCCGGCCTGGAGACCGCCTGTCTGACAAGTAAACTATCGGTGGAAGTTGTGCGAACAAGGTTGCTACAAGAAGAACACCGACGGAATGCAAGTGATCAGGAAGGTTTGAAGGCTTACCTCGGGTACAAGAAGAAGAAATCATCATCACCTATGTTTTGTCAATTTTGCAAGAAGAGCGGACATACAATTAAGCGCTGCTTCAAACGCCAGAAGGAGCTGAAGAATGGGGAAAACCACACAATGCTAGCATCGGCCATGGTTTGCAGCAGAGGCGACAGCAGCCACGATTTTGTGGTTGACAGTGGTGCCTCTCAACATATGGTTTCTGACAGGAAGCTACTGGAAGATCCTATAGGTAAAAATTCAACCATTTTAATTGCTAATGGTAGTAAATTACATAGTAATTGTACTGGTAGGGTCCCTTTTTGCTCTAATGTTAGTTTGACCAATGTCCTCCATGTGCCGGACCTTTCAAGTAATCTTTTGTCTGTAAGCCAAATCACTAATAGAGGTTACACTGTTGTTTTCGATAAGGATCATTGTAAAGTCTTTGATAATGTTAAAGTCACTGGCAATCCAATCATAATCGCTTCGAAGGATAATGGTTTGTATAAATATAAGGCTCAAGGACGACACACCTTTGAGGAGGAGTCTTCTAAGCTCTTGCACTCTAGGCAAGAGACAGCGAATGCTCACGTTGTTTCGACTGTCCCAATGGACTTAATCCATAGGAGATTAGGACACTTGTCTGAAGCAGGTATGAAGGTTCTAGGTGATGGGAAGAAATGCATGAACTTTCTTTTACAGAAACAAGATGTCATGAATGGTAGTTGCGAGCCGTGCTTGACTGGCAAGATGGTGCGTTCACCGTATCCTGCTGTCAGCACGAAGCGCACTACCCAGCCCTTGGAACTCATCCATTCAGATGTGACCGGACCTATGCAAGTCAAAACTTGGGGTGGAGCTCGTTACCTTCTGACCTTCACAGACGACCACACCCGGAAAACGTGGGGATACCTTATGAAGCATAAATCAGAGGTGAGATCTCATTTTATTAACTTTAAAAATATGATAGAAAAACAATCTGGTTTATTTATTAAAATTTTGCGCAGTGACAATGGCCTTGAGTTTACTAATTCTAAACTGGCCAATTATCTTAAAGACCATGGTATCATACACCAAACCACTGTCCCTTACAATTCTGCTCAAAATGGCATTGCAGAAAGGGCCTTTTTAACGATTTTTAATAAAGCTAGGGCTATGCTGCAGGAGTCCGGCCTGTGCAATCGCTACTGGGGAGAGGCTGTTATGACAGCCATTTATCTTAAAAATAGATCTCCTACCAGAGCGCTTGCGGGTGGAATTTCCGAGACCATGTGGACTGGTCGTCCTATTGACATCAGTCATTTACGCGTCTTTGGGTGTACTGCTTATGCATATGTACCTAGTCAAAAACGTCAAAAGCTTGATGCTAGAGCAAAAGCTCTCATCTTTGTTGGTTATGGTGAAACTTTTAAAGGATACCGTTTAATTGATCCAAATAATCCTCGTAAAATTGTGCAGTCTAGGTCTGTTATTTTTAATGAGGATAAATTTTTAGGAAAACATGACAGTTGTAAAGAGACTTGTAGAAACTATTTTTATAATTATGAAATTGATGGCCTTAATATTCATTTGCCAAATAATGAAAATAATTGTGATGCTCAGAATAATTTTAATAATGACTCTAATTTAAATCAAATTATTAATAATGAATTTAATGATGTCATTCAAAACAATATAATTGATAAATCAGCTGAGTGCTCATCCTCTTTTAAAAATGTTTCAGATGCTGAGTCACCAACGCCACCGGCGTGGTCGCCGCTGTCTGAACACTACTGCACGGGCGATGATGGTGCAAGTGACGATGGTGATGAAGATGGCGTCCCGAAGGGCGCCTTGTCTTCTCTGCCAGAGTCATCACTTGATGGTTGTGACGATGGTGATGAAGTGGGTGCTCCAACGGGTGCTGTCTCTTCTCTGCCGGAGTCTACACACAATGAGCCTATGCTATCGGTTATTTCCGACGCGTTGAGGCCACGTCCCATGCGTAGTACAAGAGGTAATGTGCCACAACATCTCAGAGACTATGATTTATCATTGATGGCGGAAGGCTATTTGCCAGAGGAGCCTACCACATATAGCGAGGCCGTTCAATCCTCTGAAAAGGAAGAATGGTTGAAGGCCATGCAGTGTGAGTATGACTCTTTAATTAAAAACAAAGTATGGATCTTGGTAGACAGACCAGCTGATGAAAATATCGTCAAGTGCAAGTGGGTGTATAAAAAGAAGCAAGACACTTCAGGTAAGCCTGCTAAATTTAAAGCGAGATTGGTTGCCCGTGGTTTCAGTCAAATTGAGGGAATTGACTACACGGACACATTTGCTCCTGTAGTAAGACATAGCACTTTGAGGATATTGTTTTCTATAGCTACACAACTGAACCTAGAGATAGACCATATTGATGTAACAACCGCATTTTTAAATGGCGATCTTAATGAAAAGATTTATATGGAACAGCCATCTGGTTTTAAGAACTGTGATAAGGTTTGTTTGCTTAAGAAAAGCTTATACGGCCTTAAGCAGGCAAGCCGAATGTGGAATATAAAAATACATGATTTTTTAGCTAGTCACAATTTTATACAGAGCCAATGTGAACCATGTATTTATTTTAAGAAAAATGATAAAGAGTATATTATAATTGCCCTTTATGTCGATGATTTTTACATTTTTCATAATAATTGCTTGAATGGTATTTTACTACTTTTACAAACCAATTTTGAAATTCGACATTTAGGGAAATTACACAATTGTCTAGGAATGAATGTTCATAGAGAGAATGGTGTTACAACCTTAGACCAAAAAGAATATGTTAAGCGTTTGCTAATTAAATATAACATGTCAGAGTCTAAATCTGTTTCTACACCGTTACCGGTCAATTGTAAACTTGAAAAATCTAACAAGACTCACTTAGATGATGAAGTCTATCAGTACAGACAATTATTAGGAAGTTTAATGTATTTATCCGTCTGTACTAGACCTGACATATCTTTTGCATGTAGCCAACTCAGTATGTTTAACACATGTTTTGATGAAAATCATTGGCGCATAGCGAAGCGAGTGCTGAGATACCTAAAAGGTACTATTGATTATGGCCTTTGTTTTACAAAGAGCAATACTTTTAACCTTACAGCATTTGCTGACGCAAGTTGGGCCAATGACCTTTCAGATCGCAAGTCCTATACTGGTTTTGTGATTAAATTAGGCAACTCCGTTATTAATTGGGAGGCTAGGAAGCAACAATGTATAAGTATTTCTAGCTGTGAATCGGAATATGTAGCTATTGGTGACTGTTGTAAGGATATATGTTTTGTACGAAATTTCTTGTCAGAAATTTTCGATAAAACCATAGAAACCTGCATTTTTAATGATAGCCAATCAGCACAAAAGTTACTGTTAGTCAAAGAGTACTCCCATAAGCGCACAAAACATATAGACCTAAGATATCACTTTATCAAGGATCTAATCCAAAAAGGACATTTAAATGTAAAATACTTGCGAACTGATGAAATGATAGCTGATGTATTAACAAAACCTTTGTGCACTGAAAAGCATTGTAAATTTAGAGAAGGTCTTAATGTGAAATCTTTACAAAATTAACTAAAGTTCATCTCTCTTATGTATTATGTTATTATTTTTAAATTTGAAATTCATTCCTATTGTATATAATTTTAGCCGCATGACTTAGAATATATGTACCTGTTTTATTTTTAAACTCTAAGCGTGCAGCATGTATTTTATAAGTAAGCCATATGTAGAGCCATGCTTATATAAAAATATTCACTTAGTATTGATATCACAATATGTAAAGTGTAAGGAGGAGTATTGGAAAACGTGTAATATACCCTTTTCATAATTGTACTGGCAATACCAATATTTTTGACAGTTCTAGACTGGCTTTCTCTTCCGGCTTTGTCACTTCCTTTTTATCTGAGCTCTGCAATGGCCGATTTATAGTTCTAGTCTAATTTTTAAATCTATTATGTGAAGTTTAATCGTGATACATCCTTAAAGGATGTAAGCAAATTGTATCGTTATTTATATGGAATAAATAAAACAATTTGTTGAGTGCTCAAGACGTTTTTATTTAATTGAATACATATCGCCTTCGCTTCATGCCGTCATCACGTTTCCACCAGGGCTCGCTTCTGCCTTTATCAGTTTTTTTATAAATTAAGTTTAAAAAAATAGGATTCAATATCAATCAATTGTCTCAAAAGTATATTAAATGAGTTCTGTTTCTAATGAGATAAACATGAATGGACTGATAGCATCCTATATCCAGGAAGTGAGTCATATCAAAAAACTTGCCAACTAAAAATAATAAAAATTCAGTCAAATTGAGAACCTCCTCCTTTTTTGAAGTCAGTTAATTACAACTCATCACAACGCAAGAATGTGAATATCCATGCAAAATGTAACAAACATTACAAGAACAATTGTAAATTCTAAACAAAGCTAGTTCAAGTTTCAACAACATGTAATTTACCTTTGACTTGTTGCCAAGCCTATTCTTAATGGATGATTTAGCATATCTAACAAGATTGATGATCTATCATTGCCACGACGTGAAATCGGCAAAACCCGCCCATGACATCATTCGAGCAAAATGTTTGGCATCCTCTTAAAATTCCTCTAATCAAAACAGTTATCTCTTATCTTGAATGCAAATACCGACTTATAAACTGGACGTATAACATCAAAATACTGCTTAATATTGAGAAAAACTAAAGCAAAATTCACTTACATGTGGGTTTATTCTAGTACAGCACAACAAAAAGGGGTTGATGACACTTTACACCCACTAGGCACCAAAACAGCACAAGGATGTTGTAAGGCTTTCGCCCTCTAGCACGGGCTGACGGCTGCTGAACGCTCGCTGGTGGTCGATCGACACTCAACCCAGCTCTGGAAGGTTAGTCAAGAAAACGAAATGCGCAATGTTTTTCGACTGCGCATTGACCTTTGTTATAACTGTCATGCGCGTGAATTATCAAAAGTGAATGCAAAAACGCATCAACTGTACCTTGAAGTTATAAACAAAGGTAATGTGAAGATCTTGTAAGAATTTTAACACTCGCGTTTTGAGAACTTAGACCCTGTTGCTAAATATTAGCAATTTATGCTCCAAGTGTCACTTGTCAAAACGTTTTGACAGCTGACATTTCCAATCTGCCACTGCCACTAGTAAAAATAACTAAATACATTGCCAGAAAATTATTTGCAATATAGATTATTATTGTTACTAATTTGCTTCGAACTATTTACGTGTAAAGAATATTTTATAGAAACCTCAAATTATCAAATTATCTTTACAAAAATACACATATGATAAAAGAATCTCGAACTACAGCGCCATCTAGTGCATGGCAATGTGCATCGAGTATTTGTTGTTGGTTGTCCTCGCAGTTTTGCTACTCGACGCTAGGTGGCGCGAAAGTTAAACTTAGTGTGAACTACATTTTGTAGGGGTTATAAATAAAATTACTTATTTTGGTTTAATAATATTATAATGATAGCCTACCTACTTATTCGATTCATCAATTATTAAATTACGGTTTTATTTATTAACTCACAAACAGTATAATATAATTATTGCTTCTATAACTAGCTACGCTAATCTATTAGATTTGTTATAAACTATGAAAACTTTAAAGAACAAGTTTTAAATAGATAACTGGTTGAGACAAATATTGAAAAATTATTTAATTTCTTTAAGAATGTAGATAAACATGGAATACATAGCTTGCGGGTGCCATAAACATTGGTACCCACGAGCCCTGCGCCGGTTCCACAGCCATTATTTAAGAGTCATTTCTATTATTTTTTGTAAGATCACCCATATGCAATAAGGTTAATTTATCAATATTTTAAATTTTGGCTAGCTTGATAAGGGTTTCCTAATAATTTCTTACTCAATAAAAATGAGCTTTCCAAAATCTAGATACACACTGTATATGATAATAATAATAATATTTTTTTTAATTTATACGGTTTGTTTATGTCTATACAATAAAAAAACAAGTACCTACGCTTTCTAAAGCCCAGTTCCAAATTTTCTCTTTTGGATTGAACTATAAATCGGTTACTTTGTGAAAATAAGAACAGAGCATTATGAACATAATTATTAGCATTACGTAAAAGCATAATGTCCTCAAAAAGGACTCTGTCCTGAGTTTATTTAAAATAAAGCTCGTCTAAGTGTACAGTCGAGTTCATAAATATGTGTACATTTTTTCACCTTATGGCAACGAGTTAAGGTGAAGAAATGTACATAAATTTATGAACTCGACTGTACCTGTTACAATGAGGAGGTACACTCAAAGGTTATGACAGATGGCGCCACCCTATTAGTCCATTGCACAAATAAATAATTTCATATGTGAGAGCGAGAAAATGATATTTGTTTTCTCTCTCTCACATATGAATGACAGGGACAGGGATAAAGTGTCAGTGTGCCTCCTCATTGTTACAGCCGTCAGATGAAAATAGAGGCGTGTTCAGATATTTATGAGTGCCTTGAGCGCTTCGATATTATCTGATATCGTCTGTACAAGATTAAAAAAAATGTAGAATAACGAACTCGCATTTAATGGAAGTTAGAGCTAGCCGTCTATCAAGGCAAAATATAATTATACTTTGTCAAACAAGTCTGTCAGTAAATAAGAACAAAGAAAACTATACATATGCATCCTTTTCTTTAGGGTGCTAGAAAAAAGGATACCTATAGTTTTCTTTGTTCTTGTTTACTGATAGACTTGTTTGACAGAGTATAGTAACAACAACTACAGGAAGAAGAAGCTTAGACTAGTTAAGTTTTCTTTGACTACCACAACTCATTCAGGCGCAAATGTAGCAAGCTTTTCTGTTTATTAGTAATTTGGGGGTAGTTTCTGCTATATATTGAAAAATAATTCCTGTGACATTTCATTTTTAACCCCCGACGCAAAAACGACGGGGTGTTATAAGTTTGACGTGTCTGTCTGTCTGTCTGTGTGTGTGTATGTCTGTGGCATCGTAGCTCCCGAACGGATGAACCGATTTGGATTTCGTTTTTTTTTGGAAAGCTGAGTTAGTCGGGAGTGTTCTTGGCCATGTTTCATGAAAATCGGTCGAGGTACTATGTCGCGGTCGGGGGTTTTTTCAAAATTTTAATTTTGTGGTTAGGTTATTATAATATACTAGCTTTTACCCGCGGCTTCGCCCGCGTAATAAAAGTATTCTTATTGAAACGTTTTTTTCATTTGGATCCGTAGGTTTCTTTGTAGGTACATCTGTCCGCGATTATTTCGATTAAGGTAAAGCGGGGCAATTCTCGACTGGGGGGCCATTGTAACTGATCTATTTGCTGTACGGTCAGCCAAGAACCTTACACTGCTTTTTGGCTGACTGTACCTTACACATATTACTATTGTTTTAAAAGAAATTCTTGCAATGATTGTAGCATTGTTACACAGCGACCACAGCGTAGGTAGTAGGTACGAAAGTACGAATATGTATGTATTTTACATATATAAATATTTATACTGGGGAAACTTCATACAACCCACATAGCCAGTATCTCGACGCTATGGTCGGTAGGGTAAAAAGTACTTCCTTGCATTATCGCTTACAATTTTTTCCATTTTGCTTATACTTATTGCAAATGTAAACATATAAAAGGCAAGCAAACAACGATCTTCTTACAGCACATTGAATATAATAGTTATCACGGATGCAGGATACTCGCCGATGCCTACTTACTAATCCCTTCCCGCTGAGCCACCTGCATTTTACAGACCTAGATAGCGATTGCCGACCGGAATAATTTCCGACCCCAATCCCTATTCTTATCCCCGTCCCCATCTCTATCCTTGTCCCCGTCCCCATCCCCGTCCCGTCCCTGTCCCCGTCCCTCCCCTATCCCTATCCCCGTCCCCGTCCCCTATTTTTATCCCTATTCCTATCCCTATCCCTGTCCCTGTCCCTGCCCCTGCCCCTGCCCCTGCCCCTGCCCCTGTCCCTGTCCCTGTCCCTGTCCCTGTCCCTGTCCCTGTCCCTGTCCCTGTCCCTGTCCCTGTCCCTGTCCCTGTCCCTGTCCCTGTCCCTGTCCCCCTGTCCCTGTCCCTGTCCCTGTCCCTGTCCCTGTCCCTGTCCCTGTCCCTGTCCCTGTCCCTGTCCCAGTCCCTGTCCCTGTCCCTGTCCCTGTCCCTGTCCCTGTCCCTGTCCCTGTCCCTGTCCCTGTCCCTGTCCCTGTCCCTGTCCCTGTCCCTGTCCCTGTCCCTGTCCCTGTCCCTGTCCCTGTCCCTGTCCCTGTCCCTGTCCCTGTCCCTGTCCCTGTCCCTGTCCCTGTCCCTGTCCCTGTCCCTGTCCCTGTCCCTGTCCCTGTCCCTGTCCCTGTCCCTGTCCCTGTCCCTGTCCCTGTCCCTGTCCCTGTCCCTGTCCCTGTCCCTGTCCCTGTCCCTGTCCCTGTCCCTGTCCCTGTCCCTGTCCCTGTCCCTGTCCCTGTCCCTGTCCCTGTCCCTGTCCCTGTCCCTGTCCCTGTCCCTGTCCCTGTCCCTGTCCCTGTCCCTGTCCCTGTCCCTGTCCCTGTCCCTGTCCCTGTCCCTGTCCCTGTCCCTGTCCCTAACCCTAACCCTATCCCGTCCCCGTCCCCGCTCCCGTCCCTGTCCCTGTCCCTGTCCTTGCCCCTGTCAAATTATCATGCTAGGAGGTAAACTTTGAAAAATCCTTCCTATAAGGAACTTCCGTGTCAATTTGAAATCTTGAACCAGAAGTATAGATAAAAACTAAACCTACACTTATGGCTATTTTGGATATTTTAACCCCATTGCACAACAACAGGGAGAAAATATCTTTTCCACCTCATTAGATTTTAAAATCGTTGTATTTATCGTGATCAGCGACCCGATAAACCATAAAAACGATACCCATATTGTGTTTTTGACTTTACCTCCTTTAGGGGTCAAATTTTCAAAAAACCTGAAACATGTATTTAGTCATATGTATTTAGGAATCCTCCTGTGAAGTTGTCCCTGTCCCTGTCCCTGTCCCTGTCCCTGTCCCTGTCCCTGTCCCTGTCGTCCCTGTCGTCCCTGTCGTCCCTGTCCCTGTCCCTGTCCCTGTCCCTGTCCCTGTCAAATTATCATGCTAGGAGGTGAACTTTGAAAAATCCTTTCTTAGTGCTCCTCTTATGGCTATGTTGGATATTTTAACCCTAGTTGTGTTTTTGGCTTTACCCCCTTTGCACCCCTTTAGGGGTCAAATTTTCAAAAAACCTGAAACATGTATTTAGTCATATGTCTTTAGGAATCCTCCTGTGAAGTTTAGTATAAAATAGTCAAACTAATCTTGTTTCCCCATACAAACTTTGAACCCCCATTTGAGCCCCTTAGGAGGCGAATTTAAAAAAATCCTTTCTTAGTGCTCCTCTACACGGAACCTACGTGCCAAATTTGACATCTCTAGGACCCGCGGTTTCGGCTGTGCGTTGATATGTCAGTCAGTCGGTCAATATCTTCTTTTATATATATTTTTGATATTTAAACCCCATTGCACCACAACAGGGGAGAAGGTATTTCACTTCCGCCTCGTTAGATTTTACTAACGTTGTATTTATCGTGATCAGCGACCCGATAAACCATAAAAACGATACCCATATTGATTTTTTGACTTTATCACCCCCTTTTCACCCTTTTAGGGGTTAAATTTTCAAAAAACCTGAAACACGTATTCAGTCATATGTCTTAAGGAATCTTCCTGTGAAGTTTCGAATAAAATAGTCAAACTAATCTTGTTTCCCCATACAAACTTTGAACCCCCATTTGACCCCCTTAGGAGGTGAATTTTGGAAAATCCTTTCTTAGTGCTCCTCTACACTACATAAGGAACCTACGTGCCAAATTTGAAATCTCTAGGACCAGCGGTTTCGGCTGTGCGTTGATATGTCAGTCAGTCAGTCAGTCAGTCAGTCAGTCAGTCAGTCAGTCAGTCAGCTTCTTCTTTTATATATTTAGATTTATGCAGTAGATATCGATTTTGTAAAAGTTCTCCTTTAATTGTTTAAATAATATTAATAAAATAAACTTCTGTAACAAACCGTCAAAATACATTTTTATTTCCCAAAATAGGTTTAGCGCTTGTGGGAAATGTCACCAGAAACATCTTTTAACGTGAAAGGATATATTTTATGTGCTCTAGCGGCTGGCAAGTAGGTATATACTTACAGCCATTTTGATATATTTATCGTTTATCGATAGAACAGCCGATGCAAAACATGAGGCCATAGATAAATCAACTAGATGGACGTACTATCATATCATCAGCGAAGTCGAACCAGCTAACTCGGTATGTCATTTGTACAGACAAATTGTGGCAATATCATCAATAAAGTCAAATATGACTCAATAAATAAATTACTGACACTGCCTCAGTCTGTTTTTAACCCCCGACGCAAAAACGACGGGGTGTTATAAGTTTGACGTGTCTGTCTGTGTGTGTGTCTGTCTGTCTGTTTGTCTGTCTGTCTATCTGTCTGTGTGTGTGTCTGTCTGTGGCATCGTAGCTCCCGAACGGATGAACCGATTTCGATTTAGTTTTTTTTGATTAAAATCTGAGTTAGTCGGGAGTGTTCTTAGCCATGTTTTATGAAAATCGGTCCACTATGTCGCGGTCGGGGGTTTTTTCAAAATATAATTTTGTGGTTATATTGAATATCGTTCTAAGTCAGCTTGAACGACTTTACTTGACACTAGTCACTTCTCAGTTTACTGCAATGTACAGTGATCTGCAAAGGTGCATGGCGAATTTATCAATTGTTTCATTCATAATTTCTCCATGCAATTTTTTAGTTCACTGTACCGTGTAGCGCCATCTAGTGTCATTAAAATGGTTCTTGGCCACTCTAGCTAATTTGTTTATGTTAACAAAGGTATCAGTTTCGTTGTATGTATCCAGACTCGTATAATGCATCACAGCACTCCGATTATAGCTAGTTTTCTACATACAGGGTAATATGCAACCCTATGATCTATAAAGAAATTATTGTCGATAGATATAGTGTTTAACTCTTCATCAGTTTGTGCGCTCTCTCGTTGGCGTCCTTAAGAGTGTCCACGTTTGAGTCGGCCTGCGAAAATAATATATCATTAGTTACGATCGATATTAATTCCTATAAATAGCTAAAAAAACTTTCTGAAAAGGAATGACTGTCTTTTGTTTTTGTTCGAATTTGCGGAAACCGTGTCTCTACTTTCTTCAATCGAACCACACTATGATTTTTAAGCCTTCGACGCAAAAACGACGGGGTGTTATAAGTTTGACGTGTCTGTCTGTCTGACTGTCGGTGTGTGTTCATTGAATTTGTTTGTTTTGTTTGGTAGCTGAATTAGTCGGGAGTGTTCTTAGCCATTTTTCATGAAAATCAGTCCACTATGTCGGGGTTTTTTTCAAAATTTTAATTTTGTGGTTGGGTTAGTTAAATACCTATCCAAACACGTTAGGGTTGAAATGAAAAAAAAAATCACTCCCCACTTTTATGTAGGGGATATTATGATACCCCCGTATCCTACTAAAACATTTTTTTTATGTCAAATGTTACGCGGGAGCTCATAATAAGGATCAACTCTGACAGCTAAATTTGCGTAAAGTTAGTCCGTTTTCACATTATCCGATCCGATATCGGATGTCGTAAGGATTTCAATGGAAATAATCCACGATGGCGCCTGTAATGTATGGGATATCGGTCCTAGATCCGATATCGGATCGGATAATGTGAAAACGCACTTAGTGTGGTCGTACTAAATGGAACTTATTTTTCATCATAGTTAACCGACTTCAAAAAAGGAGGAAGTTCTCAATTCGTCGGGATCTTTTTTTTTCGATGATCAAATAGAATTCGAGGTAAGAATGTGTTGTGTGTGTTCAATTCAAACCAAAAAATTTAGTGGACTACATGCACGTAGGTAAAGATAAAAAATTGTAAAAATAAATAAATAAATAAATAAATATTACATAGGACATTCTTACACAGATTCACTGAGGCCCACGGTAAGCTCAATAAGGCTTGTGTTGTGGGTACTCAGACAACGATATATATAATACGTATATAAATACTTATATACATAGAAAACATCCATGACTCAGAAACAAATATCTGTGCTCATCACACAAAAAAGAAAAAATAAAAAGTTCGGAAAGTTTCAGAAATGCCCCTATCTTGAAAATTTCGATATTTTTGTAAATTCTCCGTCAGCATACCAGTATCAAACGATTCCTCCTCAGAAAATAGAAAAGGCATGAAGTCTTACCTTACGCTGGATGCGCTCAATCTGGTTGTTCTGGTTAGAGAGCTCGGAGCCGATGTCGAGAGCCATGTTCCTCAGGTTGCCGATGTTGGTGTTCACCTGCACCATGCACTCCTCCATCTCGTCTTCCAACGCGTCGTTTGTTATCCTGGAAATATGAGAACCGTTATTTAGTAGTCAATATTTTGGTAACCGCTGTCGTCACCGTCACCGTCAATATTTTGGAAGCGCTGTGGCCCGTTTCTCGAAAGGTACAAGCCTTGTATTACAAGTGTGTTTCCATGACAACCCATACGATTTGACAGTTCGCACACTTGTAATACAAGGCTTGAAACGGGCCCCGGTAGCCTAGCGGTAAGTATGTGCGACTTTCGTTCTGGAGGTTCGAACCCCGGCTCGCACTGTCAATGAGTTTTTCACTTATGTGCGAAATGTCATTTGATATTTGCCAGTCGCTTTTCGGTGAAGGAAAACATCGTGAGGAAACCGGACTAATTCCAATAAGGTCTAGTTACCCTTCGGGTTGGAAGGTCAGATGGCAGTCGCTTTCGTAAAACTAGTGCCTACGCCAAATTTTGAGATTAGTTGTCAAAGCGGATTCCAGGCTCCCATGAGCCGTGGTAAATGCCGGGATAACGCAAGGAGGATGATGGTAACCGTCATCCAAGAGGAATTAGAGTCTACCCCAACTTACTACGAGGAGCTGAGAGGCTCTGACGTTGGTTGCCATATTGGTAACGTATGTGTTAACAATCTGAGCTACGCAGACGATATGGTGCTTCTCAGCCCCTCGATAAGCGGTCTTGTAAGACTTTTAAGGATATGCGAAAGCTATGCCAGCACGCATGGCTTAAAATATAACGTGCTAAAGACCGAAATGCTCGTTTTTAGGTCAGGAAAGGGTCCGGAGGTGATACCTACGGTGTGTATGAGTGGTGAGCCAATTCGGGTTGTAAAGAGCTTCAAGTATCTGGGGCATATCCTGACCGAGTACTTGAAAGATGACGCAGATATGGAGAGGGAGCGCAGGGCTCTCGCAGTTCGGTGCAATATGTTGGCACGACGCTTTGCGCGTTGTTCGAGTGAGGTAAAGGTGACCCTGTTCAAAGCCTTTTGCCAATGCTTTTACACGGGTCAGCTTTGGAATAGGTACACTAGGCACTCGTTCAATGCGCTAAGGGTACAATATAACAATGCCTTTCGTATTTTGCTGAAATTACCACGTTTCTGCAGTGCGAAGGGCATGTTTGCTGATGCGAGAGTCCCTGACTTCTTCGCCATTCTGAGAGCCAGGTCAGCTGCATTCCGGGCGAGACTGATAGCCTCTAGCAATGAAATTCTGTCGCTGGTAGCTAGAGACTACAGTGACGAATTTAATAAACATTGGCGAAAATTGCACCGGTCTGAGAACGGCCATCTGTAGTGCATAAGTTTGTGAATGTTTTATTTCATTGTATTAGGTGTAAGTTTTACTTTTTATTTTTATTTGTATATTATTTATCACTTTATTGTATATTTTTATTGTATTTCTGGGTTTCTTGCCTGCCAAATAAAGAATTATTATTATTATTATGTTTGTTCTTTACATATCTCGGGACCATGGGGTCCCGGACTTTTGTAAGGCATACGTGGGGCCGAAGCCAACAGCGCAGAGGCCCTTTAGAACAGTTTAATCTAAATGTAATGTGACACTAACCGGCGATTATCCCTGTCCGCACTATAGTATGCACCCAAGGACAAGCCCCGGTTAGTGTAGAACTATTGTAAGAAAATGTACACAAAGAAACCGGGCTATTAGGTTGAGTTGCTAGTGGATTGGTAACCGGTGCTATCGGAAAAACTATGGCACCTGCCTTGCTCATATGTTACAAAACATGACAAAATAGGCAGGTGGTGACTCGCCAACTCACTATATGGGTCCCCGAAAACGGCCGCTCGCACGGAGCGACAAGGGCACAACATAGCGTGAGCGGCTCAGGGTGTGGAGAGGTGTGCGCCGCTTTCTACCCAGTCTGTACGAAACAGCCACTGTGCCAACTCGCGTCTTATGCATATTTCACTTCCACCCTGCAAGCATATAGCTCTGGCACCCCACTCTGGACGGCCGGTTAAGGCAAGCCAGAGGTGAGAGTCCTGCGGTCCCTGCTCAGTGTTCACTCCGGCCGGCCAGTGAAGGCAAGCCGGAGGGAGGGGCCTGACCGACTCTCGGGGGCATGGGACCCAAGGGACGCCACTTCCCATTCAGCTCGCCACAAGCTGCCCTGGGGGCTTATTATTATTATTATTATCGAATAATTAAGCATTTTCACACTAACGAGCGATTTTTGGTTGGCTAGAGTAGATTCCGCGTCGATAGGTTTGGGGAAACCCTTAGAAGAGCAAAAGGTGCTATAGATAAGGCCCATGTAGTCTTATATCTTTATTGAAGTACGATCAACATACTTAGTCACGGAATTAGAAATAGTCTATAGTAGTCTTTCTTAGATTATTGATTCTTATCGAAATGAGTTACAAAAGCACGCCTAAAGTACCTAAATATATCGGCACTACTTTAAAAAAAACTTGTATCTTCTTCTGTAAATGAAAAGTAAAATGTATTAAGTATGTATGGAATGCATATATACTTACTACGTTTTGTCTTTGAGGAGCAGTGTGAGATACGAGATTTTTTTAAAGTAGTGACGATATGTGTCGGAAACCCAAATTATCCGCACTAGAATGATCGAATATCACCTTCGGACTTAATTGGCTCAAAAGATTTCAATAAGTAAGTTTTAGCAAAATGTCTACATGCCAAGAAACAACAATGACCTGAAAGGTCAACGATTATGGCAACAGGTAATAATTTAACTTCAACCAACCAATGGAGAACAAAAAATTGTCTCAGAATTTTTTTCGTTTTCCATTAAATTGGTTGGTTGGTCAAAAATTTCGTTGTCCAATGGTTTTTCAGATGGCGAGAGTAGGTTCAAGTAGAATAATTTTTCAGCAACGATAGGTGATGATAACTAAATTCCCTAACCTGCCAATGTATCCGGTCATGGGCCCACAGCCGTTTCGCTCGTCGGTCATCACTCGTTGAGGCTGGTTGTTCACCACCTTGCCTTCGTTCTTGCCGGTCCATACGTCGTTGTCGTCTTCTTTTTAGCAGGACCTCTGTAAGATGTTTAGTCATAGTTTTTATGGGTGTTTCACTTTATAAGAAGACGGAGAGAAGAGAATTATATCTTACTAGCTTTTGCCTGCGGCGTGGCTCGCGTTAAATCCATTGTTAAATCCAATTATTCGGCATGCTCCATACAAAATTCCACCCCCCATTTTAAGGAAGTGGGGTGTTAGAACGAGACAAAAAGTAGCCTATGTCACTCTCCATCCCTTCAACTATCTCCACTTAAAAAATCACGTCAATCCGTCGTTCCGTTTGGTCGTGAAAGACGGACAAACAAACAGACACACACACTTTCCCATTTATAATATTAGTATGGACTAGTATGGATATGGATTTTCACAAAATCAAACCTCTATAGCCTTAATTCGACATTTGACAGGAATTTCTGGCAACCATCTGGCAAACTTTTGACAGTTGTTATTCAGTTATATATATATTGTGAAGTTGTGTCATGCTGATGGATCGCGTTATTCAATGTTTATGTTGTGTTGAAATTATATTAATTGGATCAATAATAGAACTAAAATTTTGACTAAAACATAATAAATACGTGGATCATTATTTCTTCTTAGTGATTGGATTAGTGGTTTAATGTTAAAATAATTTAGTTGATAAAACGAGCAGTAAACATGTTGATTTGTAGAGAAGTCGATAAAGGAAGAAAAATTTAGTATTTTGTTTAGGATTCCTACGAGTAAGTTGTACGACGTTTCTTATTACAAGTGTTAAATAGTTCGAATTTTTTTTTAATGTCATGCTGTAGGTACGTACTTTTTCCAGGGAAGTGTGCAGAGCCCGCACCACTTTTCCATCTCCTTGAGACTCTTCTCGGCTTGATGCATGTCAGTGTGCACGGTGTTCATCCCCTTCTCGATGTTGTCCAGTTGCTCTGTAAGTCGAAAACAATAAGCACTATTAGTAAAAACAGTCTTCCAAAACATCCAGGCCCACTTTTATTTGCCGGTGGCAAATATTCAAAGTTTAAAAAAGAGGAGGCGAAAAATTCCGATTTAGAGATACATTCAATGGCACAGACAAATAAGTTGGTTACACATTCATTCCGGATCTACACAAGTACACATTTAACAAATATACGATACGACACATCGATCGACAGTAACATCGCATGCACAGGGCAGCAAAACAAGGTGCACTAGCTCAGTTAGTAGTGCAGTCAAGTGCAGAAATCCAAGACGCAACAGCCAAAACTGGCATTTTTGGGGACTGTTGTCTAGATTTCACAGGCGTCTTGGTTTTTGCCCTCTGGAAGATGCGAAGATTGAGTGAAGCGGCCCTAGCACCGGGTGGGAAATCGCGCTAGGGTTGAGAAGAGAAGGTGCTCCGCCTGCCACATATGTCGCGGTTAATTTAGTCCGGACTTAGTCTGGAGTTTGAAAATCCAAGCTAAGACTTTATAAGTTAAGAATTACAATTTCTCCCAACCATTTCTCAAAACTGAAAGTTACCAGTTACAATCGGAAGTCACTTTTCAACTTGTCATATTAGACATTGACTACCAATTGTAACTTGTAGTTTAGGGGCCCATTTCTCAAAACTGAAAGTTACAAGTTACAAGTGGAAGTCTCTTTTCAACTTGTCATATTATATAGACATTGACTACCACTTGTAAATTGTTACTTGTAGCTTCGAGAAATGGGCCCGTCTTTCTTTTCAGATACATATTCACAAAGTTGTCTATGAAAAGAAAAGAGCAAGAGTTGTTTTGGATTTTAAACTCCAAATGAACTACCGGGTTTTAACTTTACGCCAGATGAAGGTATCAGGGGGTTTATGGAATGGAATCTCAACGTCTGGCTGTTTGTCGGTCGTATACATGTGCTTTATCGCGATGACAAGTTAAAGTTTGATCAGAGTTTGCATAATATTTTTATCCACGTGTTATCGCAGGTCACTAGGGCCAGATTATTATCGTATCAATAAATTCCTAAGGATGTATCCAGTGCTCCCTACTGGCCCTGCAGTTCTACCTAACGGTGGAGGTTCGAGGGCCTTTGGGCCTTGCATTGCAACAATCTATTAGGTTTAATCCGGCCCTATGTGCCACATAAGAAGGAGCGGCAGCGGGTGATTCATGCCAACGTTCTACGTACTCCAATCATGTGCCAGTTGCATAGTAAGCTAAAAACTCAGGTATTGTCCAAAGATGTAAGCCATTCATACACGGACACATATACATTGGAAAAATAAAGAGCATATCCTCGGTGCGCTTGCCAAATCTGATTTGTGCTGTTTGACTATTATGAAATGGGAATTGTGAATAAAGCTGTTTAGGTAGCAAAAGTAATCATGTGCACTGGCTAAAACTATGGATTTTAAAATGGAATTGGTAATTTATGTGCTGATATTTTTGATAATGTTAAACTACCGCGTGGAATGAAAATAAATAAATCAAATATTTAATCAAAGTTTTATGTTTAGATTACCCAGTTTATAATGAGGCTTGTGATAAATATTAGTAACGGATCTTTGGGAAAGAAGAAAGAAGGTTCCTAAAAATGTGAGACAATATTTTTGGTGGCTATAGTGTCGTTTATTTTACATTTTCATTAAGATGTTGTTCAATTTAAATGTTCACGTTCCAAAATATGTGTCTGAGTGTGTGTGTTTGCATGTATTTCCTCTATTTCTCCAACAAATTGACACGAAACAGGATTGGCAAACGCACCAGCGACACAAGGCTGCCAACATCTTTGCAAGGATTGTAACTAACAGATTTATATGCAGAATGTACCCTTTTAGTCTCCTCATGCCTCTTTGCCAGCTAACCCTACGATGTTTTAACAGGCGGTTAATTTAATATTTATTAAGTTAATAACATTACAAATAATGAATGAACGATTGGTTCTTACCTCCTTGGTCGTCGAGAGCGACAAGGCATTTGATGCCCGCTTCCTTGCTCTAGCAGCGGTAAAAGAAGGGTAAGTGTTAGGTTGTTAATTGTAACGTATTTATGTCATGTTAGATGGCTCTACATTCTCGTGAGCCGGGATCAATTTAGCGAGAACAATCATAAGATTTTTCTAGCAGCAGAAAAATTACTTCAGTCACAACTTTGGTCATAGAATTACTGCGTTTTCAATGTTTTACTGTCTATAATATAAAAAAGAGATATAAATATGTATGTCTGTAATTTATAATAAATATTATAATTGATAAAGTAGCTCACTAGAAATCAAATTTTCAAACACATACGGTATTTTTATCAATTTTTGGTTTAAGCTCATATTTTGAATAGTTTCATTGTTATATAGATTTAAAGTAACGCGATCTTCACGCATATTATTAAATTAAAACGGGAAGCGGGACGGAAAATCGGGATGTATTTTGTATAGTTTTATTGTTAATATTTAATATTTTAGTAAAGAGTAAATTATAAAACACGGTGGTTGCTCAGGTGCAATATATAAATATAAAAATCATTGTCCTCGTTTAATTCACCCCACGACGCGAAGAATGTAGAGCGTACTTGAGGGGATGTTTGTTTATTATGTAGAGTCAAAGTAGAGGATTGAAAAAGTGTGTAGAGTTACCTCTTCGGTGAGAGCCAACAGGCGCCGAGTAGTCTCCAACGACTGAAAAGTAGAGTGTATAAGTAATGTAGTAACAAAAATGTCATTATGGTAAAAAAAAATCATACATAAATGAACTTTAGGCAATCTTACACAGATTAACAGAGAACAAAGGTAAGCTCAAGAAGGCATCTGTTTTGGGTAGATACCCATAAATACATATAGGTAGCAATAAGAGGGTTAAGTATCTAAATGAGGAAACAACCCTTTCCAACCAAAGACATAGAGGTTTGCTAAATAAATTTTGAATTTTAATGACATATTATGTTAACATTGGCAATTACATGTTAACATCGTGTCAGCTCGGGCGTAAAGGATTTATAGAATCGGACTCGATCTAGAATTTCGTCATTACATTTGCATTACAATAAAAAAAAAATGAAAATAAAGACAAGTTCCGATATAGTAGGTACTCTAGCCAGGGAATAAAAAAATTGCCTCAAATTGCTGTCTGCAACTCCAGAACTCGCTATGTAAATCGAATAAAAAAAAATGTAACTTGTATAAAATCAAAGCTAACCCCGTCCGTAACCTGCCAAATCGCCGTAGAAACATTTATACCTAAGTATCATCAGGCTTTCCGAACTTGGCTCGCGTCCAAACTCTCCGAATACCTACCGAGCATTGAAAAATCTCGAAACGTACACAAAAGCTGTCAAAAATCAATTTCATGCTGAAAGATAATTGTCTTGTAATGATTTTTGAGTGGACACGAGTTGTTTATGTTGTTATGCGCAGTGCTGCAAGGTCGCTGCACATGCGTTCGGGAGGCCAATTCGAACTGTACATTTTGATATTTCATTAATGATGTTATTCACGCGCGTATTTCATTCCCTTATGTAAAGTATTGGCGCGAGTGAGACGCCCGGTCGAAAAATAATTGATATAATTTGAGTGTAAGAATCGTCCTCCAGTGACCGTCTGACCTTGTTGGCGACATCTCGGGATTTGGCTTGTATTTGTTCGAGCTCTGTGCCCTGACCTACGCCTTCCACGGCTGCCATTCTGAAAAAAAAAATAACAATGTTAAGGCGCATTTGCACGCGTGTCACTTGTAAAAAAGAAACAAATCGGTAATGAGTTGTATAGCGAAACAAAATTATTGTGTGCCAGTTATAATAGCGATAATGAATGAAGTGTTTAAATTTATTGCGGTAATTGAGACTTTTAAGACAAAAGCACTGTTAACCAAAGAAAAAATAAAAAATCAGTATTTGGTAGTGTTAGTTCTAACTGTGAACGAACCACAAAGAACTGTGTACTAACTATATGTACTAGGTATTGTAGACAGGGTATGTAAATGAGCTCCATGGGCCTAAAAGGTCAAGGTAGACTTAACACGAAACCCAAGTGGGGCATATATCGATCTAACATGAACTAATATTTTCTTTATCTATGCCTATAATGTATGCTTATGAATAAATTAATGCATAAAAATCGATCATTAAGTGTGTTTTAAAACTGCAAACGTTCTTAATGAGACTGTTTAATTGCAAAATATAAAAGTGTGTTTTATAACTTACTTGTTTTAAATATAGGTTCGGGCAACGGTGAAGGGCTGTTTAATATATCACAGAAATCCTGAGTAAAGGAATAATTGCACTAATACGCAGAACAACAATGATTGTGAACAACTTAGTGACAGCACATTTTACCGCAGTACGGCGCAGTTGACTAGCTACTTGCTACGGATGGGACTGAACGGGGCATGCGCATTGTGAACGAGCCCTGGAAAACTATGCGCGGTCATTATTTGATGTATTGGACTGGACAGTGCAAACTATTTTCTAAGAGTTATTCAAATAAAGGTACAATCTAATTTTGAATATATTTATAATACCTACACATTTTAATAAATAATGCATTTCGAATTTAGAGTCAATAGGTATTTCGTATTTTGGACTAATACAATTTTAAATAAGCCAAATCCATAAATAAAATTGTTAAAAGGCACCTTTACATTTTCGTTTATATTATAATTATGAACGATGTTGCTACTCGGCGACAGATGGCGCGATATGTCATTAATATGACTAGAAAAATATTGAATAGACTCGATCGGCGAACAAAGATACATGATTTGATTTTGTTAGGGTTCCGTAGTCAACTAGGAACCCTTATAGTTTCGCCATGTCTGTCTGTCCGTCCGTCCGTCCGTCCGTCCGTCCGTCCGTCCGCGGATAATCTCAGTAACCGTAAGCACTAGAAAGCTGAAATTTGGTACCAATATGTATATCAATCACGCCAACAAAGTGCAAAAATAAAAAATGGAAAAAAATGTTTTATTAGGGTACCCCCCCTACATGTAAAGTGGGGGCTGATATATTTTTTCATTCCAACCCCAACGTGTGATATATTGTTGGATAGGTATTTAAAAATGAGTAAGGGTTTACTAAGATCGTTTTTTGATAATATTAATATTTTCGGAAATAATCGCTCTTAAATGAAAAAAAAGTGCGTCCCCCCCTCTAACTTTTGAACCATATGTTAAAAAAATATGAAAAAAATCACAAAAGTAGAACTTTATAAAGACTTTCTAGGAAAATTGTTTTGAACTTGATAGGTTCAGTAGTTTTTGAGAAAAATACGGAAAACTACGGAACCCTACACTGAGCGTGGCCCGACACGCTCTTGGCCGGTTTTTTTTATAAGTCGCGCGTTTATTGGCGCGATACCGCTCAAGACCGAGCAAAGTGGCGTGCTCTTGTGTTGGAGGCCAAAACTCATTTTGGGTTATCGCGCCAGCCAAGTAAGTAAGTATAAGTCGAATAATTCTAAATGTCATATTCATTAAAAAAAATGATTTTTTTTTGTGGATACCTAAGGAATTGCGTTGCAAATTACTAATAAAATAAATAATCCACTATGTTTTTAAATATATGTAAATATTTATTAAATTTTATAGGGTTAAGTCTTAAATTTGGCGTAAGCATTCAGATTATTTTTCAATTATTTAAGCACCCACACAATATAAACCATCACAAATTACGAAATAATTACATCAATAAATAAAATGAATAATAAACCTAAATTATATTTTGTTTATTTTTAATTACTAAATTAAAAACGAATAGATGTTGCATGCCCTTTCTAATATATTATTAGCTTGCTGCAACTTAAAAATCGTATAGGTACTTGTATAAAAATAGCGACTTCACTTTCAAACGCGATATCAAATGGTGACATAAATAGCTCTACAATATAATATTGGTTAAAAAGTTATTGTCAGTAGATGAACGTGGGCAGTGTTTAATTCTTCATAAGTTTGTGCGCTCTCTCGTTGGCTATCTTCAATTCTTCCACATTCGAATCAGCCTGCAAAAAGACAAAAAAATCTTACTACACACATTGATTCACTATGACTAAGGGCCAGTTGCATCAACCACATTTGATAGACACATCATCGTCACGCAGCAGACGACTATGGAACTTCCCGTACAATAAAATTTAACGAACGCTTTAACGGTGACAGACGGTTTAATGCAACAGCCCTAAGATTGACTATTACTCCCAGAATTAGGAATCCAAACTGTTACATCAGTATTCATAAAAAGCCTCAATAGAATCGTTCCACTTCAAATTTAATAAATCTAATGGTCATAATTGTGACGTTATCTGGGTAAAGGGACCTTATTGTTGATGGCGCTTACGTCCCGCGGCGTCGTATTTGTATACGAACATCGCTCATAACGCCGTAAGCGCCATCGACAATAAGGTTCCTTTACCCAGACAATGTCACAATTTTGTAAGTTTGGTATACCTATCAAAAGTTTCAAGATATCATTGGCAGAGAAAGTAAATTGACCTCGTTTTTTCAATCTGACGTCCGGTATGGCTCAGTCGGTAGTGACCCTGCCTGCTGAGCTCGCGGTTGTGGGTTCGAATCCCGGTAAGGGCATATATTTGTGTGATGAGCACAGATATTTCTTCCTGAGTCATGGACGTTTTCTATGTGAACATGAACATTGAACACCCAGCTCCATCCTGCTAAGCTGGCTGTTCTGGTTGCACTCTTCGAAGTCCTCTAGCTTGTGAAATACATGAACACCCAGCTTACTTACCTTGGTGTCCATTCTCCTAAGCTGGTTGTTCTGATTTCACTCTTGCAGGGGCCTATTTCTCAAAACCGAAAGTTACAAGCGGAAGTCTCTTTCCGACCTGTTATATCAGACATTGACAACCGCTTGTAAATTGTAACTTGTAGCTTCGAGAAATGGGCCCCTGGTCCTCTATCTCGTGAAACACATGAACATCCAACAGCCTTACCTTGATCTCCATCCTTTAAGCTGGTTGTTCTGGTTTTCGAGCTCGGAGCTGATGTCCAGAGCCATATTCCTCAGGTTCCCGATGTTGGTGCTCACCTGCACCATACATTCTTCCATCTCATCTTCCATAGCGTCGTTTGTTATCCTGAAAGGAAATTACACAGTCTTCAAATGACTGTGAAGTCTAAGACAAAACTGACAGCGTCGACATGTGAAATAGCCGTATGTGACATGCCCTTTTTTATTTCGAATTACGGGACCCTTCTTCAGTATGACCGAGGTTTTTTTTTAAATTGTTATTATACTTATTCATTGGCTTACTCATGGCCACAGATTAGCCGAGGCGAAAAAGTGACCTAGGATGGAACTAATTCGATAGATGGATGGACTTTACTCACGGCAAGCTACATCAATCACTGAGTGTTAAACATTGAACTAGTTTTGGATGATTATTGAAGCATCTGAGGACACATAACCTAATTTTTATTTGGTTTTAACCGGGATGAATCTTTTGACAGAGAACGCCAACCAAATTTAAGCTAAAGAAATTCCGTCCGAGAATGCCGTCATATTTGTCATATATTATAGCACATCGAGGGTTTACTGGTGAAACCCGATAAATCGAGATAATTTGTCCTTGAAATAACAACATTGGAAATTGCACATAGTTCGAATTTCAAAAACCAGTTTGCTCAACTTATCGGGTTTCACCAGTAAACCCTCGATATAAGGTATTACGAATTAATGTCGAAGGAAGTAACAGGAAAACCGAGGAAAAGGTGGTTGGACTGCGTGAAAGATGATATATTAAACGTAAACAAGTGAAAGATGAGATGACGGGCGACAGAGAGGAATGGAAGAAAGGAAGGAAGGAGTCTGGGATAAGGGCAGGCCTATAAGCTGTTGATACTGACCTGCCAATGTATCCGGTCATAGGTCCACAAGCGTTTCGGTCGTCGGTCATTACTCGCGGTGGTTGGCTACTCACCACCACCTTGCCGTCGTTCTTGCCGTTCCAAACGGCGTCGTCCGATTTGTTTTTTGGGGGACCTCTGTAATCAAAATAAAATTGGTAAGAAATTAAGGAGCGTATTTCGCATTGCGATGAACCGAAGGTGTGAAGTTTTCGAACCACAGACTTACCGCAAAAGCGGATGTCAAAATTACCTGCCTATCTATTGCAAAATATAGGTAAGTCTTTGACTAAGAAATAAATTTTGTGCTGCAGCAACCGGGCTTATTTTTTAAATTCTGATTTTAGGGAACATATTATTTTACTGTAGAATGAAATATCAATGCTTTTTGTACCTTTTCCAAGGGAGTGTGCAGAGCCCGCACCACTTCTCCATCTGCTTGAGACTCTCTTTAGCTGTGTTCATGTCGGAATGCACGTCGTTCAGTCCCCTTTCGATGTTATCCAGCTTTTCTGTGAGGTATAATTATAATATTTTAGAAACAAGAATTGCAATGCTGCCAATGCCAGTACCTATAGTTGTAAAATTCTGAACTTCTAGTATACATAATCACATTAGGTTTTAGATATGATATGGATGATTTGAAGTCGTGGTCCTCAATTTCAAAAACGTATTATAGATGGGCAAACTGTACAAGGCAACTCATACGATCGATATGCAAATCGTAAAACGAAACGAGTAGATACATTTATAGGTAAGTAAATAACACAACCCATTCTTTTCTGTACCTATACATGGAGTCCTCATATCACAGCTCAGAAGCACTCGCAATATAATGCCAGGTTAAATATAATTATTAAGGCAGGCTCCTAGAATACATCTATTCGTACTAATCATTATAAAACATTGAGGAATTAAAGGGGGTTTACCTCCCTGGTCGTCAAGAGCGACAAGGCATTGTATGCCTGCTTCCTTGCTCTAGCAGCATTAAAAGAAGGGACAAGTGTCAATATTCACTAGCAGGGCTAAGATGCATGACTGTTTGCCATTTGTCACCAGGTCTGTTACGTTTCAACAAGATCGTAAGTGCAAAAGTGACGCATTATATGACAAGTGACAAAATGTTGTACGATTTTATTATGGACCCCTTCAGCAAGATTTGAAATTGTAGCGTGCAGTTTCTATAAAAAGTGCAGTTGATTTGCAGTCCGTTTGTATCGCCCGTTACATGTACGAACACAAAGTGGAAACATTTCATCAAGTACATATGTAGATGTTTTCTCTCGCTTTTGTGTCTCAGTTGGGAGAGTAACTTTTTCTTGGATGGAAGAATGTTTTGAAATATGCTAAGGCGTCTAATCGCACTAAAAGCACATAAATATAGAATAACTAATAGACTATTAAATATTATAATAGGATTGAACATAACATTTTATAAAATTACCTCTTCAGTAAGTGCCAATAGATGGCGAGTGGCGTCCAATGTCTGAAAAAAAAAGCGTTTGTACACCAAAATCATTGCGAGTAGATAACCATCAAAACACAATGTCGTTGACTACAATAATATCATGACTCATGAAGAACGAGTGACTGATGGATCGAAAAAGAGACTTTTCCATATCTAAAATACGTATTTAGGGGGATTATACATAACTTATGCAATTCTTATACTACCCAATTGAAATCTACAGATTTTAGCGAAACCAGTCCAAATAAATGTATAAAACTAAAACAACTGAAAATAGCGCAGTTATTTAAACCTGGCACACCTCCAAAATTGTTCCAGCTGTGCCAAGCGACCTACACAAAATATAATTTATTGTTTAAAATCGTATTAACCACAGAAGAAATAATAGTACCATCGTAGGGTTGTTCAGACATGCATACATGGTTCTGCAGAACCACTTGTTGTTACCAGACATGTAACAATATTATATTGGAGCTCAACAAACACACCTCTACCCCTCGTTAGACATCAGAAATGATAAATGTAATTTTTTGTAGAAATAAAACTTTACGATTATAATAGTGAAGTTTACCACACCAGTCGTCAGATCGGTAGAAGATGACCTTTCATTGATGTTTAAATTTTTGTGGTCTCGCGCGCACTCGCTTTGGGGAATCGAGCGCAACTTCAATAGCCCGCAAGAACGCCACTGTAGCTATCTTGATAATCACAAATAATCACAACAATGTGGGTAGGCTCTGAATGAATGAAACAGATTAAAAAAGTTTTTATTAGATAATTATCAGAAAACGGGTTAGCGTAAATGTATCAATTAGACATTAGAATCATAAGTACCTAAGTAATGTAGTTTAATTAGATTAAGTATGAATCAGCATCAAAATTGTGCAATGGTTTCACAGTTCTCCGACCGCCTTCAAAACTTGTTTTTGTAGTTAGATTAGATAATGGCCACCAGCTGGTCGGACAAGTGTGTTGCTGTTGCTACCTACCTTACACAGTAGACGATAAGGAAATAATAGTGAGTGCTTGCATTCGCCAACAAACTGTCATACAGCTTGGCGAAAATACTATAATTAGAATAAAATACTGTGTAACCTTTTTTGAGTAAATAAATAAAAATAAAAATAAAATATGCTCGGTAATGGTCGTTTCCATATTTCCTGGCATGGCGCAGTCGGTAGGACGTCGAAGAAAAGTCGTCTTCAACCGATCGGAACTGTGTGCGTAGACAAATGAACAAATGCTCACGATAATATCTGTGTACACAGTCAAATGCACAAACGCTCACGAAACACTCACGTATCTATTCTCTATATTGGCGCGACAGAGCCAGACTACATTTCTGTGGCGTTTCGCGTCGCAGAAATACCATTCGGCTAAGGGGCCTGTTTCGTAGCTATCTATCTCTATCGCTCTTGCATCAATACGCAATGCGCGACAGAGCTAGACTGCATTTCTGTCGGCGTCTGGCGTCGACGATTGCCGTTCGGCTACGCTGGTTGGTATGGTAACCTAAGGCCGTTTTCACATTACCCGATCGGATGTAGGATGTCGGACCGACATCCTACATTCGATAAACGCTTCCGATAGTGTCGGATGTCGGTCCGATAAAACGCATTGTTCCAAATCAATGAAGTATGATTTTGTATGAAAAAAAAAAATGGTTTATATTTAATAATTATAAGCACTATATCCTAAATATTATATTGTAAAATTAAGATAACGAGCATGAAAAGCTCAGAGTGTCAGGCAAAATCAATAATTTTACATTCAACTATATCTACTAAAAGATGAAAAAACTAGTATCCGCCATTCGGACCGATGCATTACAACCTTTTTTTTAGTGGGAATTTTCAACTATTTTTAAATTTCGATTATTAGCAGCTGTTTAATAGACGCCATTTTTGTCACACCCACTACTACAAACGTATATATACATTATATACGCACACAAACAAATAGGTATTATCGGCCGACAACTGGCGGGGGGTCCGGCATGCCAAAAAATGTCGGAAGCGTCCTGCCGATATCGGCAGTTTCATGGTGCCTCGGACAAAAACTGTTGTAGGAGAGTGCCATCGGCATTAAATCCGCAATTTTTGCGTTTTATATCGATTTTTAGTAATAATGATCTATTAAATACATAAATTAAAACCTGAAAGCGCATAAATCTTACATTTTACATCCTTCCTACATCCGATATCGGATCGGATAGTGTGAAAACGGCCTAAGGTACCCTAATATTGTTACAGGAGCTGACCTTGTTGGCAACAGCTCTGGATCTGGCTTGAATTTGCTCGAGCTCGCTGCCGTGTCCTACGCCTTCCGCGGCTGCCATTCTGAAAAACGAGGTAAGCGGATTTAGGATGCTTGCCACTTAAAAAACAAATTAAATTAGAAAACAAAAAATATTAGTGATATAACACTATTAGTGTGTGTAGTGTAGTGTTTCTATTAGTCTTAAACTCTACAAAACTTTATTGGTAACTGTCAAAAAAATCCCACCAGTGATCCTTATTTATTTATTTAATCAAAAAGTAACACAGCATTACAGTTTACACCAAGGCACTGTGAAACTACAAAATACAAAACAAGACTTACAAAAAAACTACACAAGACATACAAAAAATAAACAAATTAAACATTAGATTTGGCCGACGACGTAACAGCGTGGCTCCGTTGCGTCGCCTGACTCGGCGTAGGATTCGGCGGGTTTATATGCGTCATTAGATATTAAACGTAAAAGTTTGGCAATTATTGACTGTAAATCTATTTGTACGAGCCGTACACCTTAGATGATATGATTCTTGATAGTTGATTGTAATCTTGATAGAAACACTGATTTTGATACAGTTATAAATTTATTGATAACCAAGGTATATTGAGTACTAGCTAGGAGCACGTATAAACGTAAACTAATGCATAAATCGATGTATGGCGTAATCGCAAATACAGCAATTAAAATAAAGTCATTATTATATTAATTTTAATGCTGACGCGAGAAATGTGCGATGCTTGCATTGTACATATTCCCGGCCAGGAGATGAGAGATTGATAAAAGATGCTGATATATTATTCTTATATAAATCTGATCATTACAGCGAAATGTATTGAAATAGAATCAAACAAATGAAATAGAATTTAAGTTGCAGGGAATTATTTGATAGAAGTAAATCCCCTAAACATAGAAATGTTTGTAGAGTTAAGCGCAGTCGCCGCGACGCGATGATCTTGTCTCTCAGGGGATTGTCCATTGTGGTGGTGCTCGGTCGCTGATGGGATAGAGCTGCGGCCGCTCTCCCGGGGGGCGGCGGCGGCGGCGGCGGCGAACGGAGGGGTGAGGCGCGCGACGAGTGGAAACTTGTAGTTTATTATGACATCAATCCGTACTGGGAAGGATCAGAACTATTTTCCAAATACATCAGACACTTGGAAAATATGTGTCACGCCCTCGAAAATAAACAACAGTGCAACATCGTCCTAACTCAACTGCGCCATAATTGTGCTAAATGTTTCTCATTAGCTCTGGTCAGGTCGATGTCCTTCTGATATTGTTCGGCAAACTGTTCATCGAGCACGCCGAACAGGCTGTGAGCGACGTTACCGACGCCGTTGAAGAAGGCCCTTCTCTGTCGTGGGGACTCGTCGCGTTGACCGAGTAGCATGCTGTCGTAGTATTTTAGTTCCGAAAAGGCGTGGCGCCCACTTACCAGCGGGTAAGTTTGCGTCGTGAATGATTACGACGTCGCCGATCTCAATGTTTGGCTTGAGTTGTGTCCATTTACAGCGTGATTGTAGCTGACACAGGTATTCAGTTTGCCATTTCTTCCATATATCTTGGAATATTTTCTGTGTTAGGCGCCACCGAGTGCGTTCGTCCCTTTCTGTTTCAACGATGTGGAGAGTCGGCCCGCTCGATAAAAAGTGTGCCGGCGTGATGTAATCCAAATCGTCAGGGTCTTCGGTCAATGCGCACAGGGGACGTGCGTTTAAACAACCTTCTATCTGTGCCAATAGAGTCGAAAATTCTTCGAAGGTTAGATGTTGTTCTCCCAGCACTCGGTGAAGATGATGTTTGAGACTCTTCACCGCTGATTCCCACAGGCCTCCTGCGCTGGGCCAAGAAGGAGCGTTGAAGTGCCAGCTGATGTTCATATCGCTGATGGCGTTGAAGAATGATTCATCAAGCGAAGCAGTGATCTCTTCATATTCTCTTCTGATTGCTTTGTTGGCTTTAGTAAAATTTGTGCCATTGTCACTGAAGATGTGACGTGGTGCTCCACGCCGGGCGGACATCCTCCGTAGAGCGGCCAAAAATGATTCCGAGCTTAGGTCTGAAACCAGCTCTAAGTGCACTGCCTTTGTCGCCATGCAAACAAACACAGCAATGTAGCCTTTAGTCGTTTTGATGCCGCGACCTTTGCTTGCCTTCACTGATACGTATCCCGTATAGTCAACACCGGTGTTAAAAAACGGCCTTGATGGATTTGATCTCGACTCAGGTAAGTCTCCCATGAGTTGTGATTGCTTTGGGGGTTTCTGCTTGAGGCATGTTATGCAACGACGGAGGCGATTTTTTGTAGCTCTATTACCTCCTATGATCCAGACTGATTCTCTTAGCTTCGAGTGAGTGAGTTTGGCAGTTCCGTGCAAAGTAGCTTTATGTGCTTGATCTATAAGCAACTCGGTCAAACGACCTCTATGTGGAATGATAAGAGGATGCTTCATTTCCCAGCTGATGTGTGCGTTGTGAAGGCGTCCTCGAACGCGTAGCATTCCATTTTGATCCAGGAAAGGTCTTAATTTCACAATATTGCTTTTTAAATGCACTGATTGATTTGTTTTCAAATTTATTATTTCATTTGAAAACTCTCTTTCTTGCACGTACTTGATGATTCTATTTTTAGCTGTGTTTAACTCGTCAGCTGTTAGGTAACTCGAGCTTTGCTGACGCCGCGAAGCCACTCGTAGTATCCAGGCGAGTACGCGGGTGCAATGAGTCATGTTGCTATGCTTACATATTAATTCATTGATAATATCGCCGTCTGTTTGTTGACATGTTACCGCGTGGCTTTGTTTTGATATTTTAACCTCTTGATCCGTAGTGAACGTGGGCCTTTTTTGATTTTCACTGTATGATGACAGCCAGTTTGGTCCATTCCACCAAAGATGGTGTTTTAATAACTGCTGGGCCGTGATTCCGCGACTAGCGCAGTCGGCCGGGTTTTCTTCGGACTTGACGTAGTTCCAACAAGTCGGTGGTATGATTTTTGTAATTTTCGTAACTCGGTTAGCTATAAATGGCTTCCACTTGCTAGGTTCGCCGTTTAGCCAGCCCAAAACTGCTGTACTGTCAGACCAGCAGACCATTTTGATTTGGTTTTCTGACAGAGATAGCTTGACCTTCTCCATGAGGGCTGATAGAAGTAGAGCTGAACACAGTTCTAGTCTCGGCAAGGACACAGCTTTTTTCGACGGTACAAGTCTTGATTTTGCTGCTATCAGTACCGGCGGCGGCGGCGTTGCTTTTTTGTCGTCGGTGGAGATAACACGGCAGTAGATTGCGCATGCGTATGCTTTAGTTGATGAGTCACAATAACCGTGTAGTTCGATTTCTTGATTCTTGCAGGTATTTATCCAACGCGGGATTTTGATATCTTTGATAACTTGGAGGTCTTGTGAAATTGTGAACCATTCTTTCTTGATATTTTGGGGTATTTGATCGTTCCATCCGATGTCATTTGATATGACATTTTGAAACAGTAACTTCAGTTTTGTGGTTACTGGTGACAGCCATCCCAGAGGGTCAAATACTCGTGCTATATTCGACAGCAACTCTCTCTTCGTCATTGTGATTGATGTTTGAGTTGGGAGTGGTGCAATTTTTAGTTGGAAACTGAATACATCTTCCTGAGGATGCCAGCGTAGACCCAGCGTTTTCGTTGTTTCTTGATCTTTAAATTCGAACGTTTCTTGCTGATCTTGAGTCTTACTAGCTCCTTGCAGTAGTTCGGGCGTGTTTGATGACCATTTGCGAAGATTAAATCCTCCTGATTGTAATAAATTGATCAAATCTTGTTTCATTTTCTTCGCTGATTCGAGATCGTGACAGCCGTGTAGCAGGTCATCCATGTAAAAACTCTCTTCAACGACTTTAGCCGCTTGAGGATAGTTGTGGCGTTCGTCGTTGGCCAGCTGTCTTAAAGTCATCATAGCTAACCATGGAGCAGCCTTGGTGCCATATGTTGTTGTTGTTAGAGCGTATTCACGGAACCTTTGATGTTCATTGTCTCTCCATATGATTTTCTGATATTTTTGATCTTGAATGTTCATACCAATCATTCTAAACATTTTTTCAATGTCTGCCACGTACGCGACCTTGTATTGTCTCCACTTGATGATGAGTGACAATAAGTCGTGTTGTAAATTGGGTCCGCTGTACATGATGTCGTTCAGACTTGTCCCATTTGACGTTTTGGCAGACGCATTGAAGACCACCCTATGAGATGTAGTTGCTGACTCAGGTCTTTTCACGCAATGATGTGGCAAAAAGCACTCCTGTGTCGAGTTGGATGGCCCGTCGACTTCGTCTGTACATTCGCGCATGTGGCCTAAACTAATGTATTCTTGTATAAACTTCTTGTACTCCTTTTCGATATTTTGATCCTTTCGAAACTTCATCTCGAGTTGCCTGAACTGTGCTATGGCTATGTTCTTTGAGTATCCAAGCGCATCTTCCTTCTCTGGCTTCAACGGCAATCGAACAACATATCTTCCGTCCTCTTGTCGAAAAGTAGTTTCGCGGTAGAAGTCTACACAATGTTGATCTTCTGATGACAAATTTGATGTTTCATTGATGTCTTCAATGGTCCAAAAGCGCGAGATATCACTCATGTTGTTGACGATGGTGCAGCCTTGTTGATACGATGGCAATGGGACCTTTCCGTTAATGATATACCCGAGTTTCGTTTTCTGGGCTACGGGGAGGTCATCGTCTTTTACTATGGTTCCATTTTGGACGATTTTGGCGTAGATTTCTGTTCCTAATATGATATCAATCTGTCGGCTGATGTTGTAATCTGGATCTGCCAGTGGTAGTCCTCTTAAATATGACAAATCGGGCTTGACGAAGGTTTGATTCGGCAGTGGCAGAGTGAGTTTATTCATGATAAATAACTCGGCGTCAAATTGAAAGTCACAATGCAGTGATGACAAAGTGACGTTTATAACGCCGTTACAGGAGTTTCCATTAATTCCCAGGCCGTACATAGTGTCATCACAGCTTTCCCGGGGTATTTGGAGAAGTTGAGCCGCAGCCTCCGTGATCAATGACATCTGTGCTCCAGGATCAATAAATGCCCTCAAAGTGTGATAATTTCCATCTACTGCCCTTACTTTGATGAGGGCGGTAGGTAATTAAACTTCTATATTTTTTCTACATTCTTGCGTAATACTTGCAACAGTTTTGCGCTTATTAAGTGGGTCGGAAGTCTCTTGTTTCTGACTGTAGGCATCATGCACGAGCGTGTTATGTCGTTCATGACACGTGCGGCATCGACTCGTTGAAAAACATTCCTTATCGTAATGATTATAAAGGCAATTTTTGCATAGATTCAATCTTGCTATAGTGCTTCGTTTGCTTTCTGGTCTTGCACTTTGAAATGTTTCGCAATCAAATATGCCATGATTTTTATTACAAACCGGGCAATGTTTTCTTTGATAATAACTTGATTTAACATCATTTGATTTATTTTGTGATAATGATGAATCTTTTATGCCCATAAATGATTTGTAATAAGGTTTTCTTGGTGCTTCTGATTGCTGAGATGTTTTTGGTGTGTCCAACTTGCGGCGGCTCGCTTCATATGATGTAAATTTCATTTCTAGAAAATCTAGGAAGTCCTTTAAGGTCGGCAAGTCACGTGGGTTCTTCAATGATTCGACGTACTCCGTATGACTTTCCGGGTCCAATTTTTGTGATAGAATATGGACGATAAGGGGATCCCATGACACGATGTCTACGCCTAGGTTCCTGATGGCATTTAGGCACTCGTTGGTGGTGTCATGTAGGCGCTTAATTTGTTGATATGATTGTTGTTGCATTGTTGATAGCGACAGCAGGTTGTTGAGGTGTGCGGTGAAAATTAGTTTCGTGTTGTTGTACCTGTGGTTTAGGATATCCCAACAGGTTTCATAATTTTCTGAGCTGATGTTCAGATGTTGAATGAGTTTTTCAGCTTCACCTTTAACCTTATTTTTCAAAAATTGCATCTTCTGTGCATTAGACATCGAGTGGTTATGATGTATGGCTTCATTAAATAAATCCTTGAATGAAACCCACTGTTGATAATTTCCACTAAAGGGTGGGATGTCCATGACGGGGTTGATTTTTCACGGTGGACCATGGACCATATTTTGGAATTGATAGATTTTTTCATATCGAGGAATTTCTTCTCATATTTGCAAAACGTTTGATTATAAGTTTCGTCGTCTTCGAAAAGTTCACTGTCGATGTCCCAGTGAAGAGTGTCAATAGTTGTCCAACGAGACTGAACTGATTTAAGTAAATCTTCCAATTCCCACTTTTCATTTACTGTGGAGAGGTCGATGTAGTGTAGAGTACGTGCGAAGGCCTTGAAGTTGCTCTGTTGCTTTCTCATCTTTTCTGACAACTTGGCAGCATCGACGCTTGGTTTTTCGGTGATATTGAAAATAGGTGCAATTGCGAAAGCAGAATTGATTGTAGCCTGGGTGGCCGACCTTTCTTGATCTACAGATTGATGGGTAGGGACGGCGCGGCTTTGAAGATCCGATGGCCCAGGTTGATTTTCTTCATTTTTGGTTCTTTCTTCAGCCCAGTTGGGCATCTCTGACGAAGGGAGTGGTGAACGTTCTGTTGGTTTTGGTGAGATTGGTCTCGGTCTCGGTGATAAGGCAGCCTTTTGAACTGTATCCAAATGATCAAGCAATACAGACCGAGCTGATTCGTAGAAGGATTTGGTTTTGATGTATGTTTTTTCGGCAAAAGAAGTGCAGTCCTCGTTCTGGAATTCTAATAACCTTGCATGATTGCTTTGAAACTCTTCCCAGAACCCGTCGAGGCCGGCCAACTTGTTATTGATGTTAGACATAGTCCGACGGCTTGGACCATCTTTCTTGTAGTTCTCAAATAGCCTGTTCATATTGGCCATGAGCTGATTTTGATCACTGCAAATCGCTTCCATTTCCTTGTCTAAACTCATCTTGATATATTGATATGTAGTAGAGTAGATTGATAATTTGATAGTGAGTATTAATCAAATATTTGACAATACTGTGGCCACTGATGTATGATATTGATATTGATTACCTTGGTTAACTGATTAAAAATTGATGATAATTTGATAATAGCTGCAGCACTATAATGATGATTTTACAAGTTCGAGATTCCTCTTACTTGAATTGATAGTAGACGTCTTCTGTTGATCTTGATATCTTCGATGATGAACTGATTTTTCTATGACAATGAATATAGTAAGGCTTTGATGATTCACTACGCCTGTTTCATCCGCACGGTGAGACCCGCTTGTGGGAGGCCGATTGGACGAAATCACTGTCACAGTCACTGATGGCTTCGAAGGACCATTAAGATGTACGAGCCGTACACCTTAGATGATATGATTCTTGATAGTTGATTGTAATCTTGATAGAAACACTGATTTTGATACAGTTATAAATTTATTGATAACCAAGGTATATTGAGTACTAGCTAGGAGCACGTATAAACGTAAACTAATGCATAAATCGATGTATGGCGTAATCGCAAATACAGCAATTAAAATAAAGTCATTATTATATTAATTTTAATGCTGACGCGAGAAATGTGCGATGCTTGCATTGTACACTATTAGTTTAAGCTTTTTTTTAAATAAATTAAATGAAAAAAAATATGACTGCAAAAACAATTGAAATTCTCAATATTTTTCACAACACTTTTTAACCCCGACGCAAAAACGACGGGGTATTATATGTTTGATGTGTCTGCCTGTCTGTCTGTCTGTCTGTCTGTCGGTGTGTGTGTCTGTCTGTGGCATCGTAGCTCCCGAACGGATGAACCGATTTAGATTTTTTTTTGTCTGAAAGCTGATTTAGTCGGGAGTGTTCTTAGCCATGTTTCATGAAAATCGGTCTACTATGTCGCGGTCGCGGTTTTTTCCAAAATTTTAATTCTGTGGTTAGGTTAGTTCAATGAACCATTCATACAAAATATGTGTGGTAGAATGTGTTGGAGGTCTTATCGTGGGTTCAAACCTGGGTTGTGATACAGGTGCAGTAAACGAGCAAAACAATCGTCCTCAACAAGTGCTTTGACAAAAGATTAAGGCAATATAATATTACTTACTTGTTTAATTTCTTTTCAACCGCTATTTTTTCCGCTACGTTTATGAAAAGAAAGTTTTTAGATCACAGATATCCTTGCTACTGATGTACTGAAAAGAGATGCGCAGTAGAAAAGTCAAAGTGATGCGCAGACATCGGTCTAGACATGTTTACCACGACTCATTCTGATGTTCGTCATACGTACAATCGAGTCCGTTTACATCAAAGACATATGTAACTCCGTATAGACAGATAAAGTCTAAGAAAAAAACGTACCTCAGTACCATACAGAAAAAGGCACGGTGGCCTAGATGGCCACCTTTTTTGTTACCAGATTTCTATACATTTTCGGTAACAAAAAAGGAATGTTTCATACAATCAACCTAGGACATTTTGGGAAACAGTGGATCTTGCTCAGCATCATGGACTCTATCAGCCTACCAATTTTTATCCAAATCGGAGACGTGATTCAAATGTACAAACTTAACGGGAATTGCTGATTAGCGATTTTATCTATACATCGTTAAGTCGTTAAACGGACTATCGATTAACACATTATTATGATAAGTTGATAAGGGCATATTAATCAAAAACATTGTTTACAAGGCTTCGTAATGATATCATTGTGACGGCGAAGATTAGTGTCTAGGTTTATTAAATTGTGGGATTAGGTGATCGTGGCAGATCAAGATCTGGGTAAGTAGCCGAATGGCACAAACGCTCACGAAACGAAACGCTCGTAGATATCTATCTCTATCGCTCGTGCGTATTATCGCAACAGAGCCAGACTACCTTTCCCGGCGTTTCGTTTTCGTTTCGCGTCGCAGAAATGCCATTCAGCTATGGCACCAGATAACTTTTTAGGAAAATATCGCGTATGGAAAATTGCGAATAACAATAAAGTCAACCATAGTCAACGAAACTGATATAAAAAGGGTCCTGCATTATGAGGGTGTAGGTAACATAAAAATTAAAGATAAATAGTGTTCTTTAAAGGGTTAGAAATATGCTTAAATATGTGAGGTACGTCGGCTTTAACCTGGAGCCAAAAAGATTGGAATTCCCTTTAAACATTTATATCTTACTAGCTTTTGCCCGCGGCTTCGCTCCCGTTAGAAAGAGACAAAAAGTAGCCTATATCACTCTCCGTCCCTTCAACTATCTCCACCTAAAAATCACGTCAATTCGTCGCTCCGTTTGGTCGTGAAAGACGTACAAACAAACAGACACACTTTCCCATTTATAATATTAGTATGGATTATCAAGTAGGACATTAAACTAAAAAAAAACTTTGTGTTTTCAGGAAAGACAACTTTTATGTTCCTAAGGCCTTGCACCAACCACTTAACTCAGCAATTCCCGTCAACTTTGTACAATGCCACGTCAGCAAATTTTAATTGATCCTATTTTGTTACCAACATTTAGTAATATAATTCGACTTTCGTAAGATATATATACAGGATAATTGTTATAATTAAGAAAATATAGATACTAGAGAACCTTAATGACGAAATAAAACTTAATAAAATCTCAATTCATTAACAAAATCTTGGTAACAAAATAGGAATTAATAAAAACAAATTTAACTTTTCCCTTAATTTTTGTACAAAGTTGACGGGAATTGCTGAACTCAGGGTTAGTGGGTTGTCAACTGTCAAATTCCACATAAAATGGTGGGTTAACCCTCGGGTTAACTCTCCATTTTCGTTGATGCAAGTGGCCTGACTCACGGTTAGTGGGCTGTCAGCTGTCAAATTCCATATAAAGTGGTCTCCATTTTCGTTGGCGCAAGTGGCCCTAAGCTATTTATTTACGTATCTTCCCACTTATTTATAGATTTCAAATCAGCAATATGCGGAATCGGTTTTCCTCGTCACTATTTGTTTAAAATAACTACATAACATAATGATTAGGGAAATCCAAACAGGATCCGTAATACGAGGAATTGCAGCAATTTGCATCAAAAACGTGACTAAAGTTGTAGGTATACCGATACCACCTTCATATCCCAAAAATCTATTAAGACCGCGAAAGCACAACCTTTTAGCAGCCCCAATTACACGAACTGTAGCGCATAGAAATTCACCAGCTGTGCGGGCGCTAAATCAGTTGAACTCGTTTCTGTCATGGGCTCCAGAATGTGATGTGTTTGCAAGCAGATGGATGATTGTGTATCAAATGTGTCTGCGGTATTGTGAGGTGATGGACGAAAGGTGATCGTATTTTATATATGTTTGTTTCTTTTGTTAATCACCTAATAATATCTAAACTGAATTGTACAGTGCTTTGGTTTCGACTGTAATGCTGTAAATTATGTTTACAATAAATAAATAAATAAATAAATAAATACATATGTATTCAGAAAACTAAATTGGAATCACATAACATAACCGCCGTCATAAACGTACCTACTTACCGTCACCACTCACCAGTCGCAAATATTTGAGCTGACGGGGCGCGCAAAATTATCTGAACACGCCTTAAGCACGCCACAATTTCGTCTCAAAAATTCATAATCTTAAAAAAGATTTGTATGCAACCTGTCAGTTCAATCTGAAAATTTTATCAGTTTGAACTGACATATCTTTTTTTAAGACTGTCTGACTGTCTGTGGCGTGCTTTGAGAATAGAAGCGAGTTCAGATATTTGAGACCACCTTGACCGCTCCGATAATTTTACTCGTATGAGATAGCGACTGTACCTAAAATCGCAGTAACGTTTATTGAGAAAGATTCGACAGGTCTCACTAATTTTCTCAGCGATTAATCCTTCCTCAGTTTCATCACAGAAATACATGCATCACAAAAATACATGGATCGGAACTTAGGAACCATTGGCTTAATAAGCTGGGAACCGACTACGATAGAAATGTTTATCCTTGAGAAAATTAGTCTTGCAAAAAAATTATCAATCCGTAATAATCTTGATCGGAGCAATTTTCAGGGAAATTGGTTTGACAAAGTTCAAATTACATTATATATGAGAAAGAAAAACTTTCCTATCGTGGGTGGTATGATTTTATTTTTGCAATTGAATGTCTGTCTCGGTGGAACGTGATGCAAATACCAAATCAGAAATCCTTTGTAAAATTACACAAGTCGGCCAGCACGTCTCATATTATACCTAATATCTGGGCGACCGAGCTTCGCTCGGTTCTGTTTCGTATCCTTGACATGTGTCGCCATCTAGTTCAAAAATGAATAGTACCTACATCGAGCGAAAGAATTCTCAGCCTTAACAACACAACTACTCCACACGAGATGGCGCGCATTTCGCCACAAAAACTCAAATAGTGTATTTTTCTATTCGTTTTAGCCTTGACCTGTGTCGCCATCTAGTGTTTGCAATAAATAGTACTTACATCGACCAAAAGAATTCTGTCTTAACAGTACAACTACTGCACACGAGATGGCGCGCGAAGAAAAACGCATGAAAACTCGAAAATTCGCGTTTTCCGGGACCTAAGGATAAGTTAGACCGATTTTTCACCCCCAAAAACCCCCACATAACAAATTTCAGCGAAATCGTTAGAGCGGTTTCCGAGATCGTCAGTGTAAATAAATATATAAATAAATAAATAAATAAATAAATAAATATACAAGAATTGCTCGTTTAAAAGTATAAGATAACAGAGAAAAAGTCAGATATATGTCTAATAAACTCAGTATCAAGTTAATGGAAATACAGTTAATGGTAATAAAAAAATTGTGATTGTGAAAAAAATTTAAAGAAAAACTTAGATAAAAAAAAGTTTGCCCTTTGTATGGAGGCTTGGCCGACTAACCACATAAATCAATTACATACCTACAGAGAAACCTAAAATTATTTCGCAGAAAAAGCTCTTCTACTTTTTTCTATTCCCCACCATTTTTGCTACATATTCTTTCTAAAAATTCATGAATTTACACATTTCAGATGTCGTTATTACTCGTTTTTGTCTCTCTACCACTTTGCCAATCTTATCATCGGATTAAATAATCTATCAAATAATATATAGGCATAAAATACTTGAGAATACATAGCTGATATAATACATAGTTGATATCACATAGCTGATAACAGATAAACAGCCACGCTGTTATATAAACAGGGTAACGGCCGTTACACGAGTAACGTCGTTATCGTTATCGCTATCTCTATCGAGTCCGTTAGGAATAGCGATATTAGCGATATCTTGGTATTACTGTGGCTTACCGAGATATAGCTCCGAAACAAATATAATATGACCTCTCCCAATAAAAAATTGTTATGAAATTTTAGCTCCTTTTTATATTGGTTTGTTTGAAGTGTAATCTACGGGAATTAGATAAATTTCAAACTATTTTGATACTTATTGCATTGTTGTAAGACCTTGGAATTTGATTGACGTCATATATGGACCGATAAAACATGTGTCTTAAGGTATTAGAGAGTATAAGAGATTTACAAAACAAATGCCTGCAGTCATGACTTCAAGTGTTTATTATATTTAGGTATGGATTATTTTTTATGTTTGGAGGACACTAAACAAATGCAGTATTTTTTTTTTCATATTAAATTATACTTTTAATAGTTCTACCTATATATAAGTACCCGGTTATAAATATTAAATAGATATGTAACATTTATTTAAACTTTCACGATTTTTACACATAAGTATTTAAAATTGCAAATGGGACTTAATCGCGTATTACTATGTTTTAAACACTAACCTCCGACGTTTCAAGGACGGCATTGTCCCCATACATAAACAACACATGTTAATGTATGTTCTAAACATAGTGTTTAAAACATAGTAATACGCGATTAAGTCCCGTTTGCAATTTTAAATATATTTAACATTTGTCATCAAAACGCGAAAGTTTTAATAACGTTTTTCATTACTCGAATTTTATGAAAAAGAAAACTTGCACACATTGAGTAAAACAGCTTTTTCTTCAAGGGTTAACGGTAAAATACATCGCAAAAGCGGTGACATTACTAGGTTTTTGGAATCTTTTAATAATCCTGAAACCCATACTACTCGTATTAAGGTAACGAAAATGGCTAAAAATGTTTACACAGATTTTTTATACTTTATTAATAACCATATTTTTACTGTACTACATAATTCAATACAATCATATGTATCTACATTCATACGTCCTTTTGTACAGTCAACAACACATCTGTGAATACAGACAAAGTGCCAAAAATATGTATACACACCTTTATGTACAGGTAATAAAGTTCTGTATACATATTTTTGGCACTTTGTCTGTATTCACAGCTGTGTTGTTGACTGTATGTACTGTTTGATTGAAAGGACAAGAATTTTTAATACCTACCTATTAGAGATGCAACGAATAGTTGTTTGGCCGGATACCGGATACCGAATATTCGGCCTAACCATCGGCCGAATATATCCGGCCGCCGAATATTCGGACAGCAGAATTTTACCTACAATACCTACAATTTAAGCAGGGAGCGGGCGCGTCGTGCAGGTTTTGACTTGTTTAGTAGTGAACTTCGCGCGGAGTCCGTTTTTGTTTAAATGTTTATTTTTTTTTATAATAAAGAGCTATGATTATAAGTATTATAACCGTCATTGTTTTTTTTTACGTCTAATTTGTTTACTCCAAAATCATTCAATCAAAAATAGCACATCCAGTATCCGGCCGGATAGTACGTCACTATCCGGTATCCGGCCGAATATTAAAATAAGGGCCGAATAGGCCGGATACCGAATAATAACCGAATATTCGGTGCATCTCTACTACCTATATAAAGCTTGACCAGAAATGTATGACTATTGTCAGGAGGGCGCTGTTGTTCTGATGTATGGGGTGACAGTTCAGTTTAGTATGAAGAAAATAGTTCTAATGAAATTCCGCAAGATGGCGCGTGGTTTTATTTCTTGGTCAGGCTTTACCTGAGTCTTATCTGGGAGGGGAGCAACATTGTAAAGTATCAGACATATTATTCTTATTTCTTTGATATCTGATACATATGTAGGTATAAGTTTTAGAATCCGTTATCTATACCCTCAGAATATTAATGTTAAAAAACGGGCCAAGTTCTTTTTTTTTGCACTTATAAAAGTTGTACATGAAAGAGTGCAAGTTTTGTCATAAATAAGTAGTTAATCTTATGGGGCAAGTAGGTACCTAATAATAGAGGCGGCATACTTTTTGACGCATCGTTTCCTTGTGATAAAAATATTAATAGTAAATGCAGTCTTGGCTTGTATATTCTTGCAAACTTGGCGGATTCACTAGGATACACGTCAAATACCACTGTAGTAACGAATTGTCTGAAGTCTCATGGTCACCTTGTCTTATAATTATTCCCGTTGCTTGCGCGCGCAACTTTGATTTTCCAGTACTTGTATAACGTGACTTACTTACACAGTTAAACACAATCATTTTTAACCCCCGACGCAAAAACGACGGGGTGTTATAAGTTTGACGTGTCTGTCTGTTTGTCTGTCTGTGTGTGCATGTGTCTGTCTGTGGCATCGTAGCTCCCGAACGGATGAACCGATTTAGATATCGTTTTTTTTGTTTGAAAGTACGGAGTTCGATAGTCGGGAGTGTTCTTACCCATATTTCATGCAAGTCTGTCCACTATGCCGGGCGTTTTTTTCAAAATTTTAATTTTGTGGTTATGTTATCTTTCAACAAAATTCAGACATCTCAACTCAATATATCAAAAAATGTCTGCCTTGAGTGGGGTCTCACCCAAGGCATAAATTTTCCATCGATTGCAGACGTTTCTGCTAATCAGAAGTAAAAAAAATATTAATCGACTCGCCAAGCGATTGGAATCGTACTTGTTATCGTATCGTTACGTTATTGACAGACTTTAGTCGTTTCGTTTATCGCAAAATGCTCTTATCGTATTATCTGCCGTTAGCCTAAGAACAAAGGTACCTAAGTATTATTGATCGGTTGTCGTTACGAATATTTAAGGTTAGATTAGCTTTTAAACCATTTGAAGGTTATTTACTTTGATGTAGCGATAAAAAAACATAGACAGATTTTAGATAAAATGCAACTCAACAATACAACGTGTTTCCGGTATCACTCAAAACCTCAGACTCCCCTACTGATTTTTATTTTTTAAACTCATCTAGAGTATTCATCTTTTAATCTGATCGTTACTTTTTTTTAATTGAATTTTTAATTTTCTGTACAGCTCTACTTGACTTTTAGTTCTACACTCAATAAAATAATTGCTAACTACCACCATAAACCATAAGACTATTTATTTGTGTACGTTACATTTATCTTTTAATCTGATCGTTACTTTTTTTTAATTGAATTTTTAATTTTCTGTACAGCTCTACTTGACTTTTAGCTCTACACTCAATAAAATAATTGCTAACTACCATCATAAACCATAAGACTATTTATTTGTGTACGTTACTGCAACGACATAAGGTTTACCAATAGACAGCTAAGATGTCACTGTAAAACACTTTAAAGCTTTATCACAGTAAACTTCAAATTGGACAGGTAATCGCAGTAAGCAAATTTAAACCCAATATTCAAAATGACAAGGTTGTAATTAGGTACGAGTTCAATTTGTTATGACTTATGATAAACATTAAGATTAAACTGACAAACAACGTCAAACTAGTAGCGGAAAAAATAATCGTCCAAGTAACCAGCCAGTATTAATACCCCTAAATACTGAAAAAGGTAAACAACCTCTAGCAATGCGATATACACAATGTTGTATTACGAGTACAATAGAATGGGCACGTAAAAAATAACTAATAATACTAATTTAAATAAAAATATCACCCCCATCAAGATATAGCTCAATCGATTCTACTCTCGATTCTAAACAAACAGTTTTCAGGTTTTTAGTGTTAAGTGAAACACGGTGTAGATGTCACAGAATAGGTACCTAACTTACATATGTTTCTTTTAAGCCTACCACTTGTGGTTGCAATAGGTACAAGTGTGGAAAAGAGGAAATTCGAAACGAGTGGCAAATTAAAACACGACCGAAGGGAGTGGGGGCGATTTTTAAATCGCGCATACGGGATTTTGTCACTAAAATACCGGTTGAAAACGGTAACTTGCTTATTATTTTCAGTGACAATTTCCTGAATTCGAACGCGTGAGACTCAAAAATCGGCCCGTGTTTTAAATCGACACGAGTTATAAATTTCCTCCACATGCGTGTAGTGTACGACGTTTTTCAGTACATATGGGCCTTTGAAGTTTCCACATAGGAACGTAACGACCCACTTCTCGCACTAGTGCGAAAAAATAGAACCATGTGACTGACATAGGTACTGAAAATAATCTGTTGCTGCTCGTTCTATTCTAACAAAACCCGGTCGCTATCATCTTTAATTGTAGTTTTATCGCCCGTTTTTTGTTACGGTAAGAAATTGTATTTAAAAATATCTCTAAAACTATAAATATGTTCGATATGGTTACTTGACCGTAAAAAAGCAGCTGCCTTCTTTTTTATACAGGTTATTTACCTGAAATTAGGTATTATTGAGGACCAGGGGCCCGTTTCTCGAAAGGTACAAGCCTTGTATTACAAGTGCGCGAACTGTCAAATCGTATGGGTTGTCATGGAAACACACTTGTAATACAAGGCTTGTACTTTTCGAGAAACGGGCCCCGGCCCCGTAGCCGAATGGCATGTCTGCGACGTCAAACGCCGCAGATATGCAGTCGGGCTCTGTCGCGCCAATATGCAAGAGCGATAGAGATAAATTGCATTTCTGCGGCGTTTGGCGTCGCAAGAATGCCATTCGGCCACGGGGCTTAATACTTAGTCACTTTATTTCATCACGACGTCACAATTTCTTGTTCATTGTAACTTGCCAGGGATTCCCTGAGAACTGTGTTTAGTAACTCAACAAACAATAGACAAATACTAACAAACAAATGACTGTTGAGTCTGTTGAATATACTTCAGAAATACAACAAACGACAACCGTTTATTGTCAAAGAAAATTTACATTTTGAAAAAAATTAGACATAGTGGACGTAGTGGACCGATTTCCATCAAACATGATTAAGAACACTCCCGACTAATTCAGCTTTCAAACAAAAAAAATCTAGAAATCGGTTCATCCGTTAGGGAGCTAATATGCCATATACAGCCACATACTTGTTCATTCTAACCTGCCAGGGAATCCCTGAGATCTAAAGAAGTTACTTATGTAGGTTCCTGGGCGTTTTCCAAAATAAATCTCGAATATCGAATTTCACCAGATCTGGACGTGTCTGGGCTCATTCTTCTCAGAATCACGAGCTGATTCGATCCTGACGATAAAAAAATGTGTCCCAAATTTTCCATACAAAATTCGAGTTTCCAATACGTCACGCACGTACTAAGTTCGTACTAAAATCGTGACGTAAAGGGAAAAAAAATAGGACACATTGTTTTATCGTCAGGATTGAATCAGCTGTGTGATACTATACAGCACGACCACGGATGATTTTAGTAATTCTGATGCGCTACAAATTCACGAAAAAAAATGTACTTTTTTGTACTGACGTTTAAAAAAAATGTACCCTTATGATTTTGGAGTTTCGACATAGGGCCCGTGGTCGTGCTAGGTAGGTACTCCCTGGCACGACCACACTATATATAATGAGATTTTAAATTTCTGTTGCAGTACAAATTCACGAAAAAAATGTACTTTTTTGTACTTACCTTTTAAAAAAAAATACCCTCATGGTTTCAGAGTTTTGACATGGGGTGTGGTCGTGCTAGATAGGTGGTACTTCCTGGCACGACCACACTATATTTAATGATTTTTTTAATTTCTGTAGTGGTACAAATTCACGAAAAAAAATGTACTTTTCTGTACTTACCTTTTTATAAAAAGTACCCTCATGGTTTCGGAGTTTCGACATGGGTTGTGGTCGTGCTCGATAGGTACTCCCTGGCACGACCGCACTAAGTTTTTGAAGTAATTTACATAGTACAATTTCAAAACACTTGTTTAGTATTCATTTGACCATCAAATTAAACATAAATATAGTGTGGTCGTGCCAGGAAGTACCTATCTAGCACGACCACACCCCATGTCAAAACTCCGAAACCATGAGGGTATTTTTTTTTAAAAGGTAAGTACAAAAAAGTACATTTTTTTTCGTGAATTTGTACTGCAACAGAAATTTAAAATCTCATTAAATATAGTGTGGTCGTGCCAGGGAGTACCTACCTAGCACGACCCCGGGCCCTATGTCGAAACTCCAAAATCATAAGGGTAATTTTTTTTAAACGTCAGTACAAAAAAGTACATTTTTTTTCGTGAATTTGTACCGCATCAGAATTAATAAAATCATCCGTGGTCGTGCTGTATCACACAATCAGCTCGTGATTCTGAGAAGAATGAGCCTCGACACGTCCAGATCTGGTGAAATTCGATATTCGAGATTTATTTTGGAAAACGTCCTCATGTTTCATGCTGTTTTAACGTCATGATATGATTAACTTTGTATTTAACCCCCGGCGCAAAAACGACGAGGTGTTATAAGTTTGACGTGTCTGTCTGTTTGTGTGAATGAACTTACTTAAGGTAACGGCGGCTATCAACGCGGGTATCGAAATCGACGTCCATTACCGCCGCATTTGCAAATACGCATTTTATAGGCAAACCGACCAATTTCTTAAAAAAAGTTACTCACACAAAGGAAGCCTGTTTAGTTGACTAACGCACATATAGGCGATAGAGAGTGTGAATGAAAGAAGACGCTCGCTATTTGACAGTTTTTGCCACGGGGCCGCGAGAAGAGGTTGTGTCATACTGACGTGTGACGCTAAACCTAAGTGAACTCCAATCTCATTTAGTAGTTTACGTAATAATTATGGCAAACAGGTGAAAGTTATGCATTTCAAATTATTGTTTATAGTTTTCTACATGACTTCTGAGTACTTTTTACGTATTGCTTAGCCTGGAAATGCGTTTAAAGTAGAAATTAAAAGACAGCGGTGAAAGGCGCCATTTCGTGAGTAGATTCTATTACTGTGGTATACCACGGTAATAGTTAAAGTAGTGATATTAGTTCTTTTTGCTTTATTTTAAGTATATGTGATCAGTTATATAATGTCTTACAGTTGTTTCAATCTTGATCTATTCACGCTATCAAAGAACTATTTACGCGGTATGAAAATTATTCAACAAAACCTTAATTTTTAGCAAAAACTTCATGACTGATTTCGTAGTTTCTATGAAAACCGTTAATTTGTCAATTTTTTAAACATTGACATAAAGTCTGATGCTTAACTTACCAGTTATGTAAGCTTGGTTTTAATATAAGGTTGCAATATTTTATTTTGATTTGTAATGAAAATACATCTGTATGACTTTGTTTTTATGGGTCGGAATTAGATTTTATAATACTCCAATTTATGCCTATTACCGATGGTACGATCAGATAACCCTCGGTAATAGAATATATAAGAATCTATTACCGATCCATGCAATATTTGTTTGGGTCGGTAATGGGTTCCTATAGAAGTATCTATTACCGAGCGACATATTATATAGTCTTGTATCAAAATATGACATTTAGTGTACCGTAAGTACAGATTTCTTAGGTGAAACTGAGTCTTCTCTGGGTATTCATAAAGGAGGATAGTATAGGTATATGTATTTGTCATAATTTGTATATTCAACCGTCGGTATTAAGCTCCGAATTTTGAGATGGGTTTCTATTTACCGATGGCAGAAAAACACTGTCATTCATACCCTCGGTAATGAAATCTCAATTCGCGTTAATAGAACTGCAACCTGTTCATTACCACGGTAATAGAAAATTTAGGTATGTTGGCTTCAATAATCATTTTATGACATATAATAAACTAAAATGATCCTAAAACTCTTCAAAACTAATAGTTCAATAAATACTCTTCCATAAAAAAAATATTTGTGGTCTTTAATGAGCTTTGATACCCTTAATTTTTTGGTATCTTTTAAAATCTGCTTAAGTACCACGTTAATAGGCGCCATTACCTTATTTGTTTTTTTTTTGCTTGAAAGCTGAATTAGTCGGGAGTGTTTGTAGCCATGTTCCATGAAAATAACTAGGTCCATTATGTCGGAGTTTTTTTAAAAATTTTAATTTTGTGGTTAGGTTATTAAATACAGTTTACTGAATAAAAAACAAATAAAACAGCACGTCCGCTCCTGTCGGTGCCGCTTTCACACGCTCAAAATGGGAATTCCCTCACCGATGACACTCTGGTGACGCCTCCTCATTTCGTATGCGCAGTGACAGGAAAACCTAACGAACTGCCAGTCACGTACCGGGGCTTGAATGGGATCAGTGGTGAAGACACTATTCGCTTCGCTCATACTCGGCTTCGTTTGGCTCTGCATTGCTACGTAGCAACTGGACCTATTTATGCATAACCTAACCACAAAATTAAAATTTTGAAAAAGCCCCCCATATAGTGGACTGATTTTCATGAAACATGAAAATGAAAAAAAAAATGAAAATGAAAATGAAATATTTATTTTTCAAGTAGGCATATTACAATGCGCATATGAACGTCAAATAAAGCTACGCCGGCTCTAACCCTACGCCTCAGCCTCGAGAAGATTTCAGTCCCCCCAACACACTCCCGACTAATTCAGCTTTCAAACAAAAAACTAAATCAAAATCTGTTCATCCGTTCGGGAGCTACGATGCCACAGACAGACATACACACAGACAGACAGACAAACAGACAGACAGACAGACACATCAAACTTATACCACCCCGTCGTATGGAACCAACCCACGTGAAATCCTCATTAGAATTTCATTGTTTAAAGAATACTTACAGTTCGATTTTCAAAATTGTTCAGCTGTAGGTTGGTCCCATTTAGCAGAAATACATCCAATTATTACGGTTGACTCAACTTTAGGACCAAAATACAAGTAATCAGTAATCACCGTGTTTCAAATCGAACGTATTTGCAGCGGCTTTTAAGCAAAATTCTTCCTGCATGTATCCTGAAAGGTGGGCCAAAATGGTTACCGAGTGGGACCCACGGACTACCATAGATGGTGTATGTCCAGACAGACCGAAAAGGAGATGTGACGATTTTTATCCCAAAAATTTATCCGAATTGGTGGAAAAGCGCAAGCAATAAGTTCGAGTGGAAGAAAAGAAGGGAGGCCTTTGCCTAATACAGGCTAGGTACCTATTAAAGAAGAAGCAAAATGACCTATTTCAAAGACATATGTAACTCCGTATAGACAGCTACAGTCTAAAAAAAACACGTTACGTACCTCAAAGCCCTGGAGAAAAAGGTACGGTGGCCTCTAGCTAGGCGTTACACCTTTGGGGAACGCTCGGCTAGATGGCGCTAATATTAAAATTTGTCATTGTAACACGTATCAAGCTAACAATATGGGCCAAATTGTCAAAACTGAGGTTCAAAAGTTTTAAGGTTGTGTCGAAAGATGGCAGTCTATGCACTGTGATTACATATTTTACTTTGACATTAACTCTCTACAATACTCGATCCTCTTTGCCTATTTATCACTGACAGCTTCCGCGGCGATCAGATAGTTAATATAGCTGCTTTAGATAGGAACAACTATCACGATTCGACCATGAACCGCTGTCACACTACGGTTTTTATATGAAGTTTTTTTCTGTACGGTCGTAAGTAGGTACTATTATTAATTCCGTGTTTTTACTTTCTTTTTATTCGAAAATCACGTTTCAGGCTACTCAAACGAACCTTGAAAACACTGGATCAATAGAGCAACGACCTTAGGAAGCGTTTCGCCGGAGTTTTTAATGGTTTGCGTAAACTTTGGCTACGGTTTCACTGCTTTATATTATTACTAAAGCGGAAGTAGTGCGTGATGATAAATCCGGCCCTGGCGAATTGGACTTACGGCCCGATTCAGACTTTAAGATACATCAAATAATATACGATAAGGATCGGATATGCCAGTGTAAAGAATTATATTTTCATTCTCATATCACCATTTCAGAAAGCTTTACTACGCTCAGGATTCAATAAATATATTCGGTGTAAATTTATCCTTATGCTCAGTGTGTGTCAACATAGGTACTATTTTGTTTGAAAATACGTAAAGACCCTGACATGACATAATACATAGTTCCGTGGAAATAAAAAAATCACAACTCATGTCGATTTAAAAAACTACCTTTGCTGTGTTTTAATTAGAGATGCACCGAATATTCGGTTACTATTCGGTATCCGGCCTATTCGGCCCTTATTTTAATATTCGGCCCTTATTTTATAGTGACGCACTATCCGGCCGGATACCGGATGTGCTATTTTTGATTGAATGATTTTGGGGTGAACAAATTAAATGTAAAAAAAAAAAAAACAGTTACGGTAGGTACTCATTCAACGGACTCCGCGCCAAGTTCATTACGAAACAAGTCAAAACCTGCACGACGCGCCCGCTCCCTGCTTAAATTGTAGGTAAAATTCTGCTGCCGATATTCGGCGGCCGGATACTGAATAGGTATTCGGCCGATGGTTGGGCCGAATATTCAGTATCCGGTATCCGGCCAAACAACTATTCGTTGCATCTCTAGTTTTAATGTATTGCCATTAGTTGTGAATTTCATATTTTGCACACTTGTACCTTAATGTACCTACTAATAGGCGGATGTGTTACTTTATCGCACTAGTGCGAGAATTGGTAATTGATGTGCCTATGTAGAAACTTTTAAGGGCCATAGGTACTGAAACACGTCGTACAATACACATGCGAAAAGAAAATCGTAGCTCGTGTCGATTTAAAACACTCTCTCGGTCATGTCGTGCTTTAATTTATCGCCACTTGTTTCGGGGCATTTTAAGAATTTGGGACCCCCCAATTAGCATAAGTTGTTAACAAAAATTAACTCACTGTTAGTTTTGTGACGATAATTGGACGTAATAGTTACGCAATAACGTTCCAATCCATCTGAAATTGTCATTGAAATGAAAGACTTTTGTTTTTCATACAAGGTCTAAAACTTAATGACAATTTCATGTGGATTGGAACGTTATTGCGTAACTACGCCCAATTAAGAATGAAATTTAAAAAAAAATATTGTTCATGAAATAAAAATATTGTTTTTGTATTAATTACGTAAACTTTAAGCGACAATCAACATTCAGAGTGTGAAAAAAGTCAATTTTTTTATACTACGTCGGTGGCAAACAAGCGTACGGCCCGCTTGATGGAAAGCGATCACCGTAACCTATGGACGCCTGCAACTCAAAGAGTGTCACATGCGCATTGCCACCCCATTAGAAACTTGTACATTCCTTTTTGATTTTTAGACAGATTGTATGCTTAATTGTCGTCACAAAACTGCCAGCGAGTTATTTTTTGTTAACAACTTACGCTAATTGGGGGGACCCAAATTCTGAAAATGCCCTTCGAACTTCCTCTTTTGCGCACTTTTTATTTAATGTACCTACTAATTGGAGCGTTGGTTTGTAATTTGTATAGTTATTTATGAATCGTGAACTCTGCTAAAGCACATACAAATAATAATACATACCCAATTACCCATTGTTCATTTGAAGTTAATTGGTCAGTTCAAATCAAAACAATATTACGATCACGACCACCATTATCTCGGAATCAGTCAGCCAAATTACTGCAACCTTCAACAAAAACAAGACGGGCCAGTTTTTCCCCGGTTTTTAAAGTTGGAAACACGAAAGCTTTGTCCCTTTCTGGTAAATAGTGTAGAAAGAGATGGAGAATTTTTTTTCGCCTACCAGTTCTTTATATTTTGTATACCACAGTAAGAAGATGCGCTAATTATCTCGGCCCTTTTATCACAAGGGTACTGTGTTTTTTTTCCGTTTATATAGGTACTTAGGTAAGTCCCAAATAAGAGTTTTAATATTTTGTACCCAATAAAGTTTCGAAACTTATGTGCCCACGAACACTGAGAGAAAATACAACCAGTTTTCATGTTTGTTCAACAAGTTTTTTGGTTAAAATAGCGCCTACGTGCTCTTTGGTTCAAACAACAAGCTACTTGTCATTTGAATCGGCAATATATTTGAATCAACAAGTCGATTTTATAAAAACAACCTGACACATATTGTTTTAAACATACGTTTGGCTGATTCAAACGGATAAACCGCAACAAGTCGAACTTGTTGAATTCACAATACAAATTTCTCTCAGTGAAATGTTAATGAAATTTTTGCGGGTCCGTTACAATAAGTTTTGGGATCAGTTGCCAAAGAGGACAGGCTCTCTAGAGCCGTGGAAAATGCCGGGTTAGTTAACCCAAGGAAAAAAAGATTAAAGAATTGTGAGCCAAGCCAAGGCTCAAGAGCTCAGTCACAGGGTTCCATCATTTAATCCATTGCTTCCAGTTTCATGTGAGGGCATGTCCGTGGCCCTCGAGCTCCGGTATGGGGGTTTATCATTTAAACCACTGCTTCCAGCTACATTTGCTTTATTACATTGATTGCTTCAATTACAGTGTCAAATAATAATCAAGAATATAACATCAATTAATCATCTACTATCAGTAGTTACAATCCGTACAAAAACTCTTATAACCTAAAAAGTGAAGTGCCGCCAAATCTAACGTTTACTATTGACTAGTATTGACATTCGTTAAGCCCATGCACAGATGAGCGACGATCAGTATAAGGCTATATATACAGAATGTTATTCATTGTGATGCTTACAGAATTAACAATGTGAATTAAAACAGTCGTTTCATGATCCATACAATTTAAGTAATTCTATTAAATAATTCGTGCGTTCTGTCCCAAAGCATGGCAATGTTGACTTTGAAGAGTGGTCGCGAACGTCACGATCCAGATTACGATTTTCCGGGAGCCATTTGCAGCGAAAATTTACTGTAAATAACAATACTAATCCAATAATTTTAGGGCTTAAAATCGAACAGTATATTACAGTTTTGATGTTGCTGATTGATTCCACTTTGTGAAACAAGCACGATGGTCCAAGAGCAAGGAATTGGGTTAGTGCATAACCGAAGGTGCGTTTAAACGGCGCGTGTTAGCACGATCTTACGCGAGCCGAGCCGTCCGTGTAGATGCGGCTCGGCTCAATACGAACGCGAGCCTGTGCGTTTACACGGCGCGAGGTAGCACGATCCTACGCGAGCCGAGCCGTCCGTGTAGATACGAACGAAAGCCTATTATATTGTTGCGATTTTTGTGACCGAGATGTTTTGGGTTCCATATTGATGGTTCCTCTTCATATAATTCAATAAAGGTTTGAATCATATCATTGCTCCACTCCATAATTGGAACACATGACATGAAAACGCCGATAAATAAATTTATAGTTTAAAAAACTCTAGAAAAACACGCTTTTATAAATGCAAGTAAAAGCCAAAAATAAATTATGGATCGTTCAAGTTGTCTCTATTTCTGGGATGAAGAGTAAACTATGTGCTTTTAATTATAATATTTGATTGTAAAAGCGTGGGGCGCTGCAGTCGTGCTGCAAGTCCAGTAAGCGCGCCAATCTGTGTAAACTGCTTCTCGTAATATAGTTTAACTTGATTTCTCAGCAAGTTATACAAAAAGATTTTCCTGTTACAGCGCCCCACGCTTTTACAATCAAATATTATAATTAAAAACTTGAACGATCCATAATTTATTTTTGGCTTTTACGTGCATTTATAAAAGCGTGTTTTTCTAGAGTTTTTTAAACTATAAATTTATTTTATATTTTTTAGTCGTTAATAATGAAATATCTTTAAAATTTAAGGCGAGATGATCTGTCAAACTAACCAAACCAAGAGGGTGAGGTGCGCGGCGTCCGGGCCGCCCCGCCCGCGCGGCTCTGTTCGCTTGTCGCACGCGGGAACTCAATTCGCGCGGCAGCATGACACAGACGGATCGCAGTATAATTATCGCCGTATTTTAACTGGGCTTTCTTAGTTTTTTCATGAAATAGGAGGCAAATGAGCAGGTGTATCGCCTGATAGTAAACGATCACCGCCTTATATTTTTTTATTAGGTTTCATCATTTGTGTAAGTAATACGAATGATTTATAATTACAGTATGTTTGGTCAGCGTTGTCGTTGCTTTTAAGGACGTCCCTAAGCTACAATCAATTTTATCGATTTTTTCGGATTCTCCAACTGCCATCGTCGAAACTTCTTAGTAATCGCACTTAGCTACAGATCGACAGGGTGAAATGAAAAGGACCATTCAAACTTTGCATAGTGACTTTTGATGTCATTATGAACAACTTTTATTAAGGGTCCAATGCTGAAACCACGAAAAAAAAAATTAGATGTTCCATAGAAATGAGCTGTATCATAACAGTCGAAATGTATACAATAGATTTTTTTTTGCGTTTTCATCATTAGTCCCATAATAAATAGGAGCATAATTTGAAAATTACGAGTTACAATTATTTACCTGCAAAGATAATACTGTGTGGAGAATTTTATGGAAATATACCTGGTCTACTTCTCCTAAACATCATAACCGTAGCTTTTACGGTTTTTCTGAATATATAAAAAAACCGAAAATGGGGACATAAAAATGGGGAGGCGGGAGGAGGGGAAAGATTAACATCTCGGCGTGTTTTCTACTTTATGTAGAAGTTTTTTCTTATAAACCTATTGTTAACGGAACACAGTAACCATCAGCTTCTTTGACCATAGACTTTATGTAAAAAGATATTATGTCATGTCACTGTTGTTTAAAAAGACACATAAAATTTGTCAGTCGTGAATAAATAACGCTTTTTCATTTTCATATTGAAAGCCTTTAAGCTGTATATAAGGTCCTAATTTATTAGATGCAGATATTTTTACAGCTGATAGTACTCGGTCTCTGGAGTATATTAAACCGTGAAACATTATAGCTTTTACGATGTTTTTTTGGAGAAAACGGAAAAACAAATTTGCTACGTAAAAACACCCTGTTTATGTGATTATTAAATGAAAACTCATTGAACAGATTCTAGTACCTCTTTTACGTACCACTTAACTGTAACTGGCCACTTCAATGACATGTGCAGTTTTCCCGCCGAACCTTTACGACATTTACAACAAACAATTGTTGACATGACAGACAGTGTTATTGTGACATGTGATAATGCACATGATGATTTTTTTTAGACGAAATTATAATTAGGTAATTTTTTTGTTAGGAAAATGAAATCAAAAAAGTTACATGAAAAGATTTCTTAATTTATATTTAAAGTTAATTATTTTAATGTAAAGTATCATGTGTTAAAATATCTGCAACTAATAAATTAGGACCTTATATATGCCAAAGTTTCGAATTTTATTCTTGTTGTTTATGAACCTACAACTTCAAACATGATGAAGTCACTCAGCCAGTCACTGATGAAATCTGTGCTATTTATATTAAGATATGAATAAAATCTAAAGTATGAAAACTATGCAATTGAAACTTTTTCTATTTAATAAAGTTATATTGATATCATATCCTGACAATTATATTTATCTGTAAACCAGACCCAAAATTCGACGATTCAGAAGAACGACAAAATGCTTCAAGAAAACAGCTTTTCTCTTCGCTTGACTCGTGTTGGCGGGGGCACTACCGCCACTACCGTACCTCCAAATGGAATACATACAAGCCATAAATTATCAATACCATTCTATGCCTACCTTGAATTCTCAAGTAATATTCATATCAAGTATCAACTATTGTCAAAGGAGTCAGACAGCTTGTTGAAGGATTCATCTAATCTTGCAAATTAGACAAATATCTTTAAATATCAAGTACCGTAATCATACCCACCAAATAAAAATATAAAAAAATTGTCCAGCTTTATCAATCTATGATTATTGACTTTCATCAAAATTTATTGAGAAGTTAAAATACTGAAATCTTTTAACTATTGTGGAAAAATGGCGATAGTTGTCAAACAAAATTTCTGTCAGGCTGGCCACATGTTTGGCATAGACACAGAAAAAATATAGACGGAGGGTAGCACGATCTAATTAACCTTATACCAAATTTTGAAAGACAGAAATACCTACCGTACCTGAACTTCAATCAGTACTGTACCTACCGCCGCCTTTTCTTTCGAACAATTCAATATTTTTATGAAAAATTTGCATAAGTTTGTTCACTAGCTGGACATCAGTCATATATTTTCTACGTGGAAAAGTTGTGCTGTAATGACGTCACAGACCCGTCATCTAGGGGTTTCTAAAATCTATGATGTTTAGATATCGTAAATGTCACTTGATAACATCATATGAAAATGAAATACTTACGTGCATATATAAATTATCATTTTCTTACCTTTTCACGGGCTTTGATTAGAATTTTCTTTATTTATTTGTTTTCTAGCACGCAATTATTTTTTCTGCCTCCTCAAAGCTTTGTTCCCCATTGTTTTAATGTCACGTGACCACGCGGAGAAAACTGACACAGGTCCATCCTCTGAAAGCGCCGCCGCGCGACTGAAGACTTGAAGAGGCCATAAGTGCCATCGAAAATGTTTTCAATTTCAAAACAATTTTCAAAAAAATGTTTTTTTTTGCAAAAACAGGATTAGTAACAGGTCTTAAAATTAGGTTCATAGTTGTTCCATCTTTCCTTTGCGGATTTGGTAGTATTTGGTAAATATTATATTATTTTAATGACGCTACCGGCATAAACTCATCAGATTCATCTAGATAATCTTATTACCTATATATTGATGTAAAAAACAAGTCAAAAAAGTTCTTATCATAGCCATGGGAACGATTTATTGTTAAGAGAAGAGGTAACTTTGGAGTCATTTTCTATCGAGCGAAGTTGTAACATTCATGTTGTTCAACTCCATAACATACTCACCAGATCCTGAAATTTAACATATATCGTTTTCAGATTTTTCCATTGCGTTTTCCTATGTTTTTAACGGCTTCAAAAAACGAGTGCGCGCAGCGTCTACGGAAATATATCGCCTTAAACATAAATTTATTCCAAGTAGGCGAATTTCGCAAGCCATTTGTGGCTAACACGTATTGCTACTTAATAATAATTAATACCACCTGATGTATAGGTACCAAGCTTATCGCAATAAAGTTTTTTATTGATTCATTTAATTTTAATTTTTATTTCAATTTCTATTTTATTGAGCCCACATTCTCTCCATCTCCGCCACTGTGTCTGTATTGCATGGTGTTTTACCTGTCAGCTTTAGAACAATCTAGCTCTTCTATCTGGAGAGCACTAAGTAATTTTACTCTACTCAGGGCCACATGAGCCTGTCCAACCGCAAAAGTAAGGGACCCTAAATACACCACTGCGTAGTGCCTTGCATCTTGTGCACGGTAGATGCCCAACTTGAAATCACTAGGAGTCAATGCCGGCCAGTGCCGGCTTGTGCAATCGATTAGGGTTGTGTGCGTTGGTTGAGCGAATTTGAGTTTCGGCAGGTTTGGGAAGAAATTTTAGCATGTAGGGAAAAAATCGCGATCGCGAGCGTAGCGAGCGCGAAATTTTTTTCATAGTGCTGCGCTAATTTGAAGATTAATGCAATTCGGAACTTAAGGATTTCATCTTACTCTGTAAGAGGATAGAGACAAAGGGTTGAATTTTCTCAGTCGCACTCTAGTATATTTACGTTGGGTTGAACCTGGATATGGAACGTGGACGCGACATTTTGCTAAGCAACTAAAAGACTGATAGTGGCTCTGGGAACTGTAGACCTTCGCGACATGCTTAGCAGTAGCGTGGCGTGAAATTTTTCGTTGATAAAGCCACCCCCCCACCCCCCACCTTATTTTCGCTCTTAAGGGTCGCAAGAAAACCCACACCCACCTTTTTTATATACTACGTTAATCTTTCTTTTTTTCGGGGGCCGAGCCCCCCTTTATTTACTCTTAAGGGTCACAAGAAAACCCTAACCCAACTTATTTTTAATATTACGTTAATCTTTCTTTTATGCGGGGGGCTTCGCCCCCCGAGCCCCTCTTACTTTTGCTCTTAAGGGTCACAAGAAAACCCTTAACCAACTTATTTTAAATACTACGTTGATATTTATTTAGGCAATCATGGTCGCGCGATAAATTATAAAACAGCAGGCCATCCCTATCGATGCCCGATGTTTTATCGTTTATCGCGCGACCATGATTGCCTGGCTGGGCTGCATATTTAAGGGTCACAAAAAAGACCCTAACCTGACTTAGTTTAGATATACTGATTCGCTCTTTCCTTTTTCCGCTCATAAGGGTCGCAAGAAAACTCTAACCTAGCTTAGGCCTCGCTTCGCTTCGGTCAATAATAGGTTTGTTATAACGTTGAAAACGTAACGTTCGAAGTTCATTACGTGGCCTTTCTCACAAGCGCAAACAGAACTATGATACGATATGCCATCATGGAATGCCAGTGCCTATCTTCGGGCTTCATTATCAGACCTTGAAACCTAATCGTGGTCAAAGTTCATTATAAGACTTTTCTAAGAAACCCAAAAACAGCTATGATAAGAAGTTCCATCATGTAGTTCCAGTTCATATCTTCCGGCTCCAACATCAGACCTTGAAACCTAATCGTAGTCAAAGTTTATTACAATACTTTTCTAAGAAACCCAAAAACAGCTTTGATACGATGTTCCATCATGTAGTTCCAGTTCATATCTTCCGGCTCCAACATCAGACCTTGAAACCTAATCGTAGTCAAAGTTCATTACAATACTTTTCTAAGAAACCCAAAAACAGCTATGATACGATGTTCCATCATGTAGTTCCAGTTCATATCTTCCGGCTCCATCATCAGATCAGTTCAACAGTACCATATTATTGTATTGTCATCAGAACTGCATACAGCTGCCAATTTTCATTACGCTACGATCCTTGGAAGATGGTTAAATTAGCCTCCGTAGATTCCATTCCATTACATAGTTAGTTACATACACGAAAAGCGTGTTAAAAACTTAAAACTCGACTTCCGTCGTCGCGCGCTTTGTACCATCTGTTTAGACGGCGCGTATTAACACGAGCCGAGCCGAAGATGGCGCGCGCGCCTTTGATCCGTGTCGAAAAAACCGACAAGTGATGGATCGCGCGAACTTTGCCGAGCCGAGCCGAGCCGCGCCGAGCGTAGCTGTTTAAACGGCGCGTGGCGCGCCGGATGACGAGCCGAGCCAGGCTCGGCTCGCGTTATCGCGCGCCGTTTAAACGCACCTTTATGCTTCTTGGACGGAATACTAATATTCACCCACTATAGGTACATAAACCTTCGATTTAACATACATATTATCACGCCTGTATCCCATATGGAGGAAATTGGACACAGAAAGTGGAGATGGGCTGGGCACATTGCCAGGATGGACCATAGTCGCTGGGCGAGACGAACTATGGTGTGGAAGCCCGCTAACACCCGCGGTCGTGGCAAGCCCCTTGGATGTAGAGATGACATCTGCCAACTAGCTGGCGATAACTGGATGCGGATGGCAATGGACCGACATGCGTGAAGGAGTGGAGAGGAGGCCTATGTCCGAAGACGGGCGGTTTAAAGGCTGCTATAGATAGATAGAAAGATCCAAGGGAAGGCAGAGCACATGAACTACTAAGTTTCAGTGCCACTCTTAATTGGCACCTTCGATTTAAACATCTTGTTAAGTCAAAACCTTCTGATTGGAGGCATTTTCTTTCACATATTTCAAGTCAGTAAGTCACATTTTGATTTCTAGTCATTTTAATTTATTTTCAGCTTAAGTAGGAATTCAAGATGACTCACATTAGAACGGGACAGGATGAGACGGAACGGGACAAAATAAATATCTACACAACACGAAATTATATTACGCGAAGAAAAGTGAGAATAAATTACACATAATATTGTTGGCGATTTCCAGCGCTATCTTCCGGTTATGACATGTTCTGGGGCGTTTATGTAGCCACACTCAAAAACCTAACCACAAAATTTAAAGTCTGAACAAGCCCCAACATAGTGGATCAATTGCCATCAAACACGGCTAATAATATAAGAAATACTCCCAACTAATTCAGCTTTCGAACTCGAACAAATAAATCTAAATCTAAATCGGTTCATCCGTGCGGGAGCTACGATGCCACAGACAGACAGACAGACACTCACACACACAGACAGACAGACACGGCAAACTTATAACACCCCGTTATTTTTGCGTCGCGGGCTAAAAACTCTGGGCACTGGAACCAGACAGACCAAATGTTTCAACGCAAAAAGCGAGAAAACCAACGTTGCTTATGTACTTATTACTTTACTAGCTTTTGCCCGCGGCTTCGCTCACGTTAGAAAGAGACAAAAAGTAGCCTATGTCACTCTCCACCCCTTCAACTATCTACTTAAAAAATCACGTCAATTCGTCGCTCCGTTTTTCCGTGAAAGACGGACAAACAAACAGACACACACACTTTCCCATTTATAATATTAGTATGGATTTCGACATTTTCAACGCCTGAGTTGTTGTAAAAACATTTGTTGAGCATTATTTACGCCAATCAGCGCCTCTCAAATATAATACTATGGTGTTTGTTTTGACTAAATCCTTTAGAAACTGAAATACGCATGCGTGACAATGAACTGTAACGTTACAGTTCATTGTCACGCATGCGTATTTCAGTTTCATTCGTTCGAATGAAATGGAAAATTTTCTTGACATTTAAAACGCTGAGAACAAACAATGCGTTGAAATCTAATTACCGTAACCATATTTGTAGACTAACAAGTATATAATGTAGCAAGATAAAAATTTAACTACACTCAGTTCAGGCTTACTTGTCCAATCATGTAAACAAACACTGCTGGAAAACATTATCTCAATTTTCTCTGGAATTACACATTAACCATCTTTTAAAATGTTATTATACACTTAAATAAACTCACAAAGTATTGAAATCAATCAAAAAATCACTGAATAATATAATTTCTAGAACGATTTTCATCAATAATTGTAATTACGAATGGATGACATAAAAAACTCCTGACATTACGAAGTCTAGATTGTTTATGAGTCGCAATAGCTTGGAAAAAATGCGTTGATATTAACTACAATAATTTATCAGATTTTTAACCGACTTCTTTACGTAGAAGGAGGAGGTTCTGTATTCAGTTTCGTATTTATATGTTTTATATACTTATGTTTACCGATGACTCCGAGAGCCATGATCCGATTTTAATCATGTTTCTGAAGAAAGCGAAAGTGAGACAAGCCTTTTTGACAGGAACAGGATCATTGCAAATGTGACGAAAAATAATTTAATTTTGGTTTTAACATAGATAGTGTGTAATGTAAAATTGAAAATCCTCTGATGACGTCAGCAGCGAAATTATCGTTAATACATCATTTTATCGACACTTCCAATCCCTAGTCATTGTCTTTGACCATATTTGACGTTTCGTTTGTTTACTATATTGGACAAGTAAGGCTGAACTGACTATATATAGTCATAGTTAAAGCCGGATGAGGTGTGCACGAGTAGGTACGTCAAAACCCTACAAAATTTAAGAAGTCCATTCATTACCTACACCTACTACATATCCATACTAATATTATAAATGGGAAAGTGTGTGTGTCTGTTTGTTTGTCCGTCTTTCACGGCAAAACGGAGCGACGAATTGACGTGATTTTTTAAGTGGAGATAGTTGAAGGGATGGAGAGTGACATAGGCTACTTTTTGTCTCTTTCTAACGCGAGCGAAGCCGCAGGCAAAAGCTAGTATGTAATAATTTAAAAAAAACCGACGATTTTGGGGTTCTGGTGAAAGGGACTTGCGAATGTTGGATTATGTAGAAATGTGTAGCTATTTTTTTAAAACTGAATTAATATAAATCTTTGATTATTTGATGGAAACACAAATGAATTTGCATTTATTTACATTGACATTTATAAATAATATGTTCTGTTAGTAGGTTAACACACACACAAACATTTTCTCTAACATAGTTTCTGTATAAGTGATCATACGTTCTGTTTAGTTATAAGACCTAGTTATTAATTTTCTGGGTGCCCTGAAAACCAGTGCCGCGTCTATAAGACACGGTATTCGCTGAGTGGCATCCTATTTGGTGTACTAGTTATTAAGTATTATGTACTTGTTTTTATTATGTATCTGTATTTTTTTATACTACGTCGGTGGCAAACAAGCATACGGCCCGCCTGATGTAAAGCGGTCACCGTAACCTATGGACGCCTGCAACTCAAACAGTGTCACATGCGCGTTGCCACCCCATTAGAAACTTGTACATTCCCTTTTGCTGTGTTAAGTACACAGCAAAAAGGAGTGTACAAGTCCTAAGGAGCCAAATAAATATTTTCTATTCTATTCTATTCTATAATATACGTATACCGTTAAGGTTTGAGGAGTTTCCTCAATTCCTAATGAATCCGATATTCGATTATAAGATATTGAGTTTGACAAAATTTGACCTGAAAACTCAATATGTAAGCATAACAAAGAGAACAAATCTCCTAACAAATAAATGTCACTGTTCTGAACTTAAATGCATGCTGTTCTTATAAAAATACGAAAGTCACTATAAGTGTACCGTTCAGATTTGAGGAGTTCCGTTCTGATTATCATCAAAAGTTCCACTGCACCAAATGTCACTGTTCTGAAAGTAAACGCAAGCTGTTCTGATAAAAATACCAAAGTCATTATAAGCGTGCCGGTCAGATTTAAAGAGTTCCGTTCTGATCTTCATCAGCAGTTTCACTGCACCAAATGTCACTGTTCTGGACGTAAGTGCATGCTGTTCTTATAAAAATACCAAAGTCACTATAAGTGTGCCGTTCAGATTTGAGGAGTTCCGTTCTGACCATCATCAGCAGTTCCACTGCACCAAATGTCACTGTTCCGTACGTAAACGCATGCTGTACTTATAAAAACACAAAAATCACCATATGCCTTTCAGATTTGAGGAGTTGCCTCGATTTCTCCAAGATTCCATCATCAGAACTGGGTTTTGATAAAAGTGGGACCAATATGCATATACATTCAATCAAAAATTTTTTTTCAAAATCGGTCCAGTAACGACGGAGATATCGTGGAACAAACATAAAAAAAACATACAGACGAATTGAATCCACCTTCCTTGAGATTTGGGGGCGGCGGTTAAAAATAATTAAGCCTATAATACGTCCCACTCACTGCTGGGTACAGGCCCTGTAGCCGAATGGCATTTCTCCGACGCCAAACGAAAGCGATACGCCGCTGGCTCTGTCGCGCCAATACGCAAGCGCGATAGAGATAGATATCTACTAGCGCTTCGTTTCGTGAGCGTTTCGTGAGCGATTGTGCCATTCGGCTAGCCACCCTGGTGCCGTAGGCAAATGGCATTTCTGCGACGCGAAACGAAAACGAAACGCCGCGAAAGGTAGTCTGGCTCTGTCGCGCCAATATCCAAGAGCGATAGAGATAGATATCTACGAGCGTCTCGTTTCGTGAGCGTTTCTGCCGAATGGCATTTCTCCGACGCCAAACGAAAGCGATACGCCGCTGGCTCTGTCGCGCCAATACGCAAGCGCGATAGAGATAGATATCTACTAGCGCTTCGTTTCGTGAGCGTTTCGTGAGCGATTGTGCCATTCGGCTAGCCACCCAGGCCTCCTTACACGCGAAAGAGGGCTCGGGATGTAGTCCCAAGTCCCAATTCCCCAGCCCATTGCAATAATATGGGCGATTTGACATACACCTTTGAATTTCTTTATGTACCTATGCAGGTTTTTAGGGTTCCGTAGCCAAAATGGCAAAAACGGAACCCTTATAGTTTCGTCATGTCCGTCTGTCCGTCTGTCCGTCTGTCCGTCTGTCCGTCTGTCACAGCCGATTTACTCGGAAACTATAAGTACTACAGTGATGAAATTTGATGGGAATATGTGTTGTATGAACCGCTACAAAATTATGACACTAAATAGTAAAAAAGAATTGGGGGTGGGGCCCCCATACATGTAACTGAGGGATGAAAATTTTTTTTCGATGTACATACCCGTGTGGGGTATCAATGGAAAGGTCTTTTAAAATGATATAAAGTTTTCTAAAAACATTTTTCTTAAAGTGAACGGTTTTTGAGATATCAGCTCTCAAAGTCGTAAAAAGTATGTCCCCCCCTCTATTTTTATAACTACGGGGTATAAAATTCTAAAAAAAATAGAGGTGATGCATGCTAATTAACTCTTTCAACGATTTTTGGTTTGATCAAAGTATCTCTTATAGTTTTTGAGATAGGTTGATTTAACTGTAATTTTGGTTTGCTGCTACGGAACCCTTTGTGCGCGAGCCCGACTCGCACTTGGCCGGTTTTTCATGATATTTTCCTTCACCGAAAAGCTTAAATAAGTTTAGGTAATTTGTCGGTACTAATTCCGAAAAACTGAATCGACATAATAATTTCATGAACTTCTCGTAGAGGAAAACAACGAAACAATCCGTGATCCATTAAAAAACTTAAGTTTTAGCCATTCTGCATTATTACCCACTTTTTTCTACTCCCGTAGTGTTATTCGTCATTTTCAGTACAGATGGTCGTTTTTTTACGCACTAGTTCGAGAAGTGGTTCATTATATAACAGGTCGAAACTTCGGAGGCTCATCTGTACTGAAAAACGTCGTACGATACACGTGCGAAAAGGAAATTCGTCATGTTTTAATTTATCGCCACTCGTTTCGAACTTCCTTTTTTACGCACTTGTATCGTAATGTACTATTATAGTGTCGTGCATAGATCTTTAAAGCCCTACCTAAAAGATGCCAGCCGGGGCCCGGCCGTAATAATTATAATGGCAGGTTAAATTTTCTGTTTAGGTTAGTGAGGTCATCTTTGCTGCTACGGGCATTCGAGGATTTCTACCGGAAAGGAGAAATTTTAATGCATTAACCTTGCAATTTTTTCCTTGCCAAAATCACAAGGATATTGGTATCATTAAAACAAATACAACAAACTTATTTTATTCTTCTACGGCCAGGGGACGAGTAGAGCTTAATATAAATATAAAGGACATAATAATATTAATAATGTATGTTAAGTCACTTTATTACAACACTAAATGTGTCCACGCTTTTTTACATCTAACAGTACCAACACAAGTACCCATATTAAACAAAAATGCGACTTAATTCGTATTTTTAGAACTGATAAGAATCAGTCAGGGTATACAGAGCGTAACGCGTGCCTAAGCTATAGTTAAACAAATATACATTAATCACACTCGAAAAACTCGCTCGTAAAAAATACTAAATCATATCACTCAAAGTCTAATGCATCTCAGTCATGTCACATAGCTTCAAGCGTAAAATCCTCCTTGAGTGACGAAAGCTAAGTGCACTCTGATGTTGCAATAGTAAGGTTTTTGTAGAGCGGGAGTGGACGGTCCGACCGCTGCGCCGACGCACCGACTAGTACCCACTCGGCTCTCGATCAGCGCGCGCGCATGATACCGACAGATACCGATACCGATACCGTATAAAAGGGCGCGCGCCCTTGGCACCACACAGTTCACTCCTACTTGGAACTCTGTTCACTTCGAAATTTGAAAATGGACTTCCGTCACAGTCACGGCGACCATGATCATGATCACGATCATGACGATGGGGATGGGGTTATCCTGGCGAAGGGGGTGGCTATGGCTGTCCTGTTCTGTGCTTCCATGGTCTGTGGAATAGTTCCCCTGCTCCTGGCGAGGAAGTTCAACTGGGTATCAGCTGGAGAAGCGAGTAATTTGAAGTCTACGAATAGGATAGTGATGACATTGCTGTCTTTTGGGGGTGGAGTGCTTCTGTCGACCACCTTTATGCACCTGATTCCTGAGGTGGACCATAATGTGGAGTATTTGGAGGGTGAGTCGTTTTTTTTGTTTCTTCATTTTTGCATGCAAGTTGAAATTATAGTGAAGCCGGTGAATCTTTATATCGGTATTGATGAATTGAAAGAGTTATTGACAATTGTGGTGTATTTTTTAATTCGTAATAATGCCTTGTGGTGGAAATTTCATACTTGTTATGAAATAAAGTTTTATTTTCAAGGTTTTTTATATATAATTTCAGATTTTTTTTTAACCCCTTAATGGGATCTAGAGATGTTTTTTTTTTATAAAGAGAAGTGTAGGTATATTTTGGGTACCTATCAAAGATAGCTGTAAAACACCTAGCGTAAAATTACATTACTTTACCTTGTCCATTATAAAATAAAACATTTACATTATGTAAATCGATAAATTTAAATACCTTGTTCCCACGAAAACAATAGAGGTTATAGAAACAAAAAAATGATGAAACTTACAAAAAAGTTTTAATTGAATAATTATTAGTTTTAATTGCCTAATTCATACTATTTAATTCCGCAAAAAATCGGTAGAGTTCGTCATCGTCGTATTTTTTTATTCATCGTTAAGCTTCGCTTTATTACTTCCAATGATATTATAAATGATAGCTAACCACGAAAATTATTCTTGTGAAATTACTACTTAAATATACTATACGAGTAAATAACATTAGATATTAGAACAGCAATTCCTTATTAATCCTCGTAAGTCCCGGCGTAAGGTTAGTGGGCTGTCAACTGTCAAATTATATATAAAATGGTGGGTTAACCTCGAGTTAACCCTCCATTTTCGGTGGTGCAAGTGACCCTTAAAGGAATACTTAATAGTAAGTTCCAACTTCAAAATCGGACAATTTGGCCTGGGTCTTAGGACTTCGGAGGCTATGGGTTGCGACCCATTGTTGTTGGGTATACGGTATACCTTGGTGGCCTGGTTGTATAAAATATTTAGTAGACCCTGAAACTACTTACCGTGGATTCTGCAATATATGGGCAAATCAACTTTCTGGCCTACACTTTTGAGTGTTTTTGGCTTTACTCAAAATATCTCTAGAGTTACCAAGAAAACAAACTTTTAATGAATAAAATTTCAGTTCAATGGGTTTAACAGTTATTTCTTTGAATGTTTTAAGTTTTAAAATACACAATAAAGTGAAAAGTATAGAAATCATTATAAAAAGGGTTAAATTTACAACGAAGTTTTTAAATCTGCGGACACATTTGAGTCGGTCCAATTATGGCTGTGTTTATAAGGTCCAGTCCACTTTTGGAACCACTCCATTATTGGAGCATTCACAAGAGGTCGATCAAGGCTAAACTTGAATTAAATAACTTAATTACTACTATCAATAGCCTTGCATTTGAGTTGCTGGAATACATTAAATTTAAATTTATTTAATTATAACTCGTTTAGAGGTAAATGGTCTTAGTTTAGTTCAGTGTATTAAACCGATCGCACCAATTTACTTAATTAGTCAAAACGAATTAAAAAAACCATATCATCTCCTCCTAGCCGTTTTCGGCTACGGCGACTGCGTTTTACAGTTGAGAGCGTCGTTGGTGTGCTCTCAGGTGGCTGACGTAGCCAATTTTTGCTACGAATGTGCGGCCACACTCGCGGCAGGTCAGCACCCCTCCGACATAATTGTAAGTAATGGCCACAGGTGGTCTGGCTTTTAGCTCATCGCGCTTAGCGTCGAGTTCTGTGCGGCGTCTAGCTTCAAACTGACGCACCTGTGTCTGCACATTCAATAAAATAGTGTAATCTAATAAATATTCGGTTGTAGGTACTTATTATCAAATAGGTAGTAGGTAAGTAGTACACATGAGATTACTTATTATAATCATCATCATCATTTCAGCCATTAATCGCCCACTGCTGAGCATAGGCCTCCCTTCGTGTAGGCCACTTATCCCGGTCCTGGGCTAATCTCATCCAGAAGTGCCCCACAGTTTTTCCAATGTCGTTCACTAAATAAAATTCGTCCCAATAAAATCAATATACTATCTAGCCCAAGGTTTTTGCGGAAAAGTACAGGATAAAGGAACTCAGTTTTTTAATTGAATATGCTTATGCTAATAAATCAAATACTTACCTACATGCAAGTAACAGATTTAAGTGGCGACCGGTCTGGCGCTGATGGTAGTGACCCTGCCTGCTGCGCCGCGGTCCCGGGTTCGAATCCTGGTAAGGGAATTTATTTGTGTGATGAGCAACAGATATTTATTCCTGAGTCATGGATGTTTTCTATGTATATAAGTATTTATACATTATATATATCGTTGTCTGGGTACCCACAACACAAGCCTTCTTGAGCTTACCGTGGGCCTCAGTCAATCTGTGTAAGAATGTCCTATAATATTTATTTATTATTATTTTATTATTTATAAGTACTTAACTCTTTTTTCCTCAATGCAAAGTACTTTTCCACTGTTTACTATTTTGATTAGAAAAGAGTTATCAATTATTATCTATTTAATCCTCAGATCAATTGAGCAGTAAAATGTGAAAGTTTACAGAAAAATACAAGACTTGTACCAACAGTAACACTTAACTAACCTTCAGTTCACCTTATTTATGTACTTAAGGTTTACGAATGATTCGTTGGACGAAGGCGACACGGGATCACAGATTCATATCGATATCGGTTAATATAGTCTGCGAAAAAAAAAACGCATAAGTAAATGAATAAAGATTTCTTATATACAGTTAAAGGAGAATTTTGTTCTACAAATACCGCAATTAGACGTTATATCATATAAATAAATAGTTCTATTATGGTCAGCTTTTTATTTACAATCCTGACATGCAACAATATAATTATTTAGCTAAGGGTGAAGTCACTCACGCCTATCTATCAGAATCGAGCCGCATTTTATGTACCTAGCTATGAGAAATCGCTCGTTAGCTAGTATGAAAACGCTTACGCATCGGAAAAGCTGAAAACATGCGTACATTTTTTTTATTAGACTGTTGTAGTACTTGTAGTGTCCCACTGCTGGGCAAAGGCCTCTCCTCGCATCTTCCACTCAACCCTGTCATGTGCGTAATTCTGCCAGCTTGGATAGAATGCGTTCAAGCCATCCGCCATCTCTTTTTTGGTCTGCCTGAACCCCGGCCTGCACCCTCTACGGTGTTACGTACATTAATACATAAAATGCGGCTAGATGCTGATCATGCTGATAGATGTGATTTCACCCTAAGTTTAATAATTATTTTTTTCAATTTTCTATCTTTTATTAACATTTTCCAACATACCCATGCGGTTTGGCTTCAGAATGTTTTTGATTAAGAGTTTTTAATACCGATTAAATCATTGTGAACCCTCAATTATTTCGTCGACCGGTCTGGCGCAGTCGGTAGTGACCCTGCCTGCTGCGCCGCGGTCCCGGGTTCGAATCCCGGTAAGGGCATTTATTTGTGTGATGAGCACAGATATTTGGTTCTGAGTCATGGATGTTTTCTATGTATATAAGTATTTATATATTATATATATCGTTGTCTGAGTACCCACAACACAAGCCTTCTTGAGCTTACCGTGGGCCTCAGTCAATCTGTGTAAGAATGTCCTATAATATTTATTTATTTATTAATTATTTAAAACGTTCTTCTAATTGTATCCACTAAAAACCAGGCCTTCACAGTTCAAACTGATTTCACAACCCACAATTTGATCCCCAATAAAACAATTGCCGAATGATTTTTCGTCAGATCGATTGATTTGACAGCTCATTAGAATGTGCGGCCATTATCTAACTCTTGCGTCACGGAGTCACTGGGCCACTGGTCGGCAGTAAGATGACCACTTGCGGCGCTGTTCTGACCACTTACCTGTCACTGGGCCACTGGCCGCAAAGGCGTGAGATGACCACTTGGCTGCTCCGACTACTGACTAGTTTTAGGCTAAGTTTAACCGGTATAATAGCTCCTTTAAAAATAGGCATATAATTAACCGGGCAACTAAAATATTAAACGGGAAGTTATGTCGGGCATACAATAATATAATTTGGCTGTGTTTTAATATTGTGGCGACAAAAAAAATATATGAGCCTCAAATACTAAGCACCATTATTATTGAAAAAACGGCAGCAAATTTCAAGCGACAAAAATATTGCCGAGGAACATTAAACAATACTTTGGCGACTAAAATAATAATTGGCACCTAGTATTGTAAAGCGTAAGATTTTTAATATTTGTAGGCATATAGATGTTAGCACCGAAATAATTATACTTAGCTCATCGTTTAAAGTAGTATTTAAATGGCGGAGGCAACTAAAAAAAATTATTGGGAAGTAGGTTTTTTTTAAACACATATAAAATCTGTTTTTTTATCATGCAGAAACGTCTGCGTATAAGTCCTACCAAATTTGCTATGTCATATTCTCAGGTACTTTGTATGAACAAAACAACGATAGCAAAAAGGAAATGAAATACAGTCCCAGAGGCACCGTTAGGTACGACGACGAGCGAAGCGAGGAGGAGTGTTAGGTATCTTGCATCCCCAACACACATGACTCGCTATCAAAACAGAAATAGGAAGAAAATGGGCAACTTTTTACCGCCTAAATATTATGCAATCAAAAATCTACGGAAGTACTCTTAATCTAGAAGATTATTTTGCTCTTTAACATTATGCCAGCATAAGATTCGATATTATAAAATCTGCGGAACGATTTATGCCAAAGCATATTATGATTAAGGTTTTCCTGCCAAAAAAAATAATATTTCAGAGTGATGTTAAGACTGCGTAAGGCCAGCCTTAGATTCGGTAGAGTAAACGTCATGAAAAGTTAAATTAATTGTATAGACGAAGTTGCCTGCACCCCGAAACACCTAATTTCTTACCCATAAGTATAATATTTTGTCGACCGTTATATTTTATAAGAATCCTTTTTTTATTAAATTGAAATTGACATCGCTCACGAAACGCTCACGAAACGTAGCGCTAGTAGATATCATCTTATCGCGCTTGCGTATTGGCGCGACAGAGCCAGCGGCGTATCGCTTTCTGCGGCTCTGTCGCGCCAATACGCAAGCGCGATAGAGATAGATATCTACTAGCGCTTCGTTTCGTGAGCGTTTCGTGAGCGATTGTGCCATTCGGCTAGCCACCCAGGTGATGAGTGCCGATGTATAAATTTAAAATGTAGTTTTTATATTAATTTGCTATATAAATATTTTAAAAGAACTGTATATTTTATATTAATAGACAGCCGTTTTCCTATTAAACTGTATCTCTTAAATTGTTTCCAATATAATAATTCAGTTGCCAAATAAATAGTTGGTACTAGACATTAGCGTCTGAATAAATTATGTAGCATGTAATGACATTAAAATGCTACCTCATATTTAAATATTTTGAGGCCCCTTTTAGTCGCCAAACTTTTATTTTTGATACCCATTTCTATGGTTATTCAGTCGCCCGGTTAAATACGTGCCTTAAAAATATGCCTGCCTGGTCCTTATCAATCGGCAAAAAGGATGAATTTCTGATGAAATTTCACATGAAAACGATCTTATATTAAGAAAAAATAGTACCTACCTAAGTACTTTGAATGTGTCACTCAAGTTTCAAATTCATTCTAAGCTTAGTAACACACTCTAAGACCAAGTTAAATTATTTTCATATAAAATATTTTAACTTGTATTTTAAGTAGTCACACTACTAATTATACTTCATAAACATTAAATAAATGTCATATACAAAGAAAAAGTGACCAAGGCCTCCAAGTGTCCCGAGCTGGAATCGAACCAGCGTACTCCGTTTACCGCTCCGTTTACTTGGAGGCCTGGGTGGCTAGCCGAATGGCACAATCGCTCACGAAACGCTCACGAAACGAAGCGCTAGTAGATATCTATCTCTATCGCGCTTGCGTATTGGCGCGACAGAGCCAGCGGCGTATCGCTTTCGTTTGGCGTCGGAGAAATGCCATTCGGCTACGGGGCCTGGTCTTTCTTTGTATATGACATTTAGTTCATGTTTCTTAATAACATAATTTGCGGACTTTCTATTCGTTAATTTAAAAAAAATTAACTTATTTAAAATTTCTGACAAAACCATTTTAATTTATGATTTCCGCCATCGCCCTACGCGACAACATTTCCATCTCCATCATTTAGATGGCTAGCAGTCCTCAACTGTGCGTTTCTCCAGAAACTTCCCGCCCCGCACAGCTAAACTGTGGAATGAATTGTCGCCTGCGGTATTTCCGGACCGATGCGTCCTTCAAATCTTCAAGAAAAGAGCTTACACCTATCTTAAAGGCCGGCAACGCACCTCCAACACCTCTGGTGTTTCTGGTGTCCATGAGCGGCAGTGATCGCTTACCATACCTGTCTGCTCGTTAACCTCCTATCCCATGGAAAAAAATCTGTGGAGGATCTCAATTAATGGCGTCTGAAAACTCTGCTTGCGCTCGCGCAACGGCGATGGTTCTCATCTTGCCGACATCGAATCGATACCAGTTTGCCAGTTACCAGTTCTCGATAATGGTCCTATTATCGCATGACACTAAATTCAAGTCATTTTAATGAGAGCCGTGTAACTTGTTATCGTACTGTTATTTGTGAGAACCAGCCAAATATTTGGGAATGCTTTAATTTCGGTATTCAGTGAACCGATGGAAAGTGCAGTCCTTTCCTCATAAAATCCTCGACAAAATACAGATACACTTACACACATGTTACACATGTATACAATATATATCTATAGATATAAAGTAAGGACCTACCTAATGTCACTGACATGTTTGACAAGTTTTGGGTCAGGTCAGGTGCTGCTTTAAACATCTGAGCCTCTGTTATCTATAATCGATCTATTATGCTAATCAGTTCTACAATTCAAATATCGATGCCCTACAGTCAAGCGGTTACTGGCCAGCTAGCTTAGCCAAAGTGACAATTGTTGACGGTTCATGGCGATCGAAAGTATCGAAACGCAGTCTGTCTTTTTCGCGCCAATACAGTAGAGCGATAGGGAGAACTAGGTACGAAACGTAAGCGATTGTGATTGTGGATTAGGTACCCAGTTGGACACCTGCCAACCGAATCTACTAGTGAAGATCCTGCCTCACGTGTTCATTATAATTTATAAAATATTTATGTAATATTTAGTGGAATCGTGAGTCGATCACGTGTTGTTCGTTATTCGTTATTGCGCCGTTCGTATCTTTGCGTGAATTTTATGAGTGATAGATATCTTGAAAGAATTAGGATGGGAAAATTCGATAGTTATTATATCGATGTCGGTGATATTTGACGCGTACCTACTGTACGTAATATGTACTACGTATGTCTTTATTGTATTTATAGGCTAAATGTATTACAATATAAGGAAATTATTAGACATGACAGACCATTCAGTAGTAAAATAGTTAGGAATTATATCAAGCCTAAAACCTATTTAAAATCATTAAATCTATAACATCAAAAAAATACACTCTATTAAACGTCTTCTTCTGCCTACTAAGTACATTATCCTATTATATGTTACTCTTCGAATGCTGCCAAAATATGTGACCCTCTCTTATGGTCCTCAGGGCTCTTAGGGTTTGTAGGAACAAATAAGATCGTAACAGACATTTCTGCGGTGTTCGTTGAATAACATAACACTTACTATACCACCGAGAACCCGAGCACAGTCATTCAGTCATTGAGTCAATACTAAGTAATCAAACAGAACTTTACTTAAGGAAAACGTAATTTGTCAGTGCGCAAATTGCTGTGCAATGCAATTGTGCACAAATGACAATGTAAAACAAACACAACTAGACGAGGCATCCCCGGCACGCCGCCAGCCACGAGATCGTTCATCGCTGATGACTGTGCTACTTGTCAAGGTCAACACATACGAACAAAGTGACGAAATGTGTATACCCGACCCATAATTGATGTTACTGATAGATGATAGTTTTGATAAAATAAACTAACAAATAATAATATTAACGAATAGATTATAGATAAATAAGTAACTTTACCTACTTGTTGGTCTAAGGCACTGGTCCCACCGCGAGCTAGTAAACTATGGGCTATCGGCTATAAAAACGAACAAAAGATGATCACTCCGGTGTAAATAAAAGAGACACGGCGATGTTTATAGTTACTCGCCCAGCGGTGAGCTATCAATATCACCGTGTCTCTTTTATTTGCACGGGAGTGCTTATCTTTTGTTCGTTTTTATAGTCGATAGCTCATAGCTTACTAGCTCGCGGTGGGACCAGTGCCTAAGGGTACATACCCTACTTAAACTCCAGTATGATGACTATTATTGACGTTTGATTTTTTTACATATTAATCAGTGTGGTTTATCCGTGTCCGTGACTATACCTGTGAACTTAGACTTATGAAATAATCCCCTTTTTAGGGTTCCGTAGTCAACTAGGAACCCTTATAGTTTCGCCATGTCTGTCTGTCCGTCCGTCCGTCCGTCCGTCCGTCCGTCCGTCCGTCCGCGGATAATCTCAGTAACCGGTAGCACTAGAAAGCTGAAATTTGGTACCAATATGTAGATCAATTACGCCAACAAAGTGCAAAAATAAAAAATGGAAAAAATGTTTAATTAGGGTACTCCCCCTACATGTAAAGTGGGGGATGATTTTTTTTTCATTCCGACCCCAACGTGTGATATATTGTTGGATAGGTATTTAAAAATGAATAAGGGTTTACTAAGACCGTTTTTTGATAATATTGATATTTTCGGAAATAATCGCTCCTAAAGGAAAAAAAGTGCGTCCCCCCCCTCTAACTTTTGAACCATATGTTTAAAAAATATGAAAAAAATCGCAAAAGTAGAACTTTATAAAGACTTTCTAGGAAAATTATTTTGAACTTTATAGGTTCAGTAGTTTTTGAGAAAAATACGAAAAACTACGGAACCCTACACTGAGCGTGGTCCGACACGCTCTTGGCCGGTTTTTCTGAAGTAAATAAACTACATATTATGAATCAGAGTACAAAACAATCAAAATATAACATAATGGTTGAAGAATAATACTTTTTACGCAACGTTTAGCACAAACTTCCATGAGTGCGTACGTAGCCAAATGAACAAATGCTTACAATAATAATTATCATTATCATAGCTGTCTCTATCGCTCTTCTGTATTGGCGTCAGAGCCAGACTGCGTTACGAATGTTTAGATTGGCATCCAGCTTCAACGATCATCATTTCGCATAGGACGGCTGAGGGCTTTCTCAACTAGCTAAATAAGTGAAAACCTTTAATAGAAAATATCATATCAAAGAGGATCGAGTATTATAGAGAGTTACTGTCGAAGTAAAATGTGTAATCACAGTGCATAGACTGCCATCTCTTGACACAGGCTTAAAACTTTTGAACCTCACTTTTGACAATTTGGCCCATATTAGCTTGATATGTGTTAAAATGTCAAATATTAATATTAGCGCCGTCTAGCTGAGCGTATCCCAAAGATGTAATGCCATCTAGGCCACCGTACCTTTTTCTGTATGGTACTGAGATACGTTTTTTCTTAGACTTTATCTGTCTATACGGAGTTATATATGTCTTTGATCATATGAAACAATGTATGGATCAAGCCCCTCTCATTGTATCCGCCGTCCCTATACATTGTACCAATAGGTACTTTTCAATTAACTTTTGTCGTAGACATGTTATCGACACTTTCCTTTCCTATTCGCATCACTAATCCCCGGTACTTCACCTGTCCTTCCATATCTCACTTCAACTGATAACGTCTAACGTCTGATAACGTCGTTACTGCAATGCAGAAATAGACCGTCCTTATCAAATTAATGACTTGGTTTCTTTGTGCCTTTATCAAATGAGGAAATTATTGCGATTCACGTATTTACCAGAGATATGTAAATTAAAATGACTGTAGAGTCTGTACCAAGATGTATTTTAGAGGTATTCTATCACATAGACACATCAAGCAAATCTATTTCGATCTTAAACTGCAACGTTAACAATTTCAAATCTCTCGAATAGAATAGAGTCAACAGAGGCAACGATTTTAACGTAAAACTTATTTTACACGTAAAACTTCGATGAAATAATGATGATTTACTTATTTATTGCCAAATGGCAAACAAACATAAGTAAACTGGCATTGTATCGCGCCAAGTAGCACCAAAAGTACTATTAACCGACTGTTATAATCGACCAATGACATCCTGTTTTTCGAAATATTTTTCTGTCTGTGCAAGTTTTGCAACACATCCTTTACCATACCTACAACGGTTGCAGTCCTCTCCAATTTAACCTAACCTAACCTTCCACTTTATATCTGTCATAATTCCTAACCTTCCACTTTATATCTGTCCTAATTCCTAACCTTCCACTTTATATCTGTCCTAATTCCTAACCCTCCACTTTATATCTGTCCTAATTCCTAATATTCCACTTTATATCTGTCCTAATTCCTAACCTTCCACTTTATATCTGTCCTAATTCCTAACCTTCCACTTTATATCTTTAATTCCTAAGTCCACTTTATATCTGTCCTAATTCCTAACCTGCATACTTTATATCTGTCCTAATTCTAACCTTCCACTTTATATCTGTCCTAATTGGACCGAAACCTTCCACTTTATATCTGTCCTAATTCCTAACCTTCCACTTTGCCTCCTCATTGTGTTTCTGGTTGTTTCCTGAACTCCATGCTATCATATTCAAATAGTAGCACTTATTTTTTTTTTATTGATCCAAAAAAATTTACACAGCATTACAGCGGACTAATAACTGTGAAATTTATAACAGACAGTATTTATACTTAATTAGGTACATAATACATTAAAAAAGTCATATAAAACAAAAAACAAGATAAACTCAATCCAGACAGAAGATTCACGTTCGGGAATGTCATATTCTCACAGGAAATTTCAGATCCAACCAACCACTTGCAAACACATCACATTCCGGTGCTGATGTACCGATGGCGCGGACAAGTGGTTTAGGCATTCTTGCCCTCAGTAAGCGATAGAGTCCTTATACGCTGTCTGTTCGATTCAAAACAAGCTCGGATAACACTGGGGGGCCTTGGTTTCTAATTTTCTTATTGAATATATGACGATTTATTCTAATGCTTTTTATCTTGATTCAGCCTCAATATAGCGATAGACAGTCCTTATATTAGTGTCTGTTCATTACTCAAAACAATGGCTAGATATGCGCTAGATATGTAAAGGGCTGGGAGCCAAGTTTTTAAGCTCCATTGTATCGGCGTCATTCTAATTAAGTCTTATTCGAATAGTGCCGGAATGCCGATCTTACGATATGTAAGTTCTCATGGGTATTTCGCTTTTATGATCTTGTTTAGTTTTTCTGGATTAGCCTCAATGACAATTAGAACTAGATCTAAATTTTAATGCAGCTTTTAATAATTTATTTTGACAGATATTGTTGAAGAAGAATATGTCTACGCTAAGGGCCAGTTGCAAAAACCACAGTTAACAGACGCGTCAATGTCACGCAGCAGAAGTCTATGGAAGTTACCATACAACAATTTTGCGAACGCTTAAGTCGGTAACAGACGGTTTGGTGCCAATTCTAAGTTTATTATATTACATTTTGGGCTTATTCATTTTAGTAAAAGTACCAGTGTAATAGTTAATAATAGTCCGATTGGCAATGATTCTTTTTATGTAGTAATCATAACTCATGGATTTAAGTTTAACCAAAGACATAACTAAATAACTCCATCTAGATAGATAAAGTCTAAGAAAAAAACGTACCTCAGTACCATACAGAAAAAGGTACGGTGACCTAGATGGAGAATACACCTTTGGGAAACGCTGCTAGATATGTTTAATATTTGTTTTAACACATATCTAGCTAAGAATATGGGCCATTTGTTAAGGTTCAAAAGTTTTAAGCCTCTGTCAAGAGACAGTCTATGCACTGTGATTACACATTTTACTTGACAGTAATATAATACTCCATATGGTTTAACTTATTGTTATAAATACAGATATTTCGATACCATTAATTATATGACAAAGTTTTTACGGTATGTTCTTCAACCATAGCTTGAACCAATAATAACATCAATAATTTACTTGCCTCTACAACCATGTCAAAAAAAGTAAGAGATTTCTTACAATCTCATTTATAACGTCACTGTGACATATCTACAGTGGCCTAGGGTTCCAATTGGTTGACTGTACGTTTCGCCTTAGGGTACCAAAAATTGCTACCGAATGTAATGCCGTAATAACCTTCATTTGTTAATTACAGTGTAAATTGTCTGTGACATATCTACAGACAAGGCGTTTGAAGGGTTAAAACACCAAACACCTTAATTACCAAACCAACACAATACAGAAGGTAAATAAACAAGTACATAGCAAATGCATCGTAATAGATGCGTCATGGTCGTGACTAGGAAACCAAGCGAGCCGTGGGAAATACCTTTAATACCTAGAGGTAGTATTAGATAGCCTACGTATAAGGTCAAGTGTCAGGGGATTATGTAACAATATACACTGGTATATGTATACACATATACTGTATAGTATATGGGCTTTGTTTTGAGCTGAAGGCTGAAGTTATGTGAAGCCTGATTACGTTTTTTTGGCCGAAAGTAATGCGTTCAAGAAGAAGTGTTCGGGCATTCACGGCTTCGTTTGGCTCTTGTTTCAAGCAATTTTTAGGGTGGCACAAGTTGATTTCATTTTATATGCATTGTCACTGATAAAATGACATATTGAGAGGCATTGTATGGTACCAATGTTTCATGGTTTGGAGAACAACATTCGTTTTCGAATCACCGTCATCTCGTTCCAGAAACATGGGTGTTTTCTATGTATGTGTATATATCGTTCTGTAAAAGTTTTCTTGAGCTTACCGTGGGACTTTTGTAAGTCAATTTGTGTAAGAATTATGTTGGTATATTATAAACCTCTTTTGTAGGAAGTTTAATTCTTGTCTGTATCGTAGTTAGGTACTATTATACTGTGCCTACAGGTCCGTAGGTCAAATGTCAAGGGATTAGGTAACAATATACACCGGTATATCACTATTATAGTATAATATGCTTTGTTTTGAAACTGCGCCGAAGGCTGACGTTGAAGGCCGAAAGGTATACATATAGGTAGGTATATTTTGTTTACATTAGTTGGATGCGCGTGAGATTAATATTGGTTTACTTTTATTTATTTTGTGTCTCCTCTGAGCTTATTATTTTGTACTGTAAGTATTAAAAGGCTGTTTTGAAATACTTACATAATATCTATGCTAATATTATAAATGCGTTACTGTATCTTACCGCTGAAAACGAATTAAGATTTATATACATTGGGATTTGATATGGAGATATATAGTTTGAAGGACAGTTTAAACAGGCAAGCATGGTCGCGCGATAAATGATTAAACAGCAGGCCGTCCCTATCGCACTATTTGTTAGTGCGATAGGGACGGCCCGATGTTTTATCATTTATCGAGCGACCATAATTGCCCTAGGCCGTCCGTCCCCCTATCGCAGTATATTTAAGTGCGATAGGGACGGCCAGATGTTTTATCATTTATCGCGCGACCATACTTGTCTGCCAAGCCGTCGTTGTTATCGCACTTACATATAGTGCGAAAAGGACGGTCATATGTATGTATGTTATATAAATTATCTCGCGACCATGCTTGCCTGCTTGGACACGCTATTATTTAAAAATAATCGCGTGTAAAATTAGCCCCCGTTTAGCGATTTCTGCTGCTGACTATACATTTAGGTTATTTACCTTACCTGCTAAAATTTCTAAGTCTACCGTTTTTCCAAATCATCAAGCTTTCCCCTTATTACTTACCTGCTTCCTTAATCTTGCTTCCCCACTTTCTTGTTCAAGTTAACAACATAATCTATTGGATCTTAGAAAATAGCACGAACACACGTCATACATACTTACTTGGCTGGCGAGATAACCCAAAATGAGTTTTGGCCTCCACAACACAAGAGCACGCCTCATTGCTCAAAGTTCAAACACACATAATACTAAAGACTTTTTTTATCGAAAGAAATCTTTTATCATTGAAGCATTTATAGTCGCCACAAAACTGCCATTATTACAACCCGAGTTTTATAAGGAGAAAACAAGGAATAACTTTCTTAATTCACAAGTACCTACAATCAATTTAAATATCGATACGACAAAAGAGAAAAAGATATGTATACACTACACCAATGTGCTTGAAATAGGGTCGTGTATACTTCTTTCTGACAATTTGTCCGTGTAGATATTTTGAACCTTGACTGTACGTGTGCGGTCATACAGGGCGCTGCACGTACATTTTCCACGCTGTTTTTTGACCAAATATATAACTTATTGCAACGAGATAAAGATTAAAGATGGTCAGTGTAGTGTTTTGTTGTTAGCAGGTAATTTATTTAAGTTCACGTTTTAAGTTTTATGCCTTCCGCTGACTTTCCTTACTTTACTCATACTTTGCCACCCAAGAGGGAAACAATTATTTCTTTTATTTTTATTCATTTTGCGAATGATCACTTTTTAAAGAGAGAATGTTAAATACATGATGACGAAATAGTACATTACGATACAAGTGCGTAAAAAAGGAAGTTCGAAACGAGTGGCAATAAATTAAAACACGACCGAAGGGAGTGTTTTAAATCGACACGAGTTACGAATTTCCTTTTCGCACGTGTATCGTACGACGTTTTTCAGTACAGATGGCACTCCGAAATTTTGACCTGGCATATAATGAACCACTTCTCGCACTAGTGCGTAAAAAAAACACCATCTGTACTGAAAAAGACGTTTTAAACAATATTTTTAGTTACAGTAAAAAGTTGTTAAAGCATATAGAGGCATTTTCAGAATTTGGGACCCAAAATTAGCGTAAGTTGTTAACAAAAATTAACACAATGTCCGTTTTGTGACGAGAATCAAGCATGAAATTTCAAGAAAATGTTGTTTTTGTGTTAATTAAGAAAAAGTTAATTTTTAAACAAATTTTATGCTTAATTGTCGTCACAAAACTGACATCGAGTTAAGTTTTGGGAACAACTTACGCTAATTTTGGGTCCCAAATTCTGAAAATGCCCATATAGTAAATAGGTATTTATTTTAAAAGTTTACAAAAAATGTCAACTTGCGTCTATTCATTGATTTAGTAAAGTAAATAAAATATATTTTTTCCAACCAAGTAACGTAACCAAGTAACCAAGTACATAGTTTTATGGAAACGGATTAAATCGCGTATAATGAATTTAAAATAACGTTTAACCAAGTCAAACCAAGTACATAGTTTTAACTATATAATCCGTTTCCATAGTTTTATTTCATGAGTAACTATCGCGGTAACCGAAGACAATATTACATAGTTTTAACTAATATTTATATATTAGGTACGTGTCGTACAATTATTGAATGTCGTACAATTGTTAAACCTAATAAAATCAATCAATTCAACCGGATTTATATTGGCAATAACTATTAGTTATGCCCACAATTATGGAAATTCAAACTACAATTTAAATGATAAATAATATTTTAAAAAAAATCTAGCTGACCTTACATTAAAAGATAAATATAATGAATTATAGATAGTTTGATTACACAGTACAACTAGTCTATGGAAACTAAGATATATATAGGTAATCTTAGCTGACTTATAAACCAACCAAAGTCCCCGTCGCGTCTATAATTATGTTCGCAATAAACACAAAAGGTACCAAACGAATTTACGTGCGATTCTCATTTTTCAGGAAAGTTTCAGTATATGTACAACGTATTTAAATAAATAAATAAATATTATAGGACATTCTTACACAGATTGACTGAGTCCCACGGTAAGCTCAAGAAGGCTTGTGTTGTGGGTACTCAGATAACGATATATCCATACTAATATTATAAATGGGGAAGTGTGTGTCTGTTTATTTGCCCGTCTTTCACGACAAAACGGAGCGACGAATTGACGTGATTTTTTAACTGGATATAGTTGAAGGGATGGAGAGTGACATAGGCTACTTTTTGTCTCTTTCTAATTCGAGCGAAGCCGCGGTCAAAAGCTAGTATAATATATAAATCCTTATATACCTCTACATAGAAAACATCTAAGACTCAGGAACAAATATCTGTGCTCATCACACAAATAAATTCCCTTACCGGGATTCGAACCCGGGACCAGTCCTGCTAGTCCAAAGAAATCTTTAGTATAAAGTATAATTTATTTGTTTAAAATCCCTATAACAAGCCTCATACTACGGCTATTAAATTAACGCATAATACATATACCTACCTACAAGTTTTTGAATATAACGCTAGCGAAGCCGAGTGCAAAAGCTAATTACATATAATTTGAATAAACGAGTATTCTATCACTATATATACAGTATGCTCCTTATACGGCTGATTGAGTTCACATAGAGTCACGGCCGGCGATGATTCCAATAGCTTACCGATAGGCAGAATAGATGAAAACCAGTGTGCTTAATAAGGAAAAATACATAATAAAATTATTTACATAACGTCGTTATAGTAAAACATTATACTACTATCGTGATACTTATATAATAGCAGCTTTTCGAGCAATTATATCATGTCACAGTCATGTCAATTATGTCACAGTTTCGTTTTCTGTCAACCCCTTATTTGCCAAGAGTGGCACTGATACTTTAGCAGTTTCATGTGCTCTGCCTACCCCTTCATGGGATACAGGCGTGATTGTATGTATGTTGTATGTATGTATGTATATCATATCATTATTGTAAACCTACTACAGGCCTCGTAGCCGAATGGCATTTCTGCGACGCGAAACGAAATCGAAACGCCGCAGAAAGGTATTCTGGCTCTGACGCGCCAATACGCAAGAGTGATAGAGATAGATAGCTACGAAAGAGATATTATCGTGAGCGTTTCGTGAGCGTTTGTGCATTCGGCTACGCACACTAGATTAATATAATTATGTATTATGCATGAGAAAAACAATAAACTGAAAAACAAGCTCGTTGATGTCTTTTGTTTTATAGTTATACTTAAGGCATTATTACAAAAACTTTAATAATTTGTACATCTTGAAGATATAACATTTGTTGGTATCATCAATCAAACAAAACCAAGCGGATTCTGTCACCGAGTAATCTGTTTTAACCACCTTATTTGGCCAACCTTTTAATTCTGCCTCAAGTGATATTAAGGAGAATACCTGTTGATACGTACTCCTCAAAAATGTACCTAGTGATATTTCCTGTACCTACACAGTTTAAACAATAAATCTGAATTTGGAGAGTATATATTATTTTGTTTACCTTTACAGACTATACTAGTTTTGCTGTTGTCCTCTTGGCCACGGCATAACTTATCTGAATAATTAATTAAAACACGGTAATTAAAACAGAGTGAGTCTGCGGAGTTTAACCGTCGCGTGAACTCCTATATGCCTGAAGAGGGGCCTCCGAATTGGCCCGAAACATGTCGCAGCAATAGCGATATAATAACGTGAGTACAACCGTGTTTTAATTAATTATTTGAATATGTCTCACGAAAGTTTAACGTGTATGATAACTTATCTGGCCAACTTATTAAAGTACAATCGAGTTCATAAATATGTGTACATTTTTTTACCTCATTGCAACGAATTAAGATAAAGAAATGTACACATATTTACGAACTCGACTGTACAGTAAAGTATATCGTAATGAAATCGTTCTTACTTCAATAACCATCAAAATAGACGATTTTAAAACCAATTCTCTCATAAACTAGTTCGTAAGACATATGTTCTCGTTAAGCAATAAAAATCCCTTGGCTGTATAAGTAACTCATTTACATACATTACTAGACATAGTACTACTTCATTTCGCATAATTTAAACATTAACATATGTCATAATACTCATAATATACTGTTGAATGTAATACCAGTATAATAGACTATTATGCCTCATAAGGATATACTTCTTCCAATATTTTGAGGTGTAATAAGAAATGGTAGAAATGGATTTTCTTTATCACTTTTGATTTGACTGTCTGTATTTAACTATGAGGTAACCGAGAGGGGGTGGGCGGCACTTTCAGCGGGGAGCGGAAGTAGCCATACTGTACGATAACTTAGTACTCTTTATTATACTGTGCTCTACTGTTCAGACTTAGAGGCAAGACAGATAAAAACATTACGACTTTATATAGATATCATACGTTTGTATCTAAATAAATAAATAAATATTGAGGACACCTTACACAGATCAACTTAGCACCAAACTAAGCATAGCTTGTACTATGGCTGCTAAGCGACGATATACATACTTAAATAGATAAACACGTACTAAATACATAGAAAACATCCATGACTCAGGAACAAATATCTGTGCTCATCACACAAATAAATGCCCTTACCGGGATTCGAACCCAGGACCGCGGCTTAGCAGGCAGGATCACTACCGACTGAGCCAAACCGGTCGTCTGTAGCTAAACTAGTAGTTTACAGTTCAAACAGAGATGAAAACGGCTCCACCGGACATCGAGCCAGTTCCACGACAGTTTCCTCTTTCCTCGATCCGGTGTTGTGCAACTTTATTGATACACAAGCCTGGTTTCTTCGAAACTCATCTTTATTTCGAGACTTTAGAGTTCACTGTAGCCTACTTATCTTCGCGGAACATTGACAGCTGTTGCTAGTTTATGGGAGTTTTGACTGTTGATATTGTTGCCCTGTTTTAGCACGATTGTTCAGTGAATACGTGAAAGAGAGGGGAAATTTCCTTGCTGATCTTGTTGCTGAGTATCGAACAAATGCTTAAGTATGTAAGCAAAACCCTAAAAATGTAACCAGTAGGTAATTATATTGTTGGAACTTTATTGCAGCTTCAAATGTTTTGAAGATATAAGTACATTTTAAACCGGCCAGAAAATTACACTGGAACTCGATTTTAATTAGGCTGAATATCTATCAGAATGATGCTCAAAATTACCATACCATATGGTCGCGACCGACAGTAATGACATGAGTGCATTAAGAAAGGTATTTTCGATTGAATTTGTTTTGAGGGCACTTAGGACCGATACAGCCTGATTGCAAGCCAAACGCAAATTGGTATTAAATACAGGCCGAAGTTTTTATATTATAGGACTGGGGTCACCAATTACTTTCTTCAGGACCGGATCGATCCTGATTCCTCCTTAATGTAAGGATCTTGATTGGTCCCGATTTTAAGAATGAGACGACCATATTGGTCCGTTTCGGATGACAGTACAACGAAACGCAGTCCATATTACGTCGGTGAAAATGCCAAATCCGTTATGTGCTCGATTTTTGATTGACAAATAGTTACAACATACATAACGCGTGTTATTTACTTTACTCAAATTGGAATTCTCAACGACGATTAAGTAGAGATTGACTAAATCTCACTGTAAGCTCAAGAAGGGTTGTCTATTGTTTGCCCGACAGTCATTTAACATAATATTCATTTGCCCGAATCTAACTTGCCTGAATTTCATTTGCCCGAATGATTTGTTTACCATAAAAATCATACGACATACTCGTTGTTTATCCGAATATTACCTTCCATAATCATACAATGCCATACTATTTGTTAGCCATATTATTAAGTGCAATAATATGGTTTCATAGAATATTCAAACGCCATAAGCAATTATTGCCATATTAATTGTTGCCCATATTATTACCTAACCTAACCTACTTTCTGATAGCAGTTTCATTTTCCAGGGGGTCGCAGTTCTTACCTAACCTAACCTACTGTCTGATAGTATTTTCATTTTCCGGGGGGTCACAGTTCTAACCTAACCTAACCTACTTTTCAAGCAGTTTCCTTTTCCAGAGATTATTATTTTATTAGAGAATTGGGCGGGAGGCTGAGCGAGCGTGGTCACGACCCCCGCTCCGGGTCGTTCCTGTTGCAAAGGTTGTCCATCGCGGTTCAACGTGGCAACGCGGCGAGCGTGATGGGCTCCTTTGCAGCTGGAGGGACTCGGAGTGGATTTAGTGAGTAGTTTCTTTCTAATTTTATTTGTAATTATTAATTTATTTAGTATTTGTATATATAGTATAAGTCTTAATTGTAATTATTTTATTTCCATTAAAATTTATTATCATTCCTTTCCAGAGGTTCACAGTTCTAACCTAACCTAACCTACTTTCTGATAGCAGTTTCATTTTCCAGGGGTCACAGTTCTAACCTAACCTAACCTACTTTCTGATAGCAGTTTCATTCTCTAGTCCTTCTAGTACCTATTATAGTAGTTTTCGATTCTGCCAAAGCACATTATGGAAATTGACTTTTCTGGACGCCTCAAGAAGGCTTGTGTTTTGACTTTTGGGTACTCAGACAACAATACATATAGCCTATAAAATATAGTTGACGTGCAGTTTCCATACTAGATACAGTTCTTTTGTCCCTTGGTCTATATTTTGTACCGTTATCTTTAATGCAATTTCTGTGTTTGTATGTGTACCGCCATTGCCAAGGACGGTATAAGTGCTATCGGACATGCCAATCAAGTGGTTAAACTGATTGTAGACGCTTAATTGCATAACGCATCTCATTATGTCATTACAGTACACGTCTTTGTGCTTCTAGATCACGTTTACATAACTCTTGTGTTTTCAAATTTTATATTATATTTTCAAAAAAAAAATGTTCTTGGACTTCTTGGGAAGCCAAATACTAAACGCACTCACATTTCATCTAAAGAGGATGCGGTAGCGAAAATGCTAAAATGGAAAGAAGCCCCCCTTTTAACTTGGGAATTTTAGTTATTAACTAGATTTATCGAAAAAAAATTTGTCCATTAAGAACAACTCGGTCAAAAGATATTTCAAAAAAATCTTTAAATTCGAGGTTCCGCTCTCGACTCTTTCCTCCTTCAAAACTTTATCAATCGGAACGAAATTTTAGAATCTGAATGACAATGAAATAATCTATGTCGGACCGTTTAGCTTTTTTGGTTAATTGTTACCAATCTTGAGTATCACACTTTTTTTGCGCCACAATGAAAAAGGCCGTTTTTGGAAATGTTTGATTGGTTCTAGAGTCTTTAAAAAACTGAATATCAAAAAAATTAAAACGGTCCGACACAGATAAAAATAATAACAATCTGTGTTGAATAAATCATTGCTCTATCTTCAAAAACCAGGGAGGAAATAGTCGAGAGCGTTTGTATGGAGAATTGATCCCTACCGTATCGTCTTAAAACAATATTTGCCCCGGCGAGTCTGTCAAATTTGTTACCAAGTGCCAACTTAAAATCTATGAATGACTAAGAATTTGCAACTCACAACCCGATTCGAAACTTTAATATACATTGAATTTTAGATACAGATACGATATAGATCGGATGTCATTGTCATAAATGACGTTTTTGTTTGAAAATACATCGCTTTACATTTTAAACTGAAAGATCGGCGCCATATCAATGTAATAATGACATCTTTGATCACATCTTAATAGCGTTCGAAGACGGCAGGTTACTGAAGTTGGTATAGATATATACTCATACTCATACTCATTTATTTATAATATTGTTACATATTACACGTCACAATTGATACAATAATACAATTGATACGATACAATAAGTCAATATCTAAGCAATCGGACTTGACCCCGGGAGCATTTCGTGCTGTTAATAGCTCGATTATTAAGCTCTATTTACCACTGTAATAAATACACAAGGTAATCTCAATAATTTATGATACATATCTGCATTGTGTATAAGTATAAGGTCGTCTTTTTTAGCAGAATGTTCACTCAGGTGCATCCTAATTTTAATTATAGGATATGAATTCGATGCGTATCTAATGCAGATCGAATTCATATCCTATAATTTAAATGAGAATGCGCCTGTTTCTTCTAAGGCTATAACTGTCTTTGTAGCTTACCTCTTTTTAACCAACTTCAAAAAATGGAGGAGATTCTCAATTCGGCAGATTTTTCTTTGTATGTAGTGTACAAAAATAATTGATTAGATTATAATTTGGATGTTTAGATAATGGCAATCCGATAAGAAATCTGATTTCAAAGGCTTAAGTAGGAAATCTTTAAATGAAATAGTTATTTGTTATACAAGGGGGCAAAGTTGTATTTTAACGCCGAGTGTGGAATTGAAAAACGAGCAAGTGAAAGGATTCTATAGTTGAACCACGAGCGAAGCGAGTGGTTCGAGAATAGAATCCTGAACTTGCGAGTTTTTTTTTAACACACGAGAAGTAAAATACATTTGCACCCGAGTGTAACACAAAACTTTTCCCCTCACTATAGCGAGGAAACAACAACGCAAAAAATGCGTTTATCACTGCTTCCAGTAGTTCCACAGGTGGTAAATCATCTTTATTACTAGATTCACCTGCTTTTATCAATTTTAAAGCAATTAATTTGACTTTATTCAAAAAGGTCAGGGGAAAAAATTAGTTTCTCTTTACCTACTAGTGGATAAAATGCGTCCGTCCGTTTTTACCCGCTGGTATTAAAGGACAAAACACGTGTTTCCGAGCTAGTGAGGGGTAAAGTGGGGGCTGATAAAACCCCAACGTGTGATATGTTTTTGGTATTTTTAGTTTCTCTGTGTTTTCTAACACGCTTACTTTTTTGAAGGCGAACTTTATAAAGCTAGGAAAATTGTTTTCTTGGCCGGTTTTTTTCAAGTTTATTTGTACATTTGATGTTATGTTATGATTTTTCCTTTTATGTATATCTGATTAAGTAGGTAATTGAAGTGCCTAGTAAATTATTTCAAGATATTTTATTTTTAGGTAGGTATTATGAACAACACCCATGTATTAAAAAATCGTAATAAAAGCCGTATCAAACTTTAATCCTCCAAAACGAATTGACTCTTTAACAAATGGTAAATAAATGCAAATTAAGCAAAACTTCACGCGAACAAAATGAAGCAAAAAGTGACTTTCTTGGGATCAATGACACTGAAAGGTCGCTGATTTCACTTCAGATACCGATAACGATACGGAAGCATATTCAGATGACGAAAATATAATACTAAATTGATATGATGCGTCTTGTTTACTCTAAATTCTCAGATAATTATGTAACGCTTAGCCCCCTTATTCATAAATGTACACTAAAGTTATCAAGGCGATAAAGTTCATTTGTCCCTTTCCGACGTAACGGTGTGATAGAAAGGGATAAACGAACTTTATCGGCTTGATAACTTTAGAAAACGTTTGTGAATAAGGGGGTAGGAATATATGCCTTAATCAAACACGTTTTAAACTGTGAACAAACCAGACATTAGGTGCTGTTATGGTTTATTTTATGGTACAGTTGAGTTCATAAATATATGTCCGACCGTCCTAGGAAATCGAATCCCATTTCCCATCCCATTTAAGGGCATTTTTTTTGGGGATATGTGTAATTTCTCCTAATTTTATTTTTTGTAAATTCGTCGCAATAAAATATGCGAGAGGGTCGTAATTTAGTTACCAAGCTGTTTTATTTTTGAAACCTGAATGCAGTTTCACATAAGATATAACAATCTCTTGTTGCGCAATGTAAAGTTAGATCACATGTCCACGCGGCAGGCTATTGGCTGTGACTGTGACCTAACAAAGTGACAAACACCGCTTAATATTAAAGACTGTTGTACAGTCTACCAATTGGAACCCTAGGCCACTCTACAACCATGTCAAAATGAAAAACAGTAAGAGATTTTTTACAATCTTATTTATAACGTCACTATGACATAGTTCTACAGTTTCCTAGGGTTCCTATTGGTTGACTGTACAGACAGCAACAAAGATATGTATTTTTTGTTCCCATTAAAACAAATAATGGGACAAATATCTGAGGTTATTACTCGTACACAAACAAAAGCCCTTACCGGGATTCGAACCCAGGACCATCGGCTTTACAAACAGGGTCACTACAAGTTAGGCCAGACCGATCGTCAGATTTCACGATCTGCCGGATCCTACGATCGGCCGGTGACTGGAATACAAGGCATGGAATATTATGGATGAATTCATTGAATCCATTAACTTTGCCGCCGGTAGCTGACGCATGAAAAGTCATGTCTCCCATTGTGTCAGCCATTGTTTGCTACTAATGACGTTCGATTCCAACTTGTATGTCATTTTAAGTAGACGAGGAATTTCTTTGAACGGTTAAGTGTGTCGCTTAACTTCACACTTGGGTAAATCCATTCTGCTTTAAGGTTGAATATATAAAAAAAATATAATATTTACCTGAAAGATAATCACAACCTTATAGCAGATTGTATTTATCCAAGTTTGAAGTTAAGCGACACAAGTTCGTGCGTAGGGCGGCACGTGCAAAAACTATATTTTCTCAAACATGCAATGAAATATTGTCTTTACGTTCCTTAAAATGGGCTGGGAAGTATCGCTTTTTGGGCGCAACAACTCGAGAGGACTGTAAAGGGATTTCATATTATTTTTCAGGCCTAGGCCTGCAAAGTAACTTTTTTTTTTATAAAATATTGTCCTTTAGAGCATTTTTTTTTATTTCATTGTATGTTTGAGAAAAGCACTATACATGCCTCGGCGTGAAAACGGATTCCCGGCCTCGTATCTCTATATAGTGTATATACCCACTTGGCCGGAAATCCTCATTTTCCCGGCCTCTGATGTAATGTACTATTTCACATCACTTATTCCAATAGAGATTTGTTCTTCGCTAAGAGAGGTCAATGTGACCCTCTGAAAGTCTGACGTTCGCGATACAACTAAATTTAGAAGAACTTTATTCCCCCTCGCCCTGCCCTGTCTCTGCTCTGCCCTGTGCTTATGCGGGGAAAAATAGCCCCTTGGTGTACCTACATGAAAAGCCATTTACTACCACATTTTACCACAAGCTAATTCGTCCCTCTTTTATCTTCCATAAAGCAATTTTACTGTAATTGACGACCGGTCTGGCTCAGTCGGTAGTGACCCTGCCTGCTGAGCCGCTGTCCCAGGTTCGAATCCCGGTAAGGGCATTTATTTGTGTGATGAGCACAGATATTTGTTCCTGAGTCATGGATGTTTTCTATGTATATAAGTATGTATTTATCTATTTAAGTATGTATATCGTCGCTTAGCACCCATAGGTACAAGCTTTGCTTAGTTTGGGGCTAAGTTGATCTGTGTAAGGTGTCCCCCAACATTTATTTATTTATTTTTATTTAATTTTTCAGCACAGACATAAAATCTAAGTTCTTAAATCATAGGCAAGGACCGCCTTGCATCTATAAACTCAAAGGCATTGTCTGTCCCAACTCCTAGCTATAAACTGGTTATGTAGACCGCAGCGATCAACCTTGAACTTATGCCATGCTTGAACGTATTGTATCCATTCACGCAAACATTCGTTGTTCAAAAATGGGTTAAGACTTTGTTGATTAATCATAATTACCTTAATTATGAAACATTATTTGAGGTAGGCATGTGTGTGATGTTGATGTAGGTGCTTTAATTTTCTTTAAAAACTTGTAAAATGTTTTCCCTTGGATTCACAAACGTCCATAAGCTTCTGCAAGTCCTGCAACCGCTAATTAAACAGTAGAGATATGTATGTGTTTAAACACCGATTTGGTGCAAAAACTCCTTTTTACTATGACTTATCACTCAGATCAAAATTCATTAATCATTTTTTCTACTCCCGAACTGTTATTCGTCATTTACAGGGTCGTGCATAGATCTTTAAAACTCTACACAAAAGTCTATTCCCAAAGCCAGCGTCCGCCGGCTTTCAGCGCATGCGCGCAGTATCGAAAAAACTTAAAACGCATTGTTTGGCTCTGTAACCATGGCAACGCATTGTTATAACGATACTGCGCGCGTGCGCGGGAAGGCTTTGGGCAGCTGAGCTGATAGTGCAAACCTTTGCGTCAAAATAAGGAAACAGTGTGAATTTCAAGAAAACTATTAAAAACTAAGTGCATAGTCGTAGAAAAAGTATTGTATGCAACGGTGTTTAACTGAGTCAAAAAATACTCGTGGCGTCTTAATTACAATTTTCGGCTTCGCCTCAAATTGTTACCCACCCCACTCGTCTTTTTTAACCTCCTTTAAACGCCTGTCGCATATAATTCTATAACATTTTTTTTTAATTTCGATAAATACGAGGTTAAGTAAATAAACTGGTAATCTATTGACCAATTGTGTCGTATTCAAATTAACTACATAGTAGAATAGTACATATTAGTACTGGATATTTAAATGAAATCGAGTGATCTAAATTAAGAAATCGGCTTCCTAGTTATACAAAAAATCGATTCTAATAAATGTTGTAGACAAAGGGGCGGCAAGTCAAAAGTAAATTGAAACTGCTCAATCGGCGGTGCACGTCCTATTTATCATTAATGTTAAGAACGGTGTTCGCGATAGTTGAAGACGTGATCGTATGCGCAAAATGTACGGAATGCCTTCCTTAGCTCTTTGTCTGCGTATCATTTGGCACTTGTGAATTAAGTGAAGTAACAACAAGGTGGACGGTTATATCCTTAACGGTTTTCTTGGCCTTGTAGGTAACATAAAAATACCTCAATTGTTATCCTCATTTTTAATTTTTATAATCCAATTACTTTTCTCTTAAACATTCAATAATTATCATGTTTTTTTTTAATTTAACAACGTGGGTAATTATTCAATTATCCATTGAAAGGATACTCGAGGTCTTTTGGAGTAGAAAAACTCAATGAAACTTAAATATTGGTTATTAACTAAAAACATTTTTTTAAACAAAACAAAAATAAAATAAATAAAGATTTTAAGTAACTCCAAGAGTGCATAAACTGATACATAATACTTACCCATATTTTATTTATAATTAGCGAAAATTTAAACATGTCACTGCGTTTCCATTTCCAATGCTTTGAGATGTTTGTTATTTTATTTACAAGGGAAACCTTTATTTTTAAAATGCCAAATGCCAATATTCTAATAGGCATGCAAGATCAGCTCAAATCTGATTTTTAATCAATGTTAATAGATACTTAATATGTGCACGTGTACAGACATCTCAATCTGATTAAGCAGCTGACCATGAAATTGCGAATCGAATCGCGTTCCCCGAATAGACACTGAATGCGTCAAAATGCTTCCGCGTAAACATAACATGAATGTAGCGTTTTCTGCGTAGACAAATCTAATTTGATTTAAGCTTTCGTGAATCATATTAAAATTAAGCTGAAATATATATAGGTCGGCAAGGGTGAGATATTTTCATACTAATATGATGTCAGACATGTCAAATTAGTAGGAAAAAAGCTCACCCCCGCCGACCTCTGTTTATAAGTTATAATTTATGCCTGCCTTAGGTGAGACTTGAACTCACCCCCTCTGGAGCTGAGACTCATTCAAGCCAGAGAGTATAACACATTTCCACATTTAAATTTATTCTAAGCCTAAAGGCATCGATTGCAATGCAGACGTTTCTGCTAATCGGAATTTAAAAAAATATCAGAGAGCCACAATAAGTCCGTTTTAGGCATTATTTCATGAACACTTTGCCGCTATTAATTAATTTAGGGCTACTTGTACGATCCAGGGTTATTCGGACGACTAATTTTAACTGCTGTACTCGGAGTTAAGTTGTAAAATACTGTGTACACGGTTAGCCTCGGGTTAGTTGGCTAACCCGGAAACAAGAACGTTGCTCTTAAATTGTCTTAATATAAACAAAGCCTAACCAATAAAATACATTTAAGCAATTAAAATAGTTATCAAGAATATTGGAGCGTTTATTGAATATTAATAGGATGCTCTTTTGTTTTTATGGTATGAAATATGTGTGTTTCGCACTGGGACTTTGGGACAAGTAACGGCACTTCCTTATTAAGGTACCTACGCTACGATACGTAGCATGCGCGGACCCAATTCGCCGTTTTCCTCAGATTTTCGACTTGTGCGCTCGAAATTATAAAATGCAACCTGTGATCTCGAACTCTAAAAAGCGATAAAGAAATGATTTACACAAACTTCAAAAATGTTCGAATCTTACTTTCTCTAAGCACAAATCTTCTCTCCCCAGTGCCCAAGGAACGCACACGCAATGCAATGAGCATTGGTAGTTGATAGTAATAGCAATGGTCGTCAGAGAAACCATTAGGCGGGTGAAACGCTGCCAAGGCTGCGTGTCGTCACGCTTTAATTATGTCTGGCAGATAGAAATGGGCGAAGTGAAGACGTGTCACAATAAATAACTACAAGCTAGACGCCACAATGCAAATGTTTCATATCCGACCATAAACAATCACAATGTTGAACATTGCATCAAAAAATGCTCAGTCGGCGGCCTATACATTCCTAAGAGGGCGCCACTAGACCTTGTAAAGTAGGATTACTCATTTGAGAGATAATTTCGACCTCAGCAACTGTGACCTGGGTGGCTGAAAGGATATGCATTTGCCGCGATTGCAGAGTACGCTGGTTGATTCCAGCCTCAGGCACTGGAGGCCTTGGTAACATTTCTTTCATATGTGTAATTTATAGGTTTTAATTGACCTACACATTGAACTAACAGCCGGAAAACGTTACGTTAAAGCTTGATGTTCTCCTCTCTATATGTTTTCTATAATGTCCTATCCTTTCCTAAATCTTATAAACAGAGTCCCCCGACTCGTCCGTCTGTAGGTATATCTGTGCGTTTATCGCACAAACGCAAATGATAAACGCACAAACTTACTAAGCGGATTTTATTGCAGTTTTCACCTATAAATAAATAGATATAGTTATTCTAGTCTAGAGGATGTTTAGATGTTTAATTTGTTAACCCTTAAATGCATGAATTTTTCTTTTAACGATATATTAATATATGTGATAGACAATGTGCCAAAACTTATGTATATACAGATATAATTATTGGTAAGTTTTATTTGTAAAGTTTGACTACTATTAAAAAGGTACACTATTTGTGAAACCCCCATGATAAAATGTTTAAACATAAACTAATTACTAACCCCGAAAAATTTTGCCTAAATCACATACTAAAAATCGCCATAATCCTGTTTTTTCACACTTTTCCGCCATTTCATCTTTATCCTTAAATAATAAATAGTAAATCATAACATTATTTAATTTATTTAATTATTTATTAAATAATAATAAATACTGAATAATAATTAAGCTATAAATGTGATTTTGGATAGCTACATATAGAGCCACAGGCCATCAAATATATGATGCATATATACATCACCATGCATTTAAGGGTTAAGGTTTTGTGTATGATTGAGGTGTACAAACGACACAAATAGAGAATTCCGTAATTCTTGCACGTCATGCGCGGATCCAGGGGGGGGGGGGTCATGGGGGTCATGACCCCCCCCTGGAGTCTAAGTTGGCCATACAAATAGACCACGTGACCCCTCCCTGGGGCCCCGAGCCTTTACCACGTGACCCCCCCCTGGGCACGAAGCTGGATCCGCGCTTGTTGCACGTATTACAATTATTTCGGTACATAAATACAGCTGTTGTATTATTTTAATCATGTTTCCCCACATTCTTGTTCTCCGTTCATTCAACTCGGCAAATTACAAATCATAATTTTTCACCACCACTCATTCCGCCAGCACATTGGTTGCAGACCACTATAATTACTATATTTAAGTATAGTATAGTTTCTGGCTAACTATACGCTACAGTAATGACTATATTTAAGTTATCATTAAGCCTAAGTAAGCCAGTGCAAGGCATTGCACTCGACTTGGGTACTTATTATAACTTTCTTGCTGCGAGGTCTCGTCAGTCTCGTGGTGTTAAGGTTCCGTTGGTTCAGATAGCAGAGTCATTGATAATTTATAGTGACTTTTTTTACACAATACCTAACCACAAAATTTTAATTTTGAAAAAAACCCCGACATAGTAGACCGATTTTCATGAAACATAGCTAAAACACTCCCAACTAACTCAGCTTTCAAACAAAAAAAGCTACGATGCCACAGACAGACACACACACAAACAGACAGACAGACAGAGAGACAGACAGACAAATAGACAAACAGACAGACAGACACGTCAAACTATAACACCCCGTCGTTTTTGAGTCGGGGATTAAGAAATATATGGATGGTATACGTAATTTATAATATTTCTCTAGTAACTTCACCGAATCGAAACCTGATTAAATTATATACTGAAAAGTTTCCGAAAACAGTTTTCCGTGATCATGATCAGTGTAACTGTATCGAAATATAGGGACCTCAATAAAAATCAAAAAGGTAATAACGGTCTATAGCTCGATCAATATAACATTGGGAATATTTTTTTAAATGTGCAATTTTATTATATGCAGACGCATTCTCCGATTACTTTTGTTTGTGATTTTTTTTTTATTTAAATTGACAGTGAGTTTTGGTGGATTCCGGGCAAGCACAGCGACCCTACCACCTAAAATTTTACTTAAGGTACAGCGGGCCAAATCCCAACTGCGGGGCAAATATAACTAATCCATTTTTTCCATTATTACACTATTAAGTTGAGTTCCACGTGTATCCACTGAGCACGCTTACCATATTTAATCGGTGGACACTCTATTTAATAATGCAAACATTGTAAAACATGGAAAAAAAATGGATCAGTTGCATTGTCCCGCTGTACCTTACTAAACTTACGCCGCCTTAAGCGGTGGTACTAATAAAGACGCCCACGATTTGCATTAGTGACTCGTACATGAGAGCCACGAGTGACAAGTAAATGCCATTCTAGTACATATGCTCCTAGAAATTAGGACTACACTCGGATATGTAAACCGACTGGTCTGTGTGCCCAATAGAATACGCATAAACTGACGTCATAGTTCCTTGGCACCTTGGCAGCATGTAAAAGAGAATGAAAACACTGCTATGTGAAAGTAAGGGCTTATCTACGTGGAAAATCTATATCAGCAGGGCAATGATGGTCGCGCGGTAAGTGATAAAACATCAGGCCGTCCCTATCGCTCTATTTTGCCTGATGTTTTATAATTTATCGTGAGACCATAATTAGGCAATTACAGGCAGACGCCTCCCAAGTAACATTTTAGTGCTATAATTTTGGTTTTCGACGCCAAAAGCTACTATAGATGTCGTATAAAGGTTTTCGGCGTGACCGCTTGTCGTATAAAAGCCTCCAGTAACACCTTTTAGCTCTATAAGCTTATACCGCTAAAAGGTGTTATTAGGAAGTGATGTAAACGTTTATATCACCATTTTATAGAGCCGCTATAGGCCTGGTCTATAACAGGATCAAATATGACTACTATAGATCTATATTATTGTATAATGGTGTTAGGAATCACTGCTATGCAATCAATTTGCGCTATTAAGGTTCCCGACAAGCCGCTATAGTTGTTGCGTTATACAGCTAAAAGGTGTTATTAGGAAGTGATGTAAACGTTTATATCACCATTTTATAGAGCCGCTATAGGCCTGGTCTATAACAGGAACAAATATGACTACTATAGAACAATATTATTATATAATGGTGTTAGAAATCACTGTTATGTAATCAATTTGCGCTATTAAGGTTCCCGACAGGTTATACAGCTAAAAGGTGTTATTAGGAAGTGATGTAAACGTTTATATCACCATTTTATAGAGCCGCTATAGGCCTGGTCTATAACAGGATCAAATATGACTACTATATAACAATATTATTATATAATGGTGTTAGAAATCACTGTTATGCAATCAATTTGCGCTATTAAGGTTCCCGACAAGCCGCTATAGTTGTTGCGTTATACAGCTAAAAGGTGTTATTAGGAAGTGATGTAAACGTTTATATCACCATTTTATAGAGCCGCTATAGGCCTGGTGTATAACAGGATCAAATATGACTACTATAGAATAATATTATTATATAATGGTGTTAGAAATCACTGTTATGCAATCAATTTACGCTATTAAGGTTCCCGACAAGCCGCTATAGTTGTTGTGTTATACAGCTAAAAGGTGTTATTAGGAAGTGATGTAAACGTTTATATCACCATTTTATAGAGCCGCTATAGGCCTGGTCTATAACAGGATCAAATAACCTACTAAAGAACAATATTATTGTATAATAGTGTTAGGAATCACTGTTATGCTATCAATTTGCGCTATTAAGGTTCCCAACAAGCCGCTTATAGTATTTTTAGTAGTAGTATTTTAACAGAAATTAAAACCTAACTATACCACTATTTTGGGATATAGTGGCTTTGGAAAACACTGCTACAGTATTTAACACTGTAGTAGTGATATGAATACCATTATAGAGCTATTTTGCTGTATAATGAAGTTTTCAGGATACGTTTATATAGCTTTGAAAAGCGTTAGTAGTCGTTTTCTAATGCCTTTTATATCTCATCGCCGTATACGTCACAATTACTCTTTTATATCACAGAACTGTGGAATAATGGTTTCAATATCTCTTTTAAAACACAATAGCGTTATAGCTAAGTTTACTATATGTTTTATAAAAAAAAACTGTTTAGAAGATCTTTCTATAGTAAAACATTGAAAACAAGTATTGTTTTCTATATAAAGAACTTATAAATTAAACTGGATCATAGTTAAAGTCTCATGCAACCCTAATTGAATCAACAATGGCGGGCTTATGGCAGTGAATGCGTATGATAAGTGACATAGTCGAACTATAAAAGCGTATGTTTTACTTCTTGGATTCATAGTAGAAACTATGGTGCCAATAATGTTATTGTATTAAATTATATTTATTTATTTTATTCAAAACAGGTATAAATCGAGGGCGCACTTAAAATACTCCATTAAACTAATATTCTTTTAACGGTAAAATTTCCATCGCATACCTTTTTGCAGTAATGATGGAATTATACGAAATCCAAATTATTTTGATTGACACTAAACTTCACAAGTTCACACGCCACTTTTTATAAAGTTCCTCGTTTAGAACAGTTTTTGTTAAATATAACACACATTAAATTATTTTAGAAATTTCATTCATTCGCATTAAAAGGGACGGCAACTGCTATTACAGAACAAAAAACCTGTATAACGGAATCTCAAATGCTACTATAGCATAAATTGATACTATAATAGCGTTACTGTGTCCTCTATGTCAACAAATTAGCACAATAGTCATCATCACATCACCATTATAGACCTTAAACGTCACGGATGATACTGCTATAGCCCTATTATATCACTAAATGGCTGCATAATTGCGCCAAATCGGCTCTACAGTACCAATATAGACTATTTATAGGACCATTTAATGTGATTTAATTTGGTGCTCTCGACCACTATAGGACCAGAAATTGTTACTTGGGCTGTTATGAATAACCTAACCGACCGCGACATAGTAGATCGATTTTCATGAAACATGGCTAAGAACACTCCCGACTAACTTAGCTTTCAGATAAAAAACTAAATCTAAATCGGTTCATCCGTTCGGAACCTACGATGCCACAGACAGACAGATAGACAGACAAACAGACAGACAGACACGTCAAACTTATAACACCCCGTCGTTTTTGCGTCGGTTAAAAAAGAAAAAATCAAATTACAACTTTGCGTGTGTATATATCATAGCTACCTATGATGTACAGATTGCAAGATGTACAGATTACAAAATGCAAAGTTCATCTGCGTCTCAGTTGTTTGAATATGCAAGTTTTTGATCTCCACTACAAGTACATAGATAGATAGATAAATAGATAGATAGATAGATAGATAGATAGATAGATAGAATGCTCTTTATTGGCATACCTTAGCATAAAATAAGATACAGTGGAGACAAAACAAATGATTTTAAATAGAGGCAGACAACAGGCGGTCTTATCGCTAAAGAGCGATCTCTACCAGACAACCTTACATACATACATTTGTACCTACTTTTAAAACAATATCGGTTCCCGCTGTATCCCTCTACGTATGCTAAGATCGTTAAACCTACGCTACGCAGTGATTCAAGAGGAAAGTCTATGATCATCATCATTCGCTTGCCCTTATCCCAATTACTTGGGGTCGGCGCAGCATGTCTTTTTCTTCCATATATATCTTTTTCCACCTGCATTGCAGGCGCTAGTTCAATATACAAGTAGGTGCCTACAATGGAAACGCAAAGTGATATCGGTCCCTTGACGAGCTCGAAACTCGAAAGTCACGTGCACCGTGGCATTGCATCCGTGCGAAGGCCCAATTCTGTCAACAAACAAGTCGTGACTCGGGGACATTGAGTTATATATTATGTTGGTTTGGCCGCCTTACTTATATCGAATATTGTAAACAAACTTTGAATTGGCTAGTAGTTTATTATACTGTCGTTTTAAAGTAGACTCTTTTTAGGGTTCCGTAGTCAACTAGGAACCCTTATAGTTTCGCCATGTCTGTCTGTCCGTCCGTCCGTCCGTCCGTCCGTCCGCGGATAATCTCAGTAACCGTAAGCACTGGAAAGCTGAAATTTGGTACCAATATGTATATCAATCACGCCAACAAAGTGCAAGAATAAAAAATGGAAAAAAATGTTTTATTAGGGTACCCCCCCTACATGTAAAGTGGGGGCTGATATTTTTTTTCATTCCAACCCCAACGTGTGATATATTGTTGGATAGGTATTTAAAAATGAATAAGGGTTTACTACAATCGTTTTTTGATAATATTCATATTTTTGGAAATAATCGCTCCTAAAGGAAAAAAAAACGCCCCCCCCCCTCTAACTTTTGAACCATATGTTTAAAAAATATGGAAAAAATCACAAAAGTAGAAAGACTTTCTAGGAAAATTGTTTTGAACTTGATAGGTTCAGTAGTTTTTGAGAAAAATACGAAAAACTACGGAACCCTACACTGAGCGTGGCCCGACACGCTCTTGGCCGGTTTGTTAGATCTGTGTCAGCTTCAAGTCAGTGACTGGCAAGAGGCTGCGCAGGATCGGGACAGGTGGATACCTCATTACGGAGACTAAGATTGACTTTGGATCATTGAGCCAAAATAGTTAGGTCAAGTAGTTAGACAACAGGCGGTCTTATCGCTAAAGAGCGATCTCTACCAGACAACCTTTGGGTAGCGGAAATAAAAAAACATAATCAAAAAGAGTAGGTGCTTCAAAATAAAAAAACATAATTATTCTAATTTCCAACACACAAATTGAATAAACATACACATATAAGAGACACATCAAATGAAAAGGCTTATTTTTGTTGGATTGTATTAATTGCATTTGTATGTAACGAACTCGAATGACTTTATACAAAGCCCGATATCCGCCTCAAACTACGCAGCCCGGGCAACCGTTTTTAGATGGACACAGTTCCATAAATTCTAACCCCCTTATTCACAAACGCTCACTAAAGTTATCAAGGCGATAAAGTTCGTGTGTCCCTTTCTATCACACCAATACGTCGGAAAGGGACAAACGAACTTTATCGGCTTGATAACTTTAGTGAGCGTTTATGAATAAGGCGGTTAGTACATACTAAATACCTAAAGAGTCTACAGTCCCTAAGTTTCTCTTGGGCCGGACTATAGAATAGAGGTCTGGCCGATCCTTCGTATACCTATTCCAGTAAACACATGCAACATCATCCATCTGATGATCTCAGTGTTGTGAAAAAAGCAATGAGATGTTTACAACTTCGAATTGACCTTTTATAAAATGTCAAGGCGCTTGCAATTGTTTTACGCTGCATATGCATCTCCTTCTGCCATATATGTGCGTCCTGCTTCTTTGCTCAATACAACCAGCTTCACCAGCTTGTGAATGGATCATAAAGCTCTAGAGATGAAGTTTACGAAGTTTATATATAAGCTAATTATTTTGGTACATTATTTACATAGAAATGACAAACCCTTACGGTAGTATGCGTGTTTACCTATGTATATGTACGTCACCTATATTGTGGTATATGTAGGACATTGTAGGTACATATGTCAACTGGTGAGATTAGGTTTAACGTACCTATACCTCGCATGTTAGTGCGAAATAATAAATTCCCACATCTAAATACACGTTAACATATACATAGATTTATGTACTCGTACAATGTATTTACTGCTTAAAAGAACAACGCACAACCGTATATAATTTATAAATTAAAATGTTGAAAAAACCCCGACCGTGACATAGTAGACCGATTTTCATGAAACATGGCTAAGAACACTCCCGACTAAATCAGCTTTCAGACAAAAAAAACTAAATCTAAATCGGTTCATCCGTTCGGGAGCTACGATGCCACAGACAGACACACACACAGACAGACAAACTGACAGACAGACAGACGGACAGGCAGACACGTCAAACTTATAACACCCCTTCGTTTTTGCGTCGGGGGTTAAAAAGAACAACGCACTAACTGAATTATAATGTATACAAAACTTACATCGCATTTTTGTGTGTAGGATTGAACCTCGATTGAACTAATCATCGATAGTTTGCAAAAAACTGTTAGCACGTCTAATTGGCAGATGTTCTCACGGTGGCAAAAAGTTTGTTTGTGTCGTCTTGCCAAACAAAGAGATTCGTAGACAATCTAAGCGGTGAGTAGAAACAAAGGATTTGACGACACTGAATATTCAGTACTTTTCTGGTGTCTCTCGCGAGCGCCGGCTCCGCTCTTCTGGCAATATGACCTCATCCATCCCACCGCATCACACTGGCTATATATCTTACTCTTTTCGCGTGCATGTAGCGCGCCTTTGGAACAGCCTTCCACTACATATTAAAAAGGCTCCAAATAAGTTCGCTTTTAAGAAATATGTACGTTCTTTCTTTGTTGGTAGAATGAAGGATTCCTAGTTGTTTTTATATATGTATGTATGTATGTATTTTTGGAAATATTTAGGTTTATGTATATTTACCTATTATGTAACTTCTTATGTAGGTTAACTATGTAAAGTTTTAGTAATATCACCGCCCACAATATCTCTGCTTTGCCTAAAGGTTGACTGGTAGAGAATGCTGTCTGGCATTAAGTCCGCCTTTTGTACTATAAGTTTTCTTTCTTTGCGTACAATAAAGATTAAATAAATAAATAAATATTATGGATTGATTTTTGGCGACAGGTCTGTCCTAGGGGGTAGTGACTTGTCAGCCTGTTCGTAAAACAGATGATTCTATACTCGTGGTTTTAGGCATTTAAAAGAACGTAAACAAATAATTTGGACATCTTCGGGTAGTTAGAATAGAATAGAATAATGTTTATTCAGGCAACACACATCATTACAAAAACAAATAAGTACAAAGAAACAATTATAAAATCTAGAAAAAGAATACAATACAAACAGATGAAAAGAAAATTTGAAGCTGAAATGGTCTGCACTCAGCAATGCAGTTGGCACGACTAAGCGTAGCCAACAGCGCTGGTATTCTGTGATTTTTTTTTGGTCGGAGGATTGGGAATTTTGAGAAATATCCTCTATTCTATCCACAAGAATTGGACGCCGGGACATCCCGGGAGTGGTATTCTGTGAAGTCAGCGAGGAGTGCGGGACAGCATACTGCGCGACTTAAGTATTACAATTAGCTACCGATAATATTTCTGCACCTTTTTAAGATGGCCCAGAGGGCCCAGAGTTGGGCCCCAAAATTGGCAGTTTTTGTTAGGTGGGTCCAGATTTTAAGAACCACTGGTTTAAATGTAAGTAAATGAAGGTTACTCCAACAGCAGAACCATTACTACAAACTAATGAAGCTCTGAAAACTTTCAGCTTTCTGTGTTATTCGAACATAAACATAACAATATTAGTTCCCGTAATCGATTTCCGATTCTCGGTAACCGATTAAGTAATCGAATCGAGTCCGTTCTACTTCCGCTGACACGATGACGCACACCTCTCACTCTTTTTCTCAAAGAACCGTGTAGACCGTGAGACGAGCGTAACTTACCTATTCTCATCGTCTATAGGTCTTTACAACACAATAACTAATTTAAACGCCTGTAGAGTTAGGTACTAACAGCAGCAATAAAGAAATGTGTTTGCCACATTTAGTCTTAAATGTATGTGTAACAATATATAAAAAATCTAAGTAAACACATATACATATTTGAAATAAAACTATGGAAACGGATAATATCACGTATAATGAATTTACAATTCTTCCCGACGTTTCGAACACTTTACAGCATACGAAACGTCGGGATGAATTGTAAATTCATTATATGCGATATTATCCGTTTCCATAGTTTTATTTCATGAGTAGGTAACTATCGCAGTAACCGACAATATCACATATTTGAAACCATCAAAAATGTGGCAAAAGAAAACGTGGAAGGTAAATCTTACTTAAGTAGATCTATAAGTTGTGTGTACATTGACTGAGCATTCCAAAGCAGATTTAGATTCCAAAAGAGATTAGAAAATTGGTTTCGTTAGTCATTCAGTGATATAATCATCTACCGTACCGAGTACTATTACTGACACGACAACCACATTACTTTTAGAGTGTTTGTTTTTGTTGTATTTGAATTTACTTTGACGATAATAACTTAATATATGCAGATATATAAGATGGATATGGGTGGTCTGGGTGGGTAACAATAGTAAAATCGCGGGATACTTTTGAATGAGACTAATAGCTCTACACCGGGATATGTGGCGCACATGAAAAGACACCTAAGCCACACCTCGGACACTGGCGATCAAATATATGAAAGAGGCGCGTTCTAGCACACAGTCTAAGCTCGTGTAGGTGAACGCGTACTATTCGTGTATGAATGAGATATGACAGGTTGACTGTTCGCGTTTTTGACAGGCGGTAACTGCGAGGTAACCGAGATGGGGTGAGCGGCACTTTCAGCGGGGAGCGAGAGTAGCCATACTGTACGATAGTACTCTTTATTATACTGTGCCTAAGCTCAGCAATTAGTGACTGGATGTTAAAATAATGAGGATGATAAAGATGGTGAACAAAGGCAAATTAAACACAAATTTAATATGTATAGTTAAATCTTACAGGTAACCTATATTCAATAATGATGAGAAACCTCATTTACCTCTCAAGCTACATACATATGTTGTGTCCATTTATTACAAGATTTATAAATATTTATTTAGCTCCACGGGTTCATAGGCATGTGTGTCGCTACGAGCATATCGTGATGTAACTTAGCAGGTAAACAAAGAGTATTCAAATGCTTCTAGTGCGACCACGTGGATGGCATTCCAAATGGCGTTTCAGGATATGTCTTATCGTAGAAAAGTGATTTGTAATTCACGTATGTAGTCTAAACATGTTCTATTGTATAAGGAAAATGTTGGAGATTGACCCGGTTTGACCCTCTTTTGTATCGCAGATGTTACTAGATTATTGAGCCTTAACGTGAAAATTTGTTTTTTTTTCTTTTCCTGCCAACCGCTGATGGTAAAATGGGTGTATTTCTGGGGCAGCACAGGTCTTAAACAAATGCATTTAATAAAATAAAGGTAAGGTATTTAAAGTTATTTTTAACTTTGTTTCTTGGAATATCCCAAATAAATACAACCTTTACGAAGCGGTCACGTAGTATCGTAGTATCCCAAATAAATCCACGATGTACCAACAATCCGATAAAAAATTGTTACAAGTCTATGAAAGAAAACAGGATGCCAATGTTGCCACTTTTTTATTTATACAATTTTTTGTCGGAGTGTAGCGGAGGCTGCGCACAGGCATCTCGGGCGTCTCGGCTCAAGGCCGCCTGGCGCAATGCTCCCGCGCCCATGCGTACGCGCAGCGCCGCTGACACGGTAGGCCTTCAAATGTTTGCGACTGACATGCGAGTACCATATATGTCCATAAATCAAGTACAGTCGAGTCCAGTTACATACGTAACTTAAACAAAAAAACTTTTACATATCATACTTTTGTTCGTGTTGCTGTGTAATTAGGTGTAAGTGAACGTCGAAATGAGAGACACCGTGCACAGATCGACCTGCTGAAGCTGAAGCTAGGTATGCTTAGTTTAGTGCTAGGTCGATCTGTGCAAGTGTACATGGTGTCTCTTATTACATTGCACACCACAAAATATTTAAAGTCAATCAAATTATGCGACAGATATAATTTAAACATTTATTTATGAATATTTGTCAAAAGTTATAAGAATTTATTCGTAAAACAAGTTGTGAATGCTTGTTATGACAAATTGTTAAATATATTGAAACATGTTTATAAGTAGATTAGGTACTAGTACCTACATTAATATTAAATACCTACTCGTATAAATAAAATCATTCATATATCCCGTACTGCACATAAGTGAGAAGAAATTTCAAAACGAAACAAATGAAATCGTCGCAAAATGCATCTTTGACTAGTCATTGCAATATTTCAAACCTGGGTGCCTAGCCGAATGGCACAAACGCTCACGAAACGCGCACGAAACGAAACGATAGTAGATATCTATCCCTATCGCTCTTGCGTATTGACGCGACAGAGCCGGACTATGTTTCGTTTTCGTTTGGCGTCGGAGTCACGCTTCATAAATCCTGCAGTCACGCTTCATAAATCTCTCGCTCATATTTTCTTCCCTATCTCTTTGAAACAAGATTTAGAATCTGTGGAGCAAGATCCTAAAATTGCTCTTGGTCGCTTGAATCGGAGTATGAGATTATAAATTATGGAGAAGTTTAGCTGTCTGCTCGCTAAAATAGATTTTAGAATGTTGGCAATGGAATGACATATTATATTAGATTACATTTCGGAGTATGGATGCGATTATTACTGAAGTTTGTAACAGCTAATAAGTAAGGTTGAGGGGCATTCCACGAGAATGTCGCTTACGACATACAATTTTTCTAATACTTCTGAAGACGCTAAGAAATTGTGTCTGACAACCTTTCTTGACTTGGTTAACCAATTGGCAGTATACTGATACTTTTCTCGAGCTTTACGGATTTGATTGACATAGCGTAAGCGACTTTCTCGTGGAATCCCCCTTGATCATTGAAGTTTTTTTTGTTCGATGAAAAACAATCTTAACATTTGGAAACGGTAGTCCTGTTACTGGGCATCTTTGTATTTTACTCTGATTCCGGAGTGACAGAAAAAGATATCCGGAATTAGCGAACTTCGGTGTTCGCTATCTCAACAGGAACAACGGGCCACCTCGCCACTTTCTCTATCTTGTCTCAATCTCAACTGAATGTTTTTCATATTTCTTTTGCTCCATAATTATAATTTTCCTTACAAATATTTAGCTTTCAATATAATGCTATGTCCGGGAGAAACGGGTAATTGTATACAATATTCGTATCAAGATAGAAATCAAGTTTCCTTATAATAAATATCGCGTTCTTAGAAGTTTGTGCTGAGACAATGCCCTCGTGCCTATGCATATGCAATGCGTGTTGCCTAGCTGACCTCAATGAGCGAATGAATGAGCAAAAAGGTATTTTAGTAGGTGCTCGATCTCAGTTCACGAAGTTATTTATGGTGAGGCAAAAAAAAATCAAGAATAAAATATAGCCAGTAATATTTTTTCATAAAATATAATCAATCATTCATTTAAATAAGTAAATCATACATAAATTGACGCCTTTTGTACATACAATTTATGCAATAAAGTTTAAACAAATAAAGTGAAGAGGCTGGCAACCTGTCACTGTAATGTCACAGTTTCGTTTTCTTTCAATTCAACCCCTTATTTGCCAAAAGTGGCACTGAAGCTTTAGTAGTTTCATGTGTTCTGCCTACCCCTTTATGGGATACAGGCGTGATTGTATGTATGTGTATGTATGTAAATAAAGTGAAAGGAATTTGTTGATAATTCAAAAACGACGGCAAAAAATCTCTTCAATTATTTTTAATTAGTAAGATACAGTCAGCATTTTACAAATAATAAAACAAAATTAAAAAAGAAACTACACATAAGCTTAACAAGACCTTAGCTTCCTTTTCTATAATTGATGATTTGGATTTGATTTCCGGCATAAAAGGGATGTTGTTAACTTGTTATACTTGTTATTTCTCTCCAGCATAATAAACATGGCATTGAAGCATTGAATAGAAGCCTAATAATTTCATCAAATTTTAATAATGTTCGCAGCCTTGTTACAAATAAGACAGTTTAAAACAATCAAATTCAAACACAAGTAGAACAAGTTCTTCGCTATTATAAATAAATCAGTATAATTACAAAGAAAAAACGTGAATAACAAGACGGGTAAATTTAACAGGCCATTGTCAGCAAAAAACTATAGACGGATGTGGAGCTACGGTACTGAGATAACTAATGCTGCTATAATAGTCAGTCTTGACAATTTTAACTTGTAAGAGCGGTTTTACACTGGCTAAACCGTGACCGGATGTCGAGTCCGACACCTTTAAGTTATAGACTGGGATCGACACGTAAATAAAACTCTAATTTTGTTTAATAATAATGTAGTTCTTACTTGAATGTAGGTGTGGGATAGGTACATAATTACATATACATATTCAATCTAAAATTACGTATATAATGTGCTAATGTTAATTTTGTATAGCAATCTGATGTGATGTACCTGCAGGATTTTCAAAATATATAGGTATTTAGTATCGATATGTAACTTCTGCCTACATTCATTGTACATTTGGACGGTATTAAAATTAATTGATGTACTTTTACTTATTAGATACTAGCTTTTGCCCGCGGCTTCGCTCGCGTTAGAAAGAGACAAAAAGTAGCTTATGACACTCTACATCCCTTCAACTATCTCTACTTGAAAAATCACGTCGAATCGTCGCTCCGTTTTGCAGTGGAAGACGGACAAACAAACAGACACACACACTTTCACATCTATAATATTAGTATGGATTACGGGCGCAAGTAAACATGAATACAGTTATGACATGAAGTACTAGATAGTGAAGATGAATAATTAGCGATGATGTAAAAAGAAGTTATAGGTACTATGTCATCTCTATTTACGTATACTCGTTTGTGACAAATTTATTTCTTGAAAAAACATGATTACGTACATAGTGAGGTAGTGACAAGTATTAAGATATTGCTAAATAATAATAGTGACAGGTGAAAAGGATATTTTCTGATTTATTTACCCATTAAATTAGAGATTGGATTTATCTGTATGGCACATTTTGTTGTGAATTATTATGCATACAAAGTGACGTATCATCACACGACAGCAACCTATGCAACGAGTTTTTGCAATCTTGTTACGCCTTAAAATAATATAAAAGTAAATAATTAATGTAATTTATTAATTATTATAAAAATATTAATCCCTAATTATAACATCAAAACAAGCAATTTAAGTAATTACTATTCTATCTTTATTTATAAGTGTTGTGTTGTTATTCTGTAATGGAAAAACAATAATACTTATATTACACCTGTTGCGATGGTCCATCGGCTACATTAATTGCTTGCGGATAGGCGATTAACTTCTTTGCCTCATATACCTATCATAAAAAATTCGACCGCTCTCGTTCTCGTCATCCGACAATTTGTTGATAGAAAGATGAAATGCATTTTTTTGTAATATGAGCGTTTACAATTGGAAATCTAGTGGATTGAACTACAAATTTTGTGGAAGTGTTATCTATAGATAGAAATACCTTGAAGTAATCAAGTGGTTTAAGTACAAATGTTGTCTCTAAAATGTAAATCCCGAAAGCCTAGGTACTTGTAGGCGTTTGGGATTTGGTTTGTGATCTAGCAGTGTCGGTCCAACTAATAGTTCATCATTTAGAGATACTCCTTTAGATCCTTTCCAGGACGCGTCAAAAACTACTCTCACTTTTGTGGTTTCTTGATCCTCGCGAACCACAGCATGATGTGGAAGGTAGACTGTTTTCTCATCTTTCTCGGGCTTATCTACTAATTCCATGTGTTTTAAGATAAGATAACTTTGTCGTATTCATTATTTACTATTATTCGTAGATATTCCAATCGTTTGACAGCAATCTCGTACGACTGGCAGTCCAACAGTTAATCTTCCATCCTCATTTCTCGCGTGTTTTCTCATAAATCTTTTCAGCACTTTTCTCTAGAAGGTTTGAGAATAAAGTTTATTTATACCCAATATAAATGCCCACAAAACACCGGTCTGATATCGGTATGATTCACAAAATTATGGGCAGATTATCTCACGTCGGACCTTTTCACGGTGATTATGAATACAGTGGGTTTACCCCGCCGGGCCGGGCCTGACCGGTTTGTGAGATGGTTTCCGTAATCTTTCCTTAAAATTTGCACGCCCAGGGTACGTAGCCAAATGCACAAACGCTTACAATGATATCGATATAGCTATCCCCATCGCTCTTCTGTATAGGCGCAACAGAGCCAGACTTCGTTTCGAGTGGTGTCAAGCGTTAACGATTGTCATTTCGCCTAGGCCAAACGTCGAACCGAATTTGAACGAACGAGAGTAATAAAAATATTTCTTTACTTTTACGTTTTTTCTTAAACTTTATTTGTCTTACGGAGTTTTATAAATGTCTTGTCTTTTATAAGTACTACTTATAGCTGCGACAGTTGGCCCTGTTTCAAAAACAAATTTAAGCAAGCATTTGTGAAATACATTTAAACAGGTGTTTTAACTAAAGTTGTTGTCTCTCCAATTACGCTTCCTTTGTCTCTACGAACCGTAAAGTTTCTTTAACAATAAATGCATGAAATTAATTATCATTACGCCAATAATGGTTGAACGTCATTGGTTGAACAATTGCTTAGCTTCGTGATAATTTATAACAAGAAAAAACAAACTGGTTAATAAATTATGGGAATAAACACGTGTTATTTGTAATAAAAATAAATTAGAAATACAAATGGTATTACAGTTATTACGTACCTACATAGTAATTTAAGTCAGACACAATGGTTTAGAAGTGGATTAGAAAGACCATTTTTCAGCGCATTAAATTTTATTTCACATAAATTACTTGAGGTTACTAATAATTGTATTGTTCTATTGTTTTGCTTTAAACTGACGCATACTTATCTTGAATGTACAGTAAGACACAGAATTGCATGGACACATTGTGACAAAACTTATCCATGATTTGTCTATGCACTAATGAACTTTACATCTGGGTGGATTTTTAAAAGTACAACATTACAAGATCTTGTTCAAGGAAAAGGAGAATCCACAAAAACATTTCAATATAATTTATACTTTCTGTCAACAAGAAAAGACATTCATTTCAATGTCAATTTTAACAGGTTGGATCCTTTTCGCTTATCGAATTTTTTAGGTACAGTCAACCAATTGGAACCCTAGGCCACTCTACAACCATGTCAAAACGACAAACAGTAAGAGATTTTCTTAGGATCTGATTTATAACGTCACTATGACATAGTTCTACACTGGCCTAGGGTTCCAATTGGTTGACGTACTTGAAGGCATTGTCAACCAGATGAATCCTTACGTAGATGTAATATTTTGACATTCTGATTTTAAACGAATAACCAAATAAATGGACGGGCAGTAGGTAGATGTAAGTATTTTGTGACCCATTTGGCCTCCCTACATAAGTTGGCTGCCAAATGGCGAGCTACAGGGCCTACGGCGACAAACGACAATCGAAATTTCGTTATGGGCCTCTCTGTCGTTTTTATTTAGAGGAATAGAGAGGCTATTGAAGATAGTTCGATTTACATTTTTCGCGGTAGAGCTTGTGGAACGAGTCGTCAACTCGTCACACTCGCGTAAAGCGTCTTTACAAGCTTTTATTTAGTTACTCCTTTCATATTGACCCGATTTGAACGCTGATAATATTATGATACGTCTAATATTCGATCCAGATACGATATCGATCGGGATATGTCAGTGCAAAAAGTGTCACTTTTAGAAACGTCAAAAACGCGGCTTATGCATTTATACATATTTCGATATTTTTAATATTTAGTGGCAGTTTCAGCTGTTAAAATAAAGCGTTTCGTGAACCGGAGTTAATCCTTTCCTTTAGCAGAAAAAGTAAAATATGTTTCGGATAATATTTACTGTCTTGGGCGAGACTTGAACTCGCAACACTGGGTCACTTTCCCATCGCTCTGCCAACTGCTTAATGGTATCGTTTACAGATAGTTTTCCTTAATATACCTACTTACATATGTTAACATATTTGAGTGTCAAATATAAATGCAATTGCGGCCAGTATAAACCTCCATAAGTGGAAAGCGATCTCAACCTCGAGGTCACCCACCTTTCGCTTTTTCTCATGTTACATATTTGACGGAATCTTAAATTTATTATTATATGTAGTTATTCCTTTTTTCAATTTATGCAAATAAAACACCAAGTCAAGAAAGATAGGGGTGTTCCAATCAATTCTCGCGGAACCCCTGTCAAAGACTGCTGAATTTGTATATATAGTTTCTTTTATAGATAAACTAGCTTTTACCCACGGCTTCGCCCGCGTAATAAAATTATTCATTAAGATTTTCATTTGGATCCTTAGGTTTCTCTGTAGGTATATTTATCTGCGATTATTTCTATTGCACATAATACTTTTGCTTGCAATGATTGTAGAAATATTACACATCGACCACAGCGTAGGTAATTCTATATACGCTGGGGAAACCTTTATAAACATCCCACATAGCCCGTATTTCGACACTATGATCGGTGGGTAAAAAGTACTTTTTTCTATTATCCCTTACAATTTTTTACATTTTGCTTATACTTATCGCAAACGTAATCTTCAAGCAAGCAAACAACGATCGTCTTAGAGCACATTGATTGTAAGAGACCGCCGACCGATTATCCGTATCCCTCTAACGATACCCATATTATCCGTATCCGTATCCGTATCCGTATCCGTATCCGTATCCGTATCCGTATCCGTATCCGTATCCGTATCCGTATCCGTATCCGTATCCGTATCCGTATCCGTATCCGTATCCGTATCCGTATCCGTATCCGTATCCGTATCCGTATCCGTATCCGTATCCGTATCCCTATCCCTATCGCTATCGCTATCGCTATCGCTATCGCTATCGCTATCGCTATCGCTAACGCTATCGCTATCGCTCATGCTAACGCTAACGCTATCGCTATCGCTATCGCCATCGCTATCGCTGTCGCTATCGCTATCGCTATCGCTATCGCTATTGCTATCGCTATCCCTATCGCTATCCCTATCGCTATCCCTATCGCTATCCCTATCGCTATCCCTATCGCTATCCCTATCGCTATCCCTATCCCTATCCCTATCCTTATCCCTTATCAAGATGTTTAATGATATAACACTTTAAGTTCTCGCGCTTTGTACACATATTTAAAGTCACATACAGGTCAAACGCGATTAATTAATATTATTTTTACCTTTTTTCCCAACGTTTCGGCCAGGTTGCACTGGCCGTGGTCGCGGAAGACTGACGTCCCAGCAAAATGTCACCGGAGATGTAAACAACACAAAACTACCCGATATTAATTTATATAAATGTTCGGGGTAGACAAATTTTTAGTTAATGTTTATTTCCCACCATGTTTATTTTAAAGGTAAAAATAATGTTAATTAATCGCGTTCGACCTGTACGTATGTGACTTTAAATATATGTTTAATGATTTCTTATCAAGTGCTAAAATATAAAGTTTCATGGTTTTATCTTTTAAAATTAAGAAATCCCATACAAACTTTCAACCTCTTTTTCAACCCCTTCATCCCTTTTTTTCGAAATAAAAAGTAGCCTATGTTCTGTCTCAGGGTCTAAAGATTGTCTGTTCCAAATTTCATCAAAATCGGCTGCGTGGTTTAAGCGGGAAAGCGTAACAGACAGACAGACAGACAGACAGACAGACAGACAGACAGACAGACAGAGTTACTTTCGCATTTATAATATTAGTATGGATTAGTATGGATGGATATACAAATTCGGTTGTTTTTTTTTTACCTACTTTTGTTTTGACTTATTTTTTATAATGAGTTTGTATATTTATTGTTGATAATATGAAGTGGCCTAACGGAGCCGGCATAATCCCATGGACCAAGGCTCCAAATTAAATTATAAAAAAAAACAGATAAAAAAAAAGAAATCTAGATACCGTCAAATGCTGCATCTTTGCCCACTCTGCCCAACATTACCTGGGTCTAAAATGGTAGTTCATCAAAATAGGTGTCTAAATCGAAATCTTGGGAGATAGGATAGTGGCCGCCATTATAAATATATTAAACATGTAAAATCGGGTAACTCACGTAAAATTGTCGAAGGTCGCTCGACACGTTTTTGCCATTATAAATAACTTATCATAAACGGCTTTTCGGCAATAAATAACTTTTTTTTTAAACCAGGCAATGTTGCAGCATTCGGCGATACCTTAAAAGCAAAGCGAAAACGTTTTTCATCTACTTATTTGAGTATTTTGAGTAGATTCTTTAATTTATAAACTACATAAGTGTAGGTAAAGTGACCTATTTATTTTTAATAATATAACCTGAGTTATAATTTTTTATCAAAATTAGTTAGAATAGTTGCGAATTCTTAAGCAAATTTACTTTCCCTAATTTGTGGTGAGTGTGGTTTACTGTAGATTTAAGAGAAAACTCAAATTATTTGACCACATTATCCCAGTCAATTATTCCATTTGAACTGGATGGTTTTAGTCTGATTAACATTGAAATTATAAATTCAAAACCGTATTGTATTACTCCCCCCCCCCCTCTCTTTTCCGTATTGATGAGACAGAGCCATTTGTGTATCGTTCGCTTCGGAGCACTTCGGAGCATCAACAATAGGGAAGTTGACTGTAGTTAAAATAAAATATTTTTCACCACACTAACTGGTAAAGGCTTTCTTTAAAACAGATAGCAAAATTGCATTTTATCCACAAGGGGCAAAGTAATTTCATACAAATTTTAACTCGATGTCTTAATCTGGCTGCTAAATTTTACC